>NC_043745.1:35928397-36251897 GCF_902148845.1 Salarias fasciatus | reverse complement strand
TGGATGCAAACAGCATGGCCTCGTTATTTTGACAAGTTTAACCCTGCGCTCTGCATTCATACGGTGGAGTGTAAAAAGCTGCATCGTATTTCTTCCGGAGGGCTGTCCTTGAATCCTGGCTCGAAAATTCAGTCCGACACTTCTCATGGTGGAAGTATTGAGCGATGCTGTGCTTTGCTCAAACCTTTTTTGAAAAAGAAGTTCAGAACCTCAAACTTGAAGGAAACATCACAGCCAGCTGAACTTTTATAGCTTTATTAGAAAGTGTGAACCAGAAATATGGAGCATGGACGAGAACATGTTGTGTTTGGAGAAGTTTACTCAGACAAATTAGATAAAAACTGAAGGTAACAACAAGTCATTTTGATATCGGTGCCTAGCTCAACAACACGACAATATACTCAGTGTCTCCTATTTTAATGAGAACTAATACATATTCTGCTCTTTTTCCTGCAGGTTTCTCATAGTTTTGGCCTGTCTGATCCTCAGTGTCCTTTCTACCATTGACCAGTATCAGGCTCTGGCTCACACAACTCTCTTCTGGGTGGTGAGTGTTCAATATGATCCACACAGACTCTAATTTGAGAACAAAACTGACTGAAAACTGATATTTATTCCATTGAAACACATGTTTAAAGTATATTTAGAATAAATGAAATGTATATACTGTCATATAAAGATGTTTTTAATGTAAGACAGAGAAAGTCTTCAACAGTTGTGGGCTCTACGTACTGTAGACATGTTTTATTGCACCTCTGGGGTAAAACTACGAGGTGAATGAACTGCTGTGTCCTCAATACCTCCCAGCACATCGCATACTGAATGTGCAGAATGTGCTAATTGTGATACACAATCCTCATTTAAAACAAAAATTTTACTGTTATATACAGCTAATGCGTTGTTAAGCACTCAGAAATTATTGCATGTAAATTGCATATATCTGTGACAGCATTAAAGTTTCAGAATTGACTGAACATGCGACACAATGAATGATTAAATTCAGTTTCCATGGCGGCAAATGCAACACAATCATTTCAAGGCACTTTTACAGAGAAAAGCCCAACAATTCTGCTTTAGCGGGAGATGGTGGAAAAGAAAATCTCCCTTAACAGAACCAGACTCAGAGGAGGAGACGTTGTGCTGTTCAAGTTGGTGTTAGAGAATAAAAGAAAAGAAAAGGATTGGACAAATAGATTGTTGGGAGGGATTGAAACTCTGGGTTGGGGATGGGGCAGGAATTCTTGATTCAGTTAGAAAGACAAACACACTAGGGTGGCTGCGGTGTGATTGGTTGAGTGACTCTCAGTTCGCATTGATGTACCGACTCCGCACACCTGGGCGGTACTTTACAGACCTCGAAGAAAAGCAACAAAATCACATTAGCTATCACCCTGACATATTTAGCCATTTAGCCACTGGCACATTCAGCGGAGCAAGACAACATTTAAAGGAACCCTGATATATGCACAAGAAGTTTCAGGAAGAAAAAATTCAGTATAACACTGGGAAGTGGACTTAACCAAAACTCCAAATTTCATCTTGCTGAAGTGTTTCTTCAGGAACCCAAAGCACTCCAGAATCCACTTCTGCTGGTCGCATAGCTCATCAACACCAGAGTCAGAAGGGGTCCTGATGTTGTCAGTCAACCTACCAACTGCATTGCTCTGAGTCCTCACCCATGCCTCTAGTCTTCTATGCCCACTCCCCTTGCTTTCTCCTGCCAGGTTCTGGTCTTCAGCTCCACATTCTTAGCTGGAATCATGTGACCCCTGATAGTCCAAAAAGGTTCATTGGTCTTCCAAGTTATAATCCAAAACAAAGGTTCTTTTCCAAAGACCAGGGAGGTATTTTGTTATTTACCTGACGGTTTCGGCAGCTGTCAGCTGTCTTCTTCAGAGTGTCACGTGATGTTGTTGTGACGTATCTTGTCAGCTGATTTATACAGGTTTTGGCGCTATTCACTCTGAAGAAGACAGCTGACAGCTGCCGAAACCGTCAGGTAAATAACAAAATACCTCCCTGGTTTTTGGAAAAGAACCTTTGTTTTGGATGTGACCCCTGACCTTGCCTTCTTGGATGTGTGGCTTTGCCTCACATGTTGGACTCCTGCCATATATGGTGGATTGATCTTGGACTGTTCACGTATAAACCTGCATCATCCAGTCTGTTTCTAACAGTTTCGAACAGTGGCATATTGATTTCCCATCATATTGCAAAGCATTCTATAAAGCCAGGTAACAGCCAATTTGCTTTTCATGACAGTATGTAGTCCAATGTGAATGGGGGTCCAACTTCTCGTTCAAGAGCGCAGCATGGCGCACTGCTGTCAGTTGCACATTCACAAACCTCAGCGGAGTCAGTAAGTCAGTGTGAAAGGGGTATGATCTTCAAACTCCTCCTTATGGTTAGAACTGAACTCCTTGTATGGCAGCCACCACCATCGGTGTGTGAATTGATGAATATTATTAATAATGTGAAGCACTTTGTTGGAAAATCACTATGTAAGTGAAATACATTTACCATAACAGACAAATGTAGAATTGTAGAAATGACATGCATTACATTACACACACTCTTGAGTCATCAGCATAATAAGTAAGAGAAAATGGAATGAAATGGAATTTCTTGATCCGTTGTTGTGACGTGAGGCACCTGTGACTCAGTTTATAGAGTGGGTCTGATGCCCCGATCCCCTGTCTGGCTCTTTCTATCTCATCCTTGTCCTTGGGGCAAGACATTGAACCCGAAATTACTCCCAAAGGAGTTTGGGCACCTTGCACTGCAGCTGTCATCACTGATGTGTGAGTGTGAATGGGTTAATGTAAGTAACAGTGTAAAGTGCTTTGAGACTGCTGAAGCGGTGAAAATGTGCTATATAAGTGAAGTCCATTTAACATTTACCATGACTTTGGAATACGTACAAGTGGGCAAAAGGAAAATAAATTCTGATTTGTCTGACTGTTGCAAAATGGACTGTTGGAGCTTTGCCATCTCTTCAGATGTGTTCAGGAAAAGGACGAAATGTGACCATAAAAAGCAGACTACGACTTGTTCTGGATGTAAGACTTTTTTCTTTGAAATGCTCATTAGGCATTTCTTCACCCGCTTAGCTGTCAGCACTGTGGATTCTCTTCCTGTAAGCGTAAAAACCTGAGCTGGTGCTCATCCTCATTAAGAGACGATATATTGCTGATCTGTGCATTATTGTAGGGTTTCATTATTTATTTTTAAAAGGTGACGCGTTAGATGTTATCGCACATCTGAAAGAATGTGTCTCAAACTCATTAACATCGCAACGTTTGTTTGACAGGGACCGTATAAGCATGGAAATGTACAAAGAAAGAAGTACAGCGCTGTTCATTATTGTGTTCACAGCAGCACTGACTTGGTCATTATACTTTCACTGAAGCTGTACTCTAAGAAAAACATAACTGCATCCCCTTTTTGCAGCCCACACTTCAACTTCACAGTTTTACTGAATCTATTAGGAAGTATATCCAAAAAACCATATTGCTATTTCTGCATGAATGGATGGCCAAACCTGCAGGTCCACCTGCTTGATGCTGTAGTGTATTATCAGCCAATGTGCAAGTGTTTGCATCACTTTCAAGCAGTTCTGTACAAAGCATAACATTGTGTTGGTTGATGTTTGCATTGCAGTGATTGCATGTTCTTTTGTTAAAGTTCCCAAGTGATGTATTCTCATGCTCTTGTGCTTGTGGCTTCACTGTGATGTTGTGCAGAGGTGGGCGCTCCTGACCCTGCAGGACTACAGCGCTGCATGTTGTCCATGTTTTCCCTGTTCCAACACATCTGACTTTAATGAGTCTGTGCCCCTAAAGCTCTGCAAGAAAAACCTGATAATGAGACAATCATTACATTCATATGTGCTAAAGCTGGAAAATTTTGAATCCATAAAGGACTGTGGTGCACTGGGTGACGTGACTTTAATAAAGGACATACGTTTTATTTTTTAAAGCTATATTGCTAGCACTTTTGCCTAGTTGCAGGTCTGGCCTGTCCGTGTGAAGTTGGCATGTTTTCCTTTGTGTGTGTGTGTGTGTGTGTGTGTGTGTGTGTGTGTGTGGCGGGGGGGTATGCAACAAATATACATTTAAAGTTAACTGCTGACTCTACGGGCTCACTCATTTAAACAAAACCTTTGTCACATTTTGTAGTCAGTTTATATAACAGTGGTGCTCTGAACCACTGAAAACGAAACTTTTTGAAAACAGATGAACCTACTCATTATATTACTGTATCTATAATTTCCTAAGAAAGTCCAAAAAGTAGCACCTTGTTGCAGTCAGGTGTTGCAGCAGATGTATACCTATAACATGCAATTAAAGGTCCCTCCAGGACCACAGTTAGACCTAAAAGTATCTCGTCTTTTGGAATCAAGCAACACAGTTTCACCACTTTCCATTCCTCAGACCACTTTTAAAGGCTATTCTGAAGACCTCCAGCACTCCACGAGAGGTGCAGTTTTGTAGGTGATCTGACTCAGCCCTACAGTTACTAGAAGTTTGAAATCCACTTAAAATCATTGTTTGCACACTTCTCTGCTTCTCACACGTTCACTTTAAGGCACTTTAAGGACAAAACTCTGACTTGCTGCATGACATATCCCACGCTCGAGCAGGTGCAGTCATAAAGAGATAATCAGTGTTATTCACCTCACCTGTCTGTTGTCACATTGCTGTGGGTGATCAGAGCCAGTGTGAGTCTGCCTTATGTAATTGTCAATCCATCTGTTATAGTGCCTATTTACCTCAGTGAGTCCCTATTTCCATTCCCTGAGAATCTGTCTGTTGCCCTTCACGGCGGCTTGGTTTTAGTTTGGACTTTGTTTTTGTTCCCTTACTGTTATTTCTTCTGAACTTTGGTTTTTTGTTCCATTGTTTTTGCTGAATTCTCAACGTTTTTATAAAAGATCGACTTTTGTTAGCTTGTGTCTGCAGATCAGTCCTTCTTCCGCCAAGCTTGACACCCAGTGTGAGGTTCAAAAAGGGCAGCTCGGTAATGTCAATAGCACCAGCTCTAGATACATACAAAATTCATCAGCGTTATACATATTTCATAGTTGTCATGCATCTCACGATTTGGTTTGTCCCTGGGGATGTATTGGAGATGTTTGGGCTCGACACAATGAATGTAAACAAAACCGTATTTTGTTTAAAATATGCAGTGGGCCTTTAATGATTCTCATCAGTGGTCTATGAATTGCATGCGTTTGAAAGATAAAACAAAGCTAACAGAGACCTGAAGAATCTAAATCACAAGAGCAAGAACCACCTTTTCCTTTGTTTTGTTTTGGTTTTTTTTTTTCCCACCACTGTTTACACCACTGTTTACACTCCAGTTCCAGCCTGCAGTGTCTCTTTCTCCTCGTCTCAGCCTTCCTTTGACACCCATCAACTCAGCGCTTCCGACTCGTTTGTTTTCGCTGGTTTGACGTTCGCAAACAAGTCTGATTGTGATGTGTTGTTTGATCGTTCAAATTTTATGAAGCTGAAATAACATACAGGTGTATTTCTAAAAAGGAGACATCAGTGACACAGCTGAAAAGATGACACTTTATTTTATTATATGACTTGCACACTTAAACCCACATGGCGCTCAAGTCACTTTTGTTCTATTCATTATAATTAGTTCCGCCAGTCCTGCCGCCAGCCCAGTGTAGAAGGGGGGGGGGGGGGGGGGGGGGGGGGGGGGGGACGCATAGGTGGAGAACACGTAACGGAGGGACACAAAAACAGAATCCACAGATCAGCAGCGCTGATCCAACATGTCCAACAACGTATGATCATTAGCCACATTGCTAAAAAGCACAAATGGTAACAAAACAAATATTAAAATAACCAGCTCTCTCCTTTAGTAGAGCTGGGGTCTCCTCTTTTTTTGAATTTTGAATAGCACAACACTTCATATTGATTTGACCAAGCCAGCGGAGTTTGCTGTTGTTTTTTAACCACATAATATACTGAATGCTTTATTTTTTAAATGAAATACTGTACTTTGACTGAGGGGGCGGGTGAGTCTGCGTGAGGGGGCAACACCCCCCCCTTGACGCCGGGTCCGAGCTCTGCCAAGGAGGTTATGTAATCACGTTGGTTTGTTGGTTGGTTGGCTGGTTTGTGAGCAACATTACGGAAAAAGTTATGGACGGATTGCAATGAAACTTTCTGGAAAGGTGGGTCTTGGGCTAACTTAGAATCCATTAAATTTTGGTGATGATCCGGATCACTGTCTGGATCCAGGAATTTTTTTAAAGGATTCTTTATCATTGACAGATAGGGAGTCTTTCACATGGTCGGGCAGGCCCGCCGACAGGGGGGGACAAACGTCTGGTTCACACAGGGCGCGCTGCTTCCGACACGGAAGTGGGAAGCGCCGCGCACCGACTGTCAGATCGGCGCCCCTGTTAACCGATCTGACGGGTCATACAGGACACGCGGGGGACCGCCGCGTCCATAGCGGCTCGCGTCGTGGACCGCGGCCGCTCCGCTCCTTTCTATTTTCTCCGCGAGCCACGCGCGCCGTGCACCACTGGACAGAGCAGATCGCACCAGACAGGAAGTCGGGAACGGAAAATACAACAGAATCTGATAAATGTTCAAATTAAAATGAAGTAAAATAACATAAATTATGTTGCTTTTTGGTTTTCTTTCCGCTGTGGTGGAGGTCTGCGCTCTCTGAGTGCCAAATTCTAGTTTTAGCTTTTAACTAATGGCAATTTTAAATACAGTATTTCAAAAAAGCAGAATGTTTCATTATTTTTTTTAACCACAGACCGTATTCACAAAAACATCTAAAACATGGATGGAGCTGTTTGGTTCCTTTGAATATACAAATAATTGAGAAACTAATAAGCTTTTTATTGATATTAAAGTTAAAAAAAATAATGAGATCGAGTTGTTAAAAAGTCCTTTGTTGTGTTCATTTACACAATTTAATGTGACATTGACAACTCTAATATAACTCTTCTTTTCAAACAGTGTTTGTCTCTCAATTACATTATTTCCATGTTTATATTAGTTACCTTGTTCAAGTTCATTTTTAATATTGTTAATAATTGGGAAAGAAAGGCTTTAAAGGATCAAATTATTAACCATGCTAATTTGTTTTATGTTTTCAAAGACTAGCCAAGTAGTTGTCTTTAAATTTTGTATTTATATGTAAGAGAAATTTTCCAAGAAGATCACTGGCGTATTCAACCACTAAATAAATATGAAAGTAACCGAAGATGTTGAGTTTCAATCACAGCTGAAGCATAAAATCTGACCTCATCATCCTCCATGACAGCTGTTGGAGAAAGTCATTTTATCTGATGATTTTTCTGTAAGCATGTTTTATTGTTTTTTAAAAGAAACTCAAGAAAGCTCCCTCTCAGCCCAAACACAACCCAAATCTCCAGTTCTGTTTAAACTTCTAAAGCGTTTTTTTTCTCCAAACAATACCAGGGCATTCCACTGACACGAGAGGGCAAAGGCACCTCTCCGAAAATCAGGAGTAAATAAGATAAACTTAACCCCAAGACAGCAGCCGCGGAGCACAGGAACTGTTTGAGCGAGGGGCGAATTGCTCCTGCTCGGATAAAAAGAAAAACCCTAAGAAAGGATAAAAAGAGCTTGATGTTTTCCTTGAAGATGACTAGAGCATGCCACATGTGACAAGTTCACCTTGGCCTTTGGATAATCGGGAGAAATATTCATGGCGCTGTATAACTTGCCCATCACAAACTGGAATCTTACAGGTTCATTGTTGGATTTATATAAGAATGCAGAAACAATGTGTAAGTAAAAAGAAAGGATTTTTTTTTTTTACGTGTACACAATCCTGAAATACATTGAGACATTTTTCTGTCTTGCCCTCTGGAGATGTTTAATCTTCTTATTCTTCTCTTCTACACAGATAATGAATAATTAATATTTGCTACTTCCAAAATCTCAAACATTCATCTCTTCCATCCTGCATCCCGATGGGACTGTTTTGTACTCGACGCTTTCTAGTTTGGAGATTTTCTCTGACCCCGCCACACTCTTTCATTCCCTCCTCCCACAACACAGAGGCATCGTCTTTGTCATGTTTCTTTCTTTTTGTACACTCAAGGTTAACAAAGATCACTATGTTCTTTACTTGGAAACACAGTGCTGGCTGACTGTTTGTACTTCTGGCCAGATGCTGGGCAGTTTGCCCAAATTCTCTAAAGGATGGTTTGTTTTTTGTTGCCAAAATCCTGTGTGCTATTGAAAATATTGCATTTTTGGGTTGTCAGAAGCAAAAGGAGGCAATATAGTCATGTGCATGAATATTTGGATGAAGACATTTAGAGCATTTCCACCAATGCGCATCATTCAACATGAAACTATTAGAATGTGCTTGAAGTATAAACTTCACTTTGATTTTATTTGCCTTCAAATCAGGTTAACAATGACATTTATCTGGGAGACATTTTACAAATATATGTCTTCCACCTATTTAAAGGGACAAAAAGAAATTTCACAACCCATATCAAATGATAACTAATATAATTATTAATGTAAATTTTCAAATAAAAGTCTCTCTTTGTAAAACCCACTCCCATAAGGTCCTATTTACACAATATTTCATGTGAAGATGCATGATTTTTCTGCATTTGTGTTCCAGAAAACTTCCATATTTACAATGAAATTTCACTGGTGGGTGAGGGATTCAAAATGCCAGGTACAGAAGGTATGAGACAGAAACTCCAGTTATTATGGAGCAGGGAAACACAATCTACACCAGGTAGAATACAGACAAACTGCCAACCAGACACCAAACTGAAGCCCAACTTGTAGTGCAGCTAGCAGGTGCAGACAGGCACAGGTGAAACAAATCAAGGCAGGGAACAGCAATCAAACACGAGGAGGGGATGCCAAGGATCCTGAAACCAGAGACAGGATCGTACAAAAAGCATAACACAAACATAAACCCTGACAGAGACATTTTGAACTAGGCTCCGTTGGGGTTTTTTTTTGTCATGAAACCACCAAAATTATCTGGCAGAAAATGTTTGTACAAAGACATTTGCGTGGACAGACGATGAAATTGAATTGCTGTTATGGGTGACTGTCAACTTTAAAACTACTATCAATCAATCAATCAATCAATCAATCAAGTTTTATTTATATAGCACTTTTCATACAAATAAAAGTTGCAACACAAAGTGCTTCACAGATTAAAAGCAAACCCGCTTCACCCACTCCACCCACCACTCCATCTTCCCCAAACCAAAGATACAGCACAAGAACACAGACTATCCTTCCACCCCCCCTTTCCTCCGCCATAACTAATGAATAGAATATAAGGCAGGGCACAAATGATTCAGAAGAGGAAACACACCCAGGAGCTGTCTACATTGAGAGCAGCGGGTCGCCCATGGCAACCACGGCCCCTGCACTGTAAACCCAGAGGAGGCGGCGAAGTAATCCCAAATCTCCACCACAAACCCCCAGCACAGCAGCCCGGCAGCCACAAGCGAGCCCCGCCCCCAATGCAGAGGGCTCCCTCAGAGGAAACACTTAAAAATAAAAATATAAAAACTTAAGACCAAATAAAAAGCTAAACGAGGCTAACATAGAACAAATGATTCCAAGTCAAGGCTGAACTAAAAATAAATATCAGTTAAAAGCTAGGCCAAACAGGTGGGTCTTGAGCCTGCTCTTAAAGATGTGAACATTCTCCGCGTCCCTGAGCTCCTGCGGCAAGTCGTTCCAGAGTTTAGGACCATAGAACCCAAACGATACCTCACCCTGAGTCTTTAAGTTAACATGAGGTATATGGAGGAGACGCTTGCCACAGGAGCGCAGGGTCCGCGGAGGCTGATAAGGTAGAAGCAGATCTGAAAGATAAGAAGGCCCAAAAGTTGAGCTTTCAGTGGCTTCTAGCACCGGCGTCATCTGACAGACTTACCACAATGCCGCAAACGTTCAGCAAAGCTCAGAAATATCCCTTTACTAAAAGAGATAAACAGAGAGGGAAAAAAATACTAACTCTTCTGCTGCATGCTGTGTGCTGATGACCAATCAGTTATACTTGCTGCCCATGCACAACTCACATGAACACAAACTATGCATTCAGACTCCTGCAGTTACATTTGGTACTGGATCACAAGCTAATTGTAGTGAAAGACCACCTGAAATTTAATTGTATATGAGTTCGGTATGTAAGATACCATTGATGTTTGCTCTGATCAGAAGCCAAGTCCGAACATTGCTGGTATACCTGATGCTGAAAAATCTTTTCAGTAAGGATGTCACTCAGCCAATATAGCTAGAGTTTTTTTAGCTATTCAAAAAGACACCACAGCAAACCATGTTCCTTCTTATCCTTTATTTAACCTACAAATGACTGTAAGCGGTCATCCATCATCTGAAAATTTCTGACAAAGTAATTTTGAGTGCCAGCATGTGTCAGACATTTAGATGTCAGCAGACTCACTCCATCGTATTGTTACCACCAGTAAAATACACTCTACAGCCGAACCCAACTATATCCAGTCCGCCTAACCTAAACCAGCACTGTATTCAGAATTACATCCTGAACATAAAAGACATCTAGACTGTGGCATGAAAAAATATTTTCATATAAACACTCGACTTGAGTAACGCACAATGAAATGAAGCCAAGCATTTGTAACTTGTAACAGTTACTGGGCGTCAGTCAAAACAGTTGATCCATTGATTGAATGAGACAGCCCGGACCCAGTGGCTGCAAGCGGTTTACTGAACCCCGGACTCCCACCATGTGGAACCGGCTCCCAGTTCCGCTTCACTTCTGTCGTTTCTTTCATGTAGCCTAATGTTTCTTAACTAGGTGTCATTGACCATTGTTTCTCTTGTAGTCTATGTACTCTACATGCAATAAATTTATGTTGATACAAGAAATGTTCCTGTATGTCCTATTACTTTCTCTTTCTGTCCCCTCACCCCCACCGGAACAGCAGAAAGCCGCCACCTCTGAGCCTGGTTCTGTGAAGGTTTCTTCCTGTTAGAAGGGAGTTTTTCTTTTCCACACAGGCTTATGCTTGCTCATGTGGATCTGTTGGGTTTTTTTCTGTAAAAGTGTCTAGAAATTGAATCAAGCTGAATTGAATTGAATTAACTTAAACCTCAATGGCTGCTCATTTGCTGCTGCTAGTGGTGTTAGCCACGCTCATGTTTATGGCAACAATGTCGATCATCAAGACAATAACTCCACAGGAATCATTTTCCAGGCTTCAGGATGCTAAGTGCTAACTTCTAGATGCCCACAAAGACCGAAATACCTCGTACTTCAGCAGCGTTCAAAGTCTGCTTGAGTTGTTGAAGACTGTCAATAAAGATTTTTAAGAGCTTACACGCAATGTTTACAACAATGAACACTTGGGTTAGATGAAATGAGAGTCAAACATTAGGGAATAAACGGCGGGCAGAATGGGATTCAGTGATTAGTATTAGGTCAATAGATTTTACAGTGCTTGATATTGGGATGTTGACAGGAAGTATCAGGGATTTATTGCCCCTATTGTGTTTGCTGTAATGAGAGAGCAGGTACAGAGGAGGCATAAAGTTGTCTGACAGCAATGCTAGAGGGTTTTTATGCCGCTTGCTTTCGGTGGCATTCTGTACCAACACACCTGAGTACAATGAGTGGCTTACTATCACATTTTCTATCCATCTTGGTGAAGACATATCCATCAGAAATAGGTGTTTTAAAACCTGGAAGGTATCTACAACATGCAGATCAGTGGCACTTCAGGACTGAAATTGGAGAGAAGGGTGAGATTTGACTGTGGAATGAGAAAAAGGGAGGTTTGACCACTGGATGACAGAGAAGGTTGCTGTTAAACGTAATCTTTAATAAGATGAGGCTAACCACCTGTCTTGGCTGATTTGTGCATTTGTATGTCTTTGCTGTACACCTTGATGTATTTCCAAAGCCTTTAACTCACTGAAAGATTGTGTGAAACCAGAGTAAATATTGTGTTGCAGGAACCTGTAGACAAGTGAAATGGTGTGAAAACACTGTCAGGACTGCGCATATCACATCACCTGTGTCGAGTTCCCATGTGTGGACAAAAGACATATCACGCCCACAAAGCAATTGCAGTGCTTCTCCGTAGAGGACCCGCAAAGCAATATCATTCGGTTCACCTGAGGAGCTCCGGTTTATATCACGGACTGTTGATACGTATGTTCAACTTGTGAACCTCTGATGGAAAATGATGATAAGGTATTAGCCACAGGAAATATTTTAATTTCAAACAGAGGCTGTAAACTTCATGCTCAGAGCCCTGTTTGCACATCAGTGTCATCAAGGAGAAACAGAAAACTTTCGTTGTTTTTTTTGGTGACTGTTGTACATGGCAAAGGTGGACAGAGCCACTGAAAACACAAAAATTTGAAAACGCTCCAACTCTGTCTCCCTGGAAATGGGGAAAATGCAACTTTTCTGAATGGATTATAACTGAACTTGGACATGTGTCCATACGGATCTCTGTGTACTTGTCCTCTGTGTGTATGTGTCTGTGGTTTCATTAGAAAACAGACAGCCACTGGTTGTCCAACATGAGAACCGCATTGTTTTCTCTTGAAACCTTGCTGTGTACACGGGGCCTTAGAGTTGTCATCAGTTTTGGATTTACTAATGTTTGGATAAGACTCTGTATTTGGACTCTTGACTATAATTTAGATCGCCCCCTTGGGGCAAAACAAAACAAAACCAAAAAAAAAAACTTTATTCTAAAAACTGAGCCTGTCTCTGTCTGCATGCAGGGTTCTTTTCAGTTCTGACAGTCATGTGATTTCCGTAGTAGGTTTTGTTTAAATTGTGATGGTACTGTTTATCATTTAATGATCCAGCCAAAAACAAATCTACTTGCATTGTTGATCTTCCTCAGCAATCCCAGGAAAAATGGAGTTATCACATTGGCATAAAACTACATTGTCTGATTTCTTCCCTCCTGCTTGCTGCTGTATTTCTTGTCGTACAGCAATCATTTTATTCAACCTTGAAGATGAAATGCTCCAATCCTCGAGCAACATTTTGCACATTTCCTTCCAAGAACACAATTTAACAGATTAATAATCCGCTCGTCTTTTCACAACCTGCTGTTTTATATTCATTGACACAATCTTGGACTCCGGTGAAGAAAAACACCTCCAGTGATTTCTAACTGAAAACATTACCCACGGAAAACATCATCTGGCTACATCCCCCAGTGTATTCCTCCAGTCATTCACTGCAAAAGAATTGTGTCACCATTAAAAAAAAAAAAAAAAATCCATGAGAGGCCATTGATTCACTTTCAGACAGCTTCTTTTTCCAAATGCTTGTCAATGATTAAGAGAGGTGTGGAGGTAATTGCATCCTCATTCGCACAAGTTCATTAATTTCCACATGGTATTGTCATTGTGTAGTGTGATGGATTTCTTTATAATCCATTTGTCCTCAAGGAGGGCTAAAGGAAAACTTTCACAGAATCAAAATGCCAGCAATAATTGAGAATCTGTAATTGCTGGAGCTTAAGGTTTAGCTTTTTGGCTATTTTCAGATTTACGTTATCTAAAAAACAGCCAGGAAAGAAGAGAAAAGTAGAGCAACCCCATTCAAAATGATGAAACCCACACCAGCTGGTAGTCAGATTAGACGTGTGGAAGTGGTACAGATGATGCTTTTCAAAAGATATCAAAACAAACAACAAATCACATTAAAATTCAGTAGAACATGAGTCTTTCAATGTGGTGATGGTGGATTAAACAAATGCTGTTGTGTAGTCATTCATTTATCTATCAAGTATTTAACAGTTTCAAGAGATAACAAAACCTTCTCAGCGTTCTGGGTGTCCGTTTACAAGACAATGTCACTCAGAGCCACTAAAAATTCACTTTTTGCAAATGAATCCCAAGGTGGAACTTTTTGAAAATGTTCCAACTCACCAAGGAAACGGGGGAAAACTTAACATTTAGGAAACATTCCGACTCCGTCTTCATGGAAACGGAGTAAACAAGAAGTCTTTGAAAACACTGAGCGTGTGCACCACAGCCACTCACATGTGTGAGTAGATGGATAACAATGGCGATCTCCGGAGTGTCAAGACTCTCAGTCCATATTCTCCTGGAATTTGGTAGTTTTATAGTTGTCAGTCATCGTAATAGCAATCCAACTTAATCGTCTGTCCATGTGAATGTCCATGCACTCACCATTGTTAAAGTTAATAGCATATTGTTCTCTGCATATGCGTGTGTGGTGTGTGGTTTCCTCACAAAAAAAAAAAGAAAATGAAAGCAACAGCACCAGCTTGTGGCCTGGCATGGTAACTAACTTCACTGATTTGTGTTTCCGCCGTCGTTTCTGAAACATCACTGAAAACGTTCCTTTCACTGAAACGAAAAAAACAAAGATCATTTGTTTTCACTTGAAAAATCACATCGACTGGGCCTAAGTTCTCTTATTATTATTAGTGTTTAAATGTCTTAACGGCCTTGTGCCTTCTTATTTTTCGCTGATCTGTTTTTACCGTATCGGCCCTCACGAGCCCTGAAGTCATCTGGCAGCGGCTTACTGTGTTTTCCGAAAACCAGGTGAGGCGGGCTTTAGCCACTACAACGCCTGCCGGAGAACCTCAGGACCGCAGAGACTACTGATATTTTTAAAGGGAGGTTAAAAACACACTTTTTTAATCAGGCTTTTAACTATTCCCTTTTATTTTCATCATTATTTCAGCAATTTTATTCATTTTTATTATTTACTTTTGATGTATTTCCCTTTTTTATTTTATATTATCTTACTTAATTTATTAATAACTGTACCACATCTTTTTAAGTTTTTAGCTGTTTAATCTATTGTTTTCTGAGGGGGCTCCTTCACACTGGGAGTTGGATCTGGGCCACTGCTGGGGTTGCTGTGCGCTGGTCCTCTGGTCCCGGCTGTTCTGGGGGGCTCCACACCTTGTTGTGGGGGTTCCCTTGGTCTGGCGGGGTTGGGGGTTGGGCGCTGAAACCCCAGCAGTCATGACCTTTGACTTCTGCCACTGTGGGGGCCCTACTGGTGGTGTTTCCAGTGCCATGCCATGTCTCCTCTTTTGTGTGAAACAAACTAGGAGTCTGTCTGTTTGTATGTGTGTGTGTGTGTGTACACCTGGGTGTGTGTGTGTGTGTGTGTGTGTGTGTGTGTGTGTGTGTGTGTGTTTACAGATGACCCTGATTGATGGTGCAGTTTTGTTTTGTTTTTGTTTTTTTTTTGTTTGTTTTGTTTTTATGACTGGTTTTACTGTTCAGCACTTTGCACTGTTTTTTATGATTATGAAAAGTGCTCTACAAATAAAGTTTGATTGATTGATTGATAAGATGTGCCTAAACTGGAAATTTTGAATTTCCAGTCTGTCTGAATTTCAGTTGTATGAAAACAGAAAGCTTCAAGAATAATTAAAACAATGATTTGTCTTTGAGCAAGAAGGAAAAAAGGCAAAAAAGCCATGCAGTTGCTTCTAGATAGTGTACTAGTTTCTGTCTTTCAGTAAGAAGACAAATAATTTTACACAAAAATCCTAAACTTGCTTCCCTAGGGAAAGCACACTCATTTCATATTGCAATCAGCAATATTCAATAAAAAATTTAATCTATTTTTAGTCTAATTTACTTCACTGGCTTTTCTCTTCTGTCCAAATGCACAGACTTTTCATTGATTGCATTTTTGAATCCACCTAACCTGAGTCAAGACCAACACCTAGAAAATGTGCTGTTGAGACGAACACCACCCTCGACTTCTACAACATGAGCGGTTATTTATCCATGAGTAAAGAAAAGTAGCCAGGCTCTCATCATAGCCATTCCCTTTGTTGGTGTTAGTGTGGTTGGCAAAAGCATTGCTGTCAGATGGTGACTAGATGCATATTTGCATTGTTGTATCGCTCACATGTGAGTCTCACAAGAAGAATTACGTAATTTTCCCTCTATTAAGTAAAAATCCTCACAATTTCTCAGTGCTGTCTTATAACCAGCAGTGCACAAATTAAGACAGCTAAAAAAAATTTCTCATTCGTCAAAACCTACTGTACCTGCGTCGCGGGCCAACTTTTGACAGCTCCGTTGAACATTTGGACGTATCCAGATGAGGCAGAGAAGACGAGTGGGTTACAGAGGTCTCGTAACCCACTTTCTGCAAACTTCACAGCCCCCAGATTTCCCTCAGCCTCAGATCATGCTGACTCAAGTCACTTGAGGAGATTTATCAGATGTTGCTTCGCTCTCTCCGGAGCCAGAATGTCTTTATACAACATATTTTTCCACATGATAGAGCGTCTACCCAGCAGCTCCTTTTTCACAGTGATCGTTGCAGCAACTCATCGCAACTCAGATTCGCAGACAAAATTTGCTCTTAAGACCAAGTAAATATGGATTTATATCATTCATTACATTGTCAAAGCTGTCAATTGTGTTGTTCATCATGTCCAAGTACATTTCTCAGGCCAATCAAATGAATAATCAACAATGTGGAGCAAATTACGCAGTGACAAATGGCGTATCGACCCAAAGACAGTCAATAATCTGCATTCAATAGGGGACATTAATGAGTTTGCTTGAGGTTTAAAAGTGAAGTTGCATTTGATTTGCCCCCAAGGAGATAGAAAGAACATCAATTATCTGTTGAAATGCAACTGTTATCTTGCTTGAAATGCAGTCAGATGTGTGCTTTATGAGTGACTAAACTTGTGATTTAAATGTGCACATCAGAAGTTTTGATAACATCAGATTGTGGAGAAACATTTGCGTTTAAAGGTTATTACATAATGTAAATCATAAACTTGAGAGTAAATATTCAAAACAGCTCAAGTACTAAACAAATATGATTATTATAGTATTTCTATCTCTATTTTTCAAGCAGTTTTGCTATTTGAAGAGCTGTTTGCGTGCTGGCACAGTGAATAACCTGCCAAAACATAACTGTTTTTTTTTTTCACCCGCCCGTCCTTCTCCCACGTTCGCCTGACAGGAGATCGTCCTTGTGCTGTTCTTCGGCGTGGAATATTTCGTCCGCCTTTGGTCAGCAGGCTGCCGCAGTAAATATGTTGGCATCTGGGGCCGACTACGCTTTGCCAGGAAGCCAATATCTATTATAGGTGGGAACACAACCCCCGTGCAGAGACACGGACACACAAAGAGACACATCGCTCTTCACCCACACAACATTTTTAAACAATGTCTGTAATATACCCTGAGCTTCTTCCCAAAATGAGATATCTAAGACAAATTCAGCATGAAATTAAAACTGTCACTGCCATATTTTTTTTCACCTTCTGCTTTTTATTCCTACAATTGGACCCTGCAGGTGTTTCTTAAATATGCAGAAATGAATATTAGCATTATTATTACACATCACCCTTCTCACCCAAATTAATTAATAGAATCTGTTTGGTTTTTTTTCACTTTTTCTACTTGCTTCATGTCCCTACTTGTGTCATTTTAACATGTATCCCTCATTTCTCTCTTATTATAGATTTAATTGTTGTTGTTGCCTCAATAATTGTGCTTGGAGTGGGCTCCAAAGGCCAAGTGTTTGCCACCTCTGCAATCAGGTAAGAGACAGTGTGAGTGCAGAAAATGAGATCACCGTAAGGATGTGGATCCTTTATGTAGATGTCATAGTTTGAATGTAGTTTTGCTAGTTGAGTGAGTCGTCTTCCAACTCAACTGATTTCATCACCAATTGAGCAAGAAATTGAACCACAACTTTCAGTGACTGCGAGTGAGGTTTTCGTGTGAACTCACCCTCAAAACGCAACAAATGCTTTTCATTTATCCTTGTCTTGTAGTCAGGGCTTAAGTGTTTGAAATACTGTGAGATGACTGAAGAGAACTGATGCTACAAAAGTCAAGAAGTATATGTATCCTGCCGCCATTCAGCTCAGAACCTTTACAAAACCACAAAAGACACAAGAGGCATTGATTACTAATAGCTTGCACATATAGAATCTCTGGTTCCACACTTGTTCTTTTTTTTTATGAATGACCAATGTTAACGTAGTCAGTCATATTGAGGCTCAATGACAGACTCTGAATCCCTCACACTTATTGATCATTTCTAATGTAGCATAACAGGCGAGGTGACCGAGAGGTTAAGGTGATGGACTGCTAATCCATTGTGCTCTGCATGCGTGGGTTCGAATCCCATCCTCGTCGAGCTTGTTACTTGTCAATATTCAAGACCGTCGTCCTTTCTGGGTGTGTCACATCCTTCAACCAGCTGTTCTTTGATAACCTCCACCAGTTCAACGGAAGCAGACACCTCCGAAGCTTCAAACTCTGACTCCTGTGAGCGGGGCATACCCTCAATGGGCTCCTTCCTTCTCCTGCAGATCTTTTCATTCAGAATCTGAGACTCTGAATATCACAGCTTGGTAATCACAGCTTGATGAACACTCCTCAACATCTGGAGCGTCTTTGAGACTGAAACTGTAAAGTCACCTCTGCAGTATAAACTATCATAAACTATCAGTGTTGACAGGAAGGCCTCATCATTTACTGAACCTTAGTTTCTTTTGTGTATGTATCAAATACAGACTTTCTTTAAGTGGATCCAGTGACCATCTGAAAAACTTCCCAGTTCATTATGTCAACAATGTTCGATAGCTGCATTTAGCTCAGCGTTTCATAAAGTACTAAACTGGACGAGGATGGGATTTGAACCCACGCGTGCAGAGCACAATGGATTAGCAGTCCATCACCTTAACCTCTCGGCCAAGGATGGGGCAAAAGGGACTGCTACGGTGGGGGAAAGAAAAAAAAGGAAAAAGGGGAAGGGGGGAAGAGAAAAGGAGAAAAAAATGAGAAAATTCAGCATAAAATCATACATCATCAGACGCTGTAGCTCAGAAAAAGTACTTATTCCTCTATTATTGTTCTGTTAAATATTTATTGCTGTATTAATCCATTAATATTATTGATATTATTGAGAATCCTCTATGATTACAAAAAATTACAACAAGTTGCACACTCTTGCCAGGATTTGCACCTGGAATCTTCCACCCAAAGGTTGGCTGTGTTGCTGTTACACCACAAGAGTTGTGTTTTTGTTGTTTGTTTTCAGTGACAAATCAACACTATTTTGACTTGTTACCACTTATCAGCTATTTTAGCCTTTGCTTTAAAGCTGCAAAATGCAATTTTAACACAATAATACTTTGATTTAACACCTAAAATGAATAAAATATGTTGAATGGATGAAACATCAAATCCTGTCAGAGACACACATCATTTAGACAAGAACAGAACAGACAGGAAGGCATAACACACACTGTGTGTGTAAAGTATACACATAGAACACACCCCTGTATGTTACAGGCACATGTACAAACACATCCAGATGTCTATATCAGTAGTGTATTAGATGCAGACACACACACCATCAAGTGGTGTAAGTTACATGTGAACACACAGCTACACACACATTAGAAGCAGACTCTCGGCAGACACCTCTCACTGCTTGCTGGCCTGGAGCAGAGCTGCTGGTCTTGATAGAGGATCTGCAGGCCCTGGCCAGCTGGTCTTCTCAGGGTTCCAGGAGGACCTGCTGAGGAGCTTGTTGATAGGATCCAGACAGGAGCACAGCCTCAGGATTTCTGCTATTTCCATGTTAGAAAGAGCAGTTATCATCCGGTGGAGTCAGGCATCGACTGCCTCGCATCTGGGAACGTCTCTGAGATCACATCGGCCGTCCTGTCACATGAGAAGAAAAGAAGAACAGTTCATGCAGCTCATTTAAGAGAAACAGTCAAGAGACCGGCTTGTTTCATGGTCAGATACGAGCAGCTGCACTGGAACTGAAGTCCTCCAATGGGGAGCTGACAGGACTTCACTTTCAACTGTAACGTCCTAAAGGACTCACTGGTGAGGACAGAGTTAGACGCCCTCTGCAGATCAGGTTTACAGTAAAAATGTATTAAAATGGGTTAATACTGGGCTATCAGATCGTTACCTGAATGAAGACTGGAAGAGAATAAGGAGGTATTGTCATGTCAGGATACTCATCCTCCTGAACCGGCTCCAGCATCTCTGGAAGATCGGCTCCAGTTCCATCAGGTGCACTCAGGAGATCTTCTCTGGTGGACTGAGCCACTGCAACAAGCTCACCTGCCATCAGTCGTCACCTGGAAAAAGAAGAAGACAGGAGAATGAGTGAGAGAACAGAGGTGCGACCATCATGATCTGACAGTCTGGTTATTGATACAGTATTGTTCAGCAACTGTTCTTGTTGCTTTGAACTAGTTAAAGGCTGCTGAGGAGAGAGCCGGGAACTAGTCTGGACCCGTCTTCCAGACCAACTGATGATCAAATGTCCAATGCTCGATTTGTCTTCAGATATGACGATCCATTCATTTGTTGTTGAGCTCAGCACAATCACTGTTTGGACCCTTGTCTATCCATTACAGAGTCCATGATCACAGGTCCTGTACTGCTTTTAGACAACAATTCCACTGAACAAATTCACCTTGCAACACCACATTATGATATGAGAAAGTCAGAGTAGGAATATCCTGGGAAATTCCAGTTCATGGGAATCTCATGTCCAATCAGAAACCAGTGAAACATTCCAGAGACCCCAGCTGCAGTGTCATGTCCCCTACCTCCTGATGTCCACACTTGCAGAGCATCTGTCCCCCAAAAACGTCGTATTTGTGGACAGGCTGACCAAACACAGGAGTCAGGAGGCTCCAGCTCCTGCCTCTTGGTCTCTGGCCTGTTAAACATACATGTTATCCTGAGCTGACAGGGTCAGCACTCCTTCCCAGCATGACCCTGGGTTCCAGTCTGTAAATGTCCTGGCCCTCCATCACTGACCACTCATTCATTCATCATCTGAATGTTTATACACTGGAACATGGTCCTACTGTAAATGTCAACAAGAAAACTGATGGATCTCTCTGTTAGCTCGAACTGGGAAATTAAATCTGTAGCGTCAACAGGAAATGCATTTACACATAAAGGACTGGAATTGCAATATATTGCAAAAATATACTGTAATATATTACAAAATATAGAAATGGTTGCTGTTTCCAATATATTGCAATACATTGGGGAATATAAATATTAAAGCTCAAAGACATCAGCAGTAGTTCTTCCGTTTATACATCATAACATTGTTTTGGATGTTTTAACAGGATCACACATCGCCAGTAACTATATATAGACACTTAGTAGAAGTGATAAAAGAAAACACACTTGAACCAGCACACGTACAGACTACTGACTTATCCACACACATAAACAGACTACCACTTAAAAAAATACACTTTAAAACACGTTTATATTCATTTCAGTACTTACTTCTGACGTTGTGAATGAAATAAATCTTCCGTGCAGAGTTGTTGACAGCGCTGCAGCGGTTCCGTCAGCGCGTCTGGTTGCACCAATCTGCACTTCTGATTGGACCAGTGAGCTGTCAGTCAAACAGCAGCTCGCCATCCGATTGGACGACAGCCGTCACTAATCAGAAGCTGATTGGCTCCTTTGCCCCACCGTTAGGACCTTGTTCGGAATCTCTTTGATGTGTTAGGACTTGGGTAGGAAGTGTTAGGACTTTGTTAGGAAGCGTTAGGACTTTGTTAGGAGTTGTTAGGACTTGTTAGGAACTGTTAGGACTTCATTTGGCAGGCCATTTACTGCAAGGTGCGGCCACCTCGTCTGTTATGCTGTGTTAGAAATGATCAATAAGTGTGAGAGACTCTGTCACGGAGGCTGGAGGACAGTTAGAGCGACTTCAAGAATCTTCCAGAAACATGTGATTCCTGTAACCTCCAAAGACTCCAACAATATGAGACAGAAACTGGTTCATGTTGAAGACAAAACATCAGGATACATGCAGAGTGATGTCGTTTACATGGCACAGTGATGAGATGAAGATCCTCTCAGGTTCAATGTCCAAAGCCTTAACCCTTTTTGATCAGAGTTTTGTTGTATTGTATTGTATTCTAATCTATTTTAAGATGTCTAGAAGACAAACCCAAAAATTCTATTTTGAAGCAGACTGATACTTTTTCATTGGAACAGATGATTCCAAATTAATCCAATAATTCAAAAAAAGGAAGTTTGTTATATCTCAAAGGAGGCAAATGTCACCCCAAGAACATCATCATGTGAGAGATGTCTATATGAATGCATATAGCAGAGAAAAGCTAGAAAATGTGGAAGAGGACCACGTTAAAAAACGGTTCAAAACGTGATTGTCACATCCAATTAATTGCAGGAAAGAAAATGTATTTTTACAAGAAAATGCAGGCTAATTCTTAACTATTCAGGAAATAAAATGACCACGAAAGAAAACAACCAAAGCAGATTTGTCAGAATAGATTCATATTAGATCCAAAATGTGAGAGGTGTGTGTGCATGTATAATTAGCTGCAAGATTATGTTGAAAAGGGCCGCACTGTATCCACAAAAAAGAGACTTACGTCCAATAAAGAATTTCCATGAAGGAAAATGTATTTTTTGAAGAATTTACAGAGTCATTCTTGATTATTATGGTCAAGGAAAAGCAAGAAAATAAAAATTGCAGACCAATTAAATGATGGACACAATTTGTGTAGATACAGTGTAATTGAGAATGCAGGTTGGTTGTTCATGAACGTCACTTTGTCAGAAGAAAAGAAGGACAAAAATATCACAGCATATGTGTTCTTTAATGGGGAGAAGGAAAAAAAAAAACCTGACCCAGACAGGAAAGATAAGTCCAATTGAAATATATAACTTTGAAATTTGTAGAATGGGACATGAAAAGAGAGTGCAGTGACGCGTGTCCCTGAGACCTTGTTGCTGTGCAGTGCTGTCATTGCAGGAATATGCACGTTTTCAGTCTTGGGCTGAGTCTTTCTTGTATGGAATAGGCTTGTTTTACCTCTGCATGCATGGGTTTACACTGAATTCCTTCCTTTGGATATTAAAACATGTGGTGCAGTTGGAATGGTAAATAAAGTGTGGCAGTGATGGAGGAGCTACCTCTCCAAGCCCATAAATTCTATATTGTTGTTTAGAAGATGGATAAATGTATTGTACTTGAGGCCATATGCATCTTCATTATTCATGCCGTCTTCAGATATCCGCATCCTTTTGGTGTTAATGTATCAACACACATACCCATATGCAACTTTAGTGTGCATGTAAGCACTTCTGATTCTTTCCAGAGGGATTCGATTCCTGCAGATCCTCCGTATGCTCCATGTTGACCGGCAGGGAGGGACTTGGCGTCTCCTTGGCTCGGTTGTCTTCATCCATCGGCAGGTACACAATCATACCTTTAAAAATAAAAACCCACCGCATTCCACTTCACAAACTATCGCCAACCACAAAGCTCCTGGTTATTGTTAGTGAGCTGGAGGCCTTTTATCGGGGGATTAATAGCTTCTCGGCAGTATTTTTCATCAGTATGCAGCATAAAAAGAGCCTTGCCACATGGGAATACATTATATATTTAAAAAGGGTATTCAGCAGAGAACTGCAAGAAATGTAGCACCATGCACGCCACGCACAGGGGGTTTTAAGGCTACAGGCTCATCTGCGAGAGAGGGCTCTGTCATCCTCCAGGGTATCATTCAGCTGAGACACAGAGGTGGCCGTGATTATCCCCAGTGGCCAAGGTGGCTGTCTTTAATGTTCATATAAAAGAGAGAGTGATGAGTGGGGCTTTGAGGATGTTACTCATCCTCGACCACCCACCGTGCCTCCCTGTATCGGCCTTGGCTGATGACCACATTGCCCCCAGGTGAGGATGATCATCCACAGCGTCTGACCTCAGCTGGAAGGAAAGGGGTTGTTTGATGCATTGGAAAAACTGTGGAAAATTGTCGCTCTTTCCCAAACTGATTCCTGACTGTACTTCAGATTGAATGTGTGAGGAATAACTCATGAAGCACTTTTCATGGCAAGGAAATATGTCACAATTCATCCATTGATTTTTTTTTTCCCCTCTCTCTTGCTGATGTCTTTTCTTCTCATAAATCATGCTCAACCAGCCAATTGCTGCACACACCGCAGTGAATCAACGAGCTTATCTGCAGATCCTTCACAGTGAAATTAAAGATGGTTTTGGGAAAGTTTTTTTGGCCACCGTGTTTGACTTAAAGTCTTCTTCCTCTGTTTAAGCACATTGCTTTGAAAGGAGTGCTTTACAGTTCGAAAAAATCGATGAAAAGGTGGCAACCTGTCAGCAGTGGGATTCAAACTTGCAAACCTTTGAACATTAACGCGCTTTTCTAAACTCCAGAGTCGAGGGGACACAATCCTCCCTCACAAAATGTGATTTAAATTCATGTCATGTGGCTTTATATCCGACACCAGTTTGTCTCACACTCAGGGGGGGAGGACAGTTCAACACTGGTGCAGACTGTTGTTGGATTTCTTGGTCCAGCTGCACTTACACCCACCCGCTGTGCTGGGATGTACCTTAATATGGTGCACACTTCACCCAAAACGGACAAATGCGGTCTGAGGAAAGAGTGCAAGATTGACTCTGTGAGAGGCCCGAGTGAATTCACTTCTGATTAAAGGCGCCAGGAGTTGATGCGTTTCACGGAGGGAGCTTTGCTGTGTAGTTATGTTTAATCTTTATTCCATTTCACATTGCAATCAGCTGGGGGTACAGAGTAATCATGTGGCCTCTTAAGGCACCATACAACTCCAGCTGCCACGGGGGAAATACACTGTATTTATCCAGCAGCCAGTGCAGCTGAAGTCATATTGATATCAACCAGCTGGACGCTGATGCATTGCATCTCCAATATTTGCTCCTCTGTGGTTTTTCTTGCTGTCACACACAACTTGAATATTTTGTTGGGTGAGTCTCTTATATAAACGCATGCGAGTGCAGCCCCTCTGTGGTAACAGCTGGAGTTTTTAAAGCCAATGGAGCTTCATTCACTCTAATCAGTATCCAGTCTAGGTTTTATAACAGCATTTAAATACACACTGAGCAGCATTCGAGCACTTATAGCTTGTAAACACAATTTGCACGGTTGCTGCTGGCTGCTTCTCTGGCAGATGGGAATGAATGTGTTTGCCAGGTCACAGCAGCAGCACATCTACTAAACCTCAGGTAGCAACTCAAGGAAAACGCATCCCAGTGCTTTAAAAGCTGTTACTTGCAAGACTTATAGATTTCAAGCAGCGAATATCTTTTAGAGGTGTTACAGGCTCACTCACTATTCACTGCCAAACATTTGGATAACCAGAAATGCACAGAGAAAAAACACTGTCTGCCTTTATGAAGATAAACACAGGCTTTTAGCAAAGAATGGATCATATGTTTCAGATAGCGTGACTGCCGCACCATTCACACAGTCACATAATAAGTTAGCAGTCCAATATAAAATGCTTTAATGTAAATCTATATATCTTTAAATAAAGAGCTGAGTGAACAATTTCGGTAATTATCTAAATTGCCAGCCAGTTCATCCCTGCAATTTTGCAATTTTGGTGAATGACGCTGCTCAAATAAGCGGCAGGAAGAATAAGAAACACAATAATGGATGAAGCTCGTAGCTGCTCCTCCATTTACCTGATGCATAGCCTTTCTTTTCTTCCACTGCTTTTCTTTGTGACGCTTTTAAAAAAGAGCTATTTTTTTTAACATATTAAAATAAATAGTACGTTTCTGATGTAAATGCTAAAAACGTCACTCTCGCTTATTTTTAAGACAAAAAAAGTTCAACCCCTTAAATTTGACTAAAGACAAAAGATAACTCTACGAAGCATACAAATACAGAAAGAAGAGATAAATGCACATTCGAAACACCAACAGATAAATATATATAAAATGAATATTAACAAATGGCTCAGAACAGATCAAAACAGACAGAAGGAATCAGAAACAAGCTATAATGCTTCTTTTAAGGCTAATAAAAGCTTCTGATGTGTTCTTCCTGGTTCTGTCAGTGTGAAACATTGATCATTTGTTGATGAATCAGTTCTGTTGAATTATATTGCTTTCTAACCCAGAGGTTCGTGTTCTTGGGTCTGGGACTTCCTTGGTGTGGTTCCACAGTTTGCATGGGGAACCAGCTTTGCTTGCTTTAGGGTTGTCAAATGACAGTTGTACATGTTTGAGAAAAAAAGCATTAGAAAATATGTTCTGGGTTCTAGAGTGGATTGTGATTTTCATCTTTTGTGATGGCTCCTGCAAATCTGGGCTCGGAGTCCACCGTCTTTTCTTCGAGACAATCAAAGATGAAAAGGTTGGAAAGCATTGGCTTGAAGTAATGTGGGGTTATGTCATGCCACTGCATTCAAACCAATGCCACTTAATTTGTGGTCGTACTCTGCTGCTTTCTCTGCGATTCTTTGAAAAAACATATTAGAGTGACAGTTTTGGGCTGTGACACAAAAGAAATCCTCTCGTTGGGAATTCAGACCAATTTAGTGGCGGGAGTGTGCCGGCTCTCTGAGTGGTTAAACACAGTTTATATCAAGTAGTAGGTGAGTGCACTCAAAGAGCTTCTTTCTTTTTTTTTTTTTTTTTCTACAAAGCCAACGTCCAATTACAGTCAAACAGGATGAGAGCCGGCCCAATTAGACCTTCCGTGCAAATCAAAGACGACTCCTTATTGAATGTGCAATAAGACGCTTTATAGTTATTGTAGTACACTGGGAGAGATCAGCTGTAAGAGCTTCAAACTGATTCATAATGATTAACTGTCCGTCTGAATCCAGTCGACACCCCACAGTGATTATTATTCATCTCGCTGTCAAGTGAAATGCTGTAGAGGCCTCTAATATGAAGATACACACTTTCTTTGTAGTATTGCACAATTGCTGTAAAACTTAAAAAGGTATTTTTAATCTGAATATGGCCAAGAAAGTTTGATTTTAACTTTTAGTTTTATTCTGAAAAGTTATATCTAAGTACTGAGGCAGTTTTCTTTCTGCCTGTGCATTTTTGAATGTCATTTTTTTTTTTAAGATTTTTGTCAAATTTAGAGTTCATCTTATATATATATTATGACTTAAAGTACATTTCACATTCCTGCTACATTAGAATTGTAGCTTTGGTTGGACCAAACAAACAAATGTTTGTGCAGGTTTAGTAGACTCAGTCAGCTGTCAGTGACATCTCAAATTTCATGGGCAGAAAGCATCATTGAAACAACTTCTTTCATAGCACCTGGTTTGAAAATTATTGACAGATGCAAAGCAGTCGGGTCATGTAATTGACTTTGAATACAATCTTATGAGCGGCACAAGTCCACATAAACAAGAATAATACTTTAATCATAATGTCGGTGCAGCACATTTACATGAATATTCACATCCATGTGTCATATCGTCCAAAAACACAGCTGCTTTAGACTACAGCCAGCTGACTGGTAAAGTGATATAACTGAGACATTTTAGCAATCTGGACCGGTTATATCAGAAATGATGCACCGTTCACACAAAGCATCATATCATGCACACTGTCTGCACAGATGTCACTTAACCTTTTTCATCTGATGCATTGCAGGAGCTGATCACCACCTTGTACATCGGCTTCCTGAGCCTGATCTTCTCCTCGTACTTTGTGTACCTGGCAGAGAAAGACGCGGCCAGCGGCTCGGCGCAGTTTGGAAACTATGCCGATGCTCTGTGGTGGGGAGTGGTAAGAATTTATTTGCATGTTTATGTACTTGCAATTAACATAAGTCAGTTTACAAAGTTTCACTCCTTCTTGAGCCAAAAAGAATAAGAATGGACTTTTATTTCATTTCTTATATCGCTGTGTCATCTAAAACTTGAATAAGGTGTCAGATAAAAGTGATAAAAGTGACACTATCTTCTGGTGCTGCTTTAATGGGGTGGTCTCTTGTCATACAGTTAGTGGGTTTTGTGAATAATGAACAGTGTAAAGAGCTGATTTGCATCTATCTTTTATACCAATAAAAAATAGACACAATCTGAAATAACGCAGTTGCATTTCTGCTTCGTAAATTACATTGCATGCAGTGGGTTAGGCCTGGTTTACACGACATTCTTATTGAAAACACTTTTCGCTTTGTAATTTCAGAAAAGTTTCACATGTTTTGCATCAGTGTTTTGAGAACAATGTCTGTGGTGCGCATGCACAGCAGTACACGGAGTTAGAGCACTGACAAAAAGTTCCACCTTGGGAGCCATTTTCCTCATAAAATAAACTAGTATAGCATAAAGACAATCTCAGTAAAAAGGAAGTTCAGATTATTTTTGTCATCTGTCAGATACAATCCTTCACGTTTTTTCTTCGCAAACAGAAAACCTTATCGACTTGGACTGGAGTCTGATCTACAACCTCGATTGCTCATGTGTGATTCAGAAAGTGGTCTGAGCAAACAAAGGTGCAAGGTCGCAACAGCAACAGCCAGCAGGTCACATGGGCATGTTTTTCTTCCAGCAAAGCAGATCAATGTACAGCAGTGATGGGACTTTTAGCTCTTGTAGGAGAGCCGGTTCTTCTGGCTTGGTTCACCATAAAGAGTTGACTCTTTTAGCTCCAAAGTAATATCAACTAATGGACAACCAGGGTGCAAATCATTTTTGTTATTCATAATATTTATTTGTTCTATTGCATGATGTAATGAACATGGAACAAAGTGCCCAGAAATATATACATAAGTAGTAAGAAACTCTTGAGTTTACCATTTTTCATGACAAACTGATTAAACCATCTCCATCAACTAATTGGGTGCATTTTATAGTTGTACATTTGAAAAAAACTGCAGAGGTAAAAGAGTTACAGATGGATAAAGTTTTATACATGCTGGGAATACTCCATAGAATAAAATGAAACACTCAGTAATGTCACATGAAGTACAATAAGTGATGGAAACATATAAAGCTGCATTTTAAAATGAACTTTTGTGTGGAAGATCTTTCATGATGTCCGTAACGATGTAAAAATATTCAATTTGATACATTTATTCCATCACATGCATTGTAATTTAACAAATTGAGCCCATTGATGACTGCATGTCCTCAATTATCCATTCACAATAAAGCAACATAAAGAAGCTTAAAAAAGTGCCGAATGCATTATAAATGAAAACTTGGGAAACAAATAGAAAAACAACGTTCAGCTAACAGTCTTTGGAAATCACATAAAACCGTGCCTTGAATTTCTTTAGTTGTGTGAAATTACGGCTCTGAAACCAAGATTTCAAGATTGCTTTTGAGACATTTCTGACATTTGAATGAAAAATCACAACAACAGTGGAGGACACAGACGAGACTTGGGTAGATTTGGTACAATACAGCAGTTGAGTGGTTTGTGTTTGTAGTCTGTTGAATCATGAGACTCAAATGCCAGCCCATCGGTTTGTCACTAATATATTTTGAACCTGCAGCAAACGATCCATGCAGGACAACTTGCTTTTGTTTTGAGGCTGGCAGGTTGATTTTTCCTCTGTACTTCGGCCCCCCTGTGTTGTAATATTTTCCAAAATACAGTGTTAAAATATTTGAGTTTCACTCACCATTATTATACAAAACCTGTAAAGAAACACAAGAATTCAAGCAGAGCAGAGCAGTAGTTCATCGAACCCAGCCACATGCACAACTATGAGAAAATTTGCATTCATACGTGGGTTTTTGGACTGAAGGAGGAAACCTAAGTATCCACAGGGAGAACATGCAAACCCAACATTGGATGATCCAACCTATGTCTTTCAAGTGAAGCGGTAAGAGTGCTAACCACTACACCACCATATAAAACACTGCTTTCAATTAAGATCTCCAATGATATTGAACGGAATTGAGTCGCTCCGACTTTCCAAGTTGCTCAATCGGCCCTCCAGGAGAAACGAGTTTCCCACCCGAGCACATGCTGCAGTCACTCTGTAGCTTCTAGACTTAAGTGAATTGTAGTGGCCGGTTTGTCTGTGCCTCAGCTGTCACTGACTAACTTTTAAAAGATGGTTGGACGGGTGAAATTAATCACAGAATATTTCCTCCTCCTCTCCGGAGAGAGGCACCTCAGGTAGCCCCGCAGTTTGCCTTTGCATAAAGCAGAGCCGGTGACATGAAGAGCCACCCTGTTTGTTTTAATGCCTGCCAGCACCTCCAAAGCTTGATAATGACTACAATACATCTTGTTTGTTTAACCTGTACAGAAACTTATTGGGAGGTTTATTGCTGCTAAATTTATCTTGGCTGGATGCGGGGAAACAGGCTCCGTTTGCTCTCTGTTTACACGCCTTTATCCTGCAGATAACTGCCTGATTGTTATTCTTTCATAGCAGCGATGTCAATCATCTCGTACAACTGAAGGCTTCATTAAACATAAATCATTTTACTTGCTTCAATGGCGTGGCACCGTTCTGTAATTACAATTACAATAATATTATTACTAGTGGTTGTTATTGGCTGCCTGAGCAGATCCTGTTGTTTCATTGTGGTGATTTTCTGGATACTGTGGATTGAGTTTAGCAGCTTTTCGAAAAGTATGATATTGCAGAAAACACTGCTGAGCTCCATTTTAGCGAGTGAAAGGTCAAATATAGACTGTTTTTTTTTTCTTCATCTGTACTACTGTTGTTTCAGTAGGAGTGAGGAGGAAACCCACCGGGGCACATCCAGTGGGCTGCTAATACAAGCAAGCAAAACAAGTAGTGGAGAGGATAAGGGATGAAAATGTATTTTCAGACAATAATTCACCACCCACATGGCTTCTTGGGAACTTCAGAGACTCTGATATTAAAAAATACACATGCACGTCCAGCGGAGTCAACAACTTTTCTCATATAAATGGAAGTATTATCAAATATTTACACAATATTTATCAAAGGTTTAATGTGATTTCGTATCTGCACCCCCTGCTCTGATATTCCTACTGTGTCTTTTCACTGCACTGAGATGTAAGAGAGAGTCAAAGAGGTGAAAGAAATCAGAGATGCTTTCGGAGCTTGTGGGAAAACACAGGCTCATGCCCCACAGACAAGACTCCGAGCAGATTTAGTGCAAACACCCGGAGCATGCTTGAGTCTTTGGGGTCAAGTGTCAGTCAAGCAACAAATCTGTTTAGTCATATCTATGACACTCGGTTTTTACTGTTCCATGTGGAGTCTGTAGTGCTGATAGCCAGTTCAAAAGACAAAAAAATATCTGACACATTAGGGTTTTCTTTATTAACCACACTAACAAAACTGCACAGATGGAAAAGGTCGAGCCATTAAAGAGTTACGACTCCCACATAAAATTACTGATGGGCAGTAAATAAATGAGTGGAGATTAATTCAAGCGATAACATTGATATTCTGTGTGTTTTATTATATTTTCCAGTTCCATTTCTCTTATTATTAATGCTGCTTTTTATCAAAGGATTTCATCTACTATATTATTCTAAGGATAATTATTATATATCAACCTTATTACTATTACAGGAAGGCAAAAAATGCCCTACATGATCAAAAATTAATGCGTGGGTTTGTGTATGTACTTGCATACATAAAATTAAGAACACAGAGCGATGGAATGAAACGAGCTGACCAATGCATGCCTTCAACCAGAGGCCCAAAATGTAAGAGGCTGACTCACAGCTTACAAGAGGCCGCAGTCCGGCCAACGAAAAAATTGTAAAAAATTTCATAGAAACCTTTTTTTTTTAAAATCCAACACATTTCTTAAGAGTGTCAGACACAACACTGAGATCCGAGCTGAGATATCAGTGTTCTGAAAGCTAGCTACATTGTTGCTATCAGTCTAGCCTCAGAGCCATGCTAACAGGATGAGTTTGAAGAAAAGAAAAAAAAAGTAAGGATAATGTAATAGTCATAGAAGAAGGGTTTTTTGGGGGGGATTTCACTGTATTTTTCACGAAGATTTAATTAAAACTGACTTTGAGACTTTATATGTAGTATCATGTATACTCTGCTGCGCCAAACTAAGAAAAACTTTAAAGTTTATTTTACTGGACCGGTCCACTCAAGATGAAATTGGCCGCATGAGCTTCCTGAACCAAAAATGAATTTGTGATATAGTTCAATGCGGGCCTTTAACCATTCAGTGAAATGATAAAAAGCTGAATAAAAGTGATTAAGTATGAACAATAATAAGGAAATTGAGAATAACAGTAAAAAAAAAAACTAAAAGTGTACAAATGTGTGACAGATTAAAAAAAAGTTAAATGCATTGATGCATACTTCCATAAATATACTTTTGTATCTCAAATGCTCACTGTAATATACTGTGTGTTGCCATCTGGGCTATCTTCAGTTATTGTTTTCTTGTTCTTGATGTCTGTTTTTAAGGTAACAGTGACTACAATCGGTTACGGGGACAAAGTGCCACAGACCTGGATCGGGAAGACCATTGCGTCCTGTTTCTCTGTTTTTGCCATCTCCTTCTTCGCTCTGCCGGCTGTGAGTAGAGAGATAACTCCCTCAGCAAGAGCATCTTTCAGGCCGGGCTGTCGCATCGTGTCCTCTCAGTTCAGCAACTGCACAAGACAGACCTACTTCAAAGTTCATTTATTTTGCTCTGAGACACGCAATTACAGGCCAGCCTGTAAAATTGGGTTAAAAAATAGGAATAGGCAAGTGGTTTCCATTACTAATTTATGGATTACTCCTTGGCTCAGATTTTGTAGCAGTGTGTATCAAATTCAAGTATTCCTGTTTGTGGAGAGAGTGATTTCTATTTTCTTGCATTCGGGAGTGCGTTGCTCCTTTAAATCTTGTGTTTTTACTCCTGTCTTGGATCATTCTGCTTGCCTGTAGCTGTCTGCACGGGAGTTAATGAGCTGCAGCTCCACTGTGCTCTTGTTCTCAGGGCATCTTAGGTTCGGGTTTTGCCCTGAAGGTGCAGCAGAAGCAAAGACAAAAGCACTTCAACAGACAGATCCCTGCAGCTGCATGCCTCATTCAGGTATTTGACCAGAAAACACTCAAACACAACTCCAAAACAGCCAGGGGAGTGAACCGTCTCCCAGTCCCAGTCTTATTATTGAGACCATCCTTTCATGTAACACTCTTTTATTTCTTGCACGCCAGACATATTGGTATGAAATTTGTCCAGCCCAACCAACATATTGCTATTTTCATGCCTTTTTGCAGACGTCTTGGAGATGTTTCGCAGTGGAGAACTTTGATTCGGCCACCTTCAAAATGTTTTTGAGGAAGAGATCCCACATCCCTGCCTCTTCATTGTCCTCCCCGAAACCCAAGAAATCGGTTTGTAATCATTTTATAGGTGTGACTCGGCTAAATCAAGCACAAAGTGAAGCAACAGCCTTGCAATACTGTGAAATTTGTTGTGTACTAGTTAGTGCTCACACCTCCCACCTTCAAGTCCAAGCTAATAACAGGTTATTTACATTTTTCATCAGAGAGAGCCTGTAAAGAAAACATGCAGCTCACCCGAGGTCCTTGCTAACCTTTTGTACAAGCCACAAAGACTACATTAGTTTTTTTTTCTTCCTTTTTTGTTAAAAACAACAGCTGTTCCAAGTCCATTCACACTGTTTAAGCGAGAGCAGCAGACACAACACAAATGTGAACGCCGAGTCAAGAGGTCAGCGATGCCGCAGTGAAAGCCGTACTGCTCCAGAGGTAGCATTGGCATCAAAACCACACTGTGATGGGGATGCTTGGAAAAACTTGCACACTGAAGGTTGAGGGGTTTTTCCCACATTAACCTAAAGAGAAACACTGTGTCAGAAAGGATTAGCGAGCGTCCGGCAGATTTAAAACGCACAAAAAAAAATGTAAGTCGCATAATGGAAGAGATATGGTTTTGGGACATTTGGTTATATTTTTACGTTGCTGAGAAGAGCATGACGTTTAAACTGCGTGTTTCATCTTGTTTCTGCCACATTAAAAGATATTTGATTAGTGGTTGACTTTTCCATGAATGTATTTCTTGCAGTGAAGAAGATAAACAAATTATAATTTTAGTTGTAATTATTTGAGAAATAGACACAGTCCATGCATAGAACAGGACAAATTACAGAAGGTACACAATATAATACATTGTTAAATAAAACATTAACACTGTAATGATAGCAAGTTATTGCATCTTGCCTTCAGTAGCTTTTCCACCGCTGTAACTGGGATTCAAACATCAGTTCCCACATGCTGAAAATTAAAACTTAACCTGTAGTGCACCGGATAATTTGCCATTTTATTCTAAGAGTTGCTAAAAAGTGCCAATCTGATGTGTGATATTTATGCAAAATAATAGGAACATTAATATTTAATGAGACACTGTTTTACTTACAAATAAACACATTCATCCATCCTGACAGAGTTTGTGAAATGTTTTTTTTCAGATATTTCTCTTTAGCAATGAGAAGCTCAGCTTGAAAGAAACTGTAATATAGGAATGAGTCAGCGTGATGCCAACTGTGCACAAATTCAAGGAGGCTAGAATCAAAACAAATTAATTAATGAGTTTGCATTATCAAACCAGTGTCACATTAGACTGAAAATGAGATACAAATCCAACGAGGTGACAGAACTTGATGCTTAATCATCATTGCAGGGAAAAGGTGCCCTTGCTAGTGTAAAAAAAGAAAAATCAAAAAATGTAAAAAAAATTCTGAGACAAGAAAAATTGGAGTGAAGAAAAAGATCAGTGCTGATACTGATTATCTAATAACATGGCTGTTTGAGTAACTCAGCCTGCTGATACATGAATTGAGGGATGCTGGCTTCATGTCAGATTACAGTTAAAATGTCCTCCGTCATAATTTTCAACATGAAACTATAAATTGGTAGTTGGACTGAGCCGACACTCACAGTGTTTCTTTTAGAACCTTAGTATTACGTGTTCACTGTCAGAAAAAAAAAGAATGTACTGTGACAACATCTATTTTATTTTCTACAGCTTGCAAAGTCATTTGGCTGAAAGCACAAACCTCCCTGATTTTCAATGTACAATTCACAGCGTTCTGCTGTTGTGCCTCTGCTGCGTTGCACCATTAAAAACACTCAATTCAGCAGTGATGTTTGAATTTCTCCTGCAGGTGAAGATAAGGAGGAAGCACAAGAGCAATGAAAAGGACAATGGCCCTACATCTCCCACAATTCCCAGCATCATTTACGATTCTGCACTCGACAGCGGGAGAGAGCTGAGTTCAGATGTTTACAGCACCGTGGGCACAGGTACAGCGCCAGCATTCCAATTAGCCTCAACTAAGATTTTATTAGTAGGTTGCAGTCCACTATTTTAATATGATGTAATATTTCATATATCCCCTTTTTTTTATGTGACAATATGGCCTTAATGTCACCAGTAATAACAATCCAGCTCCCTCATCTGTCCATTCCACTGTCAGTGTACTCACTATCGTTAGTTTTTTGTGTATTGTTCTCTGCTTGGATGCGTGTGTGTGTGGTTACATGACAAAAACAAAGATTGTGTAGAAAATCGTGTGAAATACTGGGAGTAGTTTACCGTAAATCCTCTTAAAGTAGCCGGGGCTTTTATTTCTCTCAACTGTAGCTGGCACCAGGCTTTTAATGGGAGGAGGCATGTATAAGAGAGAGGCTTGTATTTTAAAATTTTCAAAAAGAGCAGGAAGATCTTAAGTGTCAATTTGAACCCAGTAAAATGTACTGAGCTCATTTATTTTTTTCAATCAATGTGAAAAAATTAAATCTCAACATCGAGCTTAATGTTTTCTGTCCCTCCGCCATTTTTACCGGATGCGTGTAATACACACAGTTGCCATAGCAGGAGGATTGGCGCTGTAGCACAGACTACTGTCAGTACAGCGCTGTAGCTTTTATGAGATTTTTTTCAAAGATGCAACCGGTCATTAAAGGAAACGGGCTTTTAATGGAATACAGGTCATTATTAGAGGATTTACGGTATGCCCATAGGCTGATGTATGATGCGCAGTGTGATTTACACATCTGAAAGACTTTGCTTTCTTGTAACATCTACATGTGAAAAGGAAGTGCATTTCTTTCACTGGCTCCACATGACCTCTATATGTTTTCTTCTGAGTCCCTTCTGTTGCTGATCTTCCAGATTCAATATTTATTTTTTGTGTCCACAATCCACTTTATTCTCTGTAATGCTTTAATATATTTGACAACTTCTTCCACCAACATGTCTAATTCATAACATCACTTTTCATTTTGTACATGCGAGGCTTGTTGCTGGTGTTGTACAAACTCACTTTCATGTCGAACCAGGGACATCGCTCTCCCTGACGTCACTCACGAGGTCGTACTGGGGAGCTTTTCCCAGTACAAGTATGGGTAATTGCACAGTTTCAGATCGAATAACTGATACTGGTGTCAGTGCATTCCTAATTATAATGCTAAAAACATTAAACCAAAATCAATACTTGAGTTTTAGGGGGAGGACACTTTGGGACTGTCCTCATTTCCGGAGAACATTTATCTGAACAAGAAAAACAGTCAAGAATACACGTGTTTGTCTTGCATGCTTATTACTGGAGGTGTGCCTTTTAGAATACATGGCTGCATCCATGCATGACAGATGAAACCAGTGTGTGTGTGTGTGTGTGTGTGTGTGTGTGTGTGTGTGTGTGTGTGTGTGTGTGTGTGTGTGTGTGTGTGTGTGTGTGTGTGTGTGTGTGTGGTCCCTCAAGGTGCACGGCGCACATGGAAAGTAAAGGAATCCCTCCATAAGTGTTGACGCAGCTGCAAATCAACCGTTCACTGAAGTTTCAATTAACTGCAAAAATATGGGAGTTGAACTTCAGATGTGGGTCTGTAGCCACAGGAGACGACGGGGACAAAGACCAAACATTAAAGATAGATGAGCACATTGAAGCATTAAAGCGTGAGCTCGCATTGATGAGTCTGGACTCCTGTTGTGATGCGCTGAACTCACAAAGGTCCACACAGCACACAGCTCTGCCGAATCAATAACAGAGAACTGAGTGTGATATCAAGAAGCGATTCCAATCAATACAGTATCCTTCCAGTGTCATTTAAGGTACCCTCTGTTTGTGGGCTTCACATCCTTCTATCAATTTCTTTGATTTGAATTCTAACTGATTCTGAGATGAAATATTGGCAGCAGTGCAGCAGAAACTTAACTCATTGTGTCAGCGTCTGTCCTGACTGTCATCCGTAATGCTTACATAATTAAATATTGATTGGATAATCGTAAGGTTTTGCTCAGACATTGAGTGTCTCAAGAGGAAGAATCACAATGAATGGGATGATTCTTGAACGATTTACTTGTTGTGTGATGAGCAGGCGGCAATTCATGGATGGATGGACGAATGGATGGATGAGAAGAAAGATATATTAAGGCTCCATTTACATGACAACTGTTGGCAATGATTCCAATGAAAACACATTGTTTTTGCATTTTTCAGTTCATATAAATTTAGCATTTAAGGGTTTGAAAACATTGTCAACATGGAAATGTCAGATTATAACATTGCTAGCATGTCAGCTCAAGAAACAAAATGTGCTCCGTGAGATTTGGTGCCATCTGAGTATTCTGAGACTAAGCCAACTGTCTTCTTCTTTTTGTTTCTTTTATTTTACATGGATAGATTGAAAGGTAGAAAAGTACATTTGTTATATCCGAGGGAGAAATCTGACTACATCATTTGAGTCAGTTTGATTTAAAAAAAAAAAAAAAAAAGTTCATATTTGCATTGTATTCAAGATCATCTTCAAAGCTGCCCCGTGCTTTTTCCCACTCAGTCTCCATGTTTATTCATCCTTTCTTCACTGATTCTGTCCTTTAATGTTACCTCATTTTCTCATTGGGCATTGAAAAGATTTACATGGACAAAATGATTCATCATCGTCATCATTATTAGCAAAGCTGTATGGAGCACATTAATGGACATTCTGTTCATGGAAGATGATTAAAGTGAGATCATGGAGCGGGCAGTGTGTTTACTGCCTCGGATGAGTTCAGCACGGACACTTTTAGCACATCTGTGATAGGTAAACATGTAATTGGATTGTACTCTTTGTAGTGTCGAGTTATATAACGTCTCTCTCACCAGCTGGTGAAGTGAAAAGCCTGCTCTGGTTTGTGACTGTCACCAACGTGATTGTGCAAATGCAACAACGGGCACAATGTAATTTGCCTCCTGCATGCAGATGTTTGCATGTCTATTCACTTGGCGTACGCTGGATATCAGCGTCTTTGATTCAAAGCGAGATTGATGCGACAGGTCGCTCTGCACAACTAACATCCACGGCGCGCTGCTTTTAACTCTGAATCATTTTTGCCAGATTGCCACGTTGCCATCTGGTGTGTGCTTGTCTTGACTGAATGCACACAATGACGGTGGCTTCAGAGCTCGGCTGCTTGCACAGTGCCATCGGATAGCGCTATGATAAATGTGTTTTCATGACCAGTTCAGTTTTACTTAAAAGCTGATCTGTAGAATGAAGTCGAACTTCCTGTAGATAAGGGCATTTCTTGATAATCTACAGAATACGGGTGCAGCTATGAGTCAGTCACACAGCCACTTAAATGTGGACAGCACACTGTTGATCTGCACTTGCATGTGTCCTTCAGTATTCATTTCTTTTCAAGATTGCCACTTCAGTTCAAATTGTTCATCTTCCTTGGTCAGTTTTTCCACTGCTATATCTAATTTAATAAGATCCGGTATAAAACACACTAAATTGCATGGTCCTGCCAATAGCTGACAGTTTCATTTTGGGTGCTCTTTGTAGGCAATCAGCTCGTGAGTGACAACAGACACCAGTATTAGGACCCTGTTTACACGTTTCAAGTGAAAGCACTTGGCTTTTGCATTTTTGTGAGAGAAAAGTTTTATGCTTACACAGCAGCATTATGAAAACAGTATGTTTTTACACAAAAATAGCAGAAATGCCGAAAACAATCTGGAAACAGCAACGGATTGTATGGAGTTCTGAGTCCGCAGAAGTGCGAATAAAGATTATATTTTTTTGCAACGTTACAGTCTTACTTTGGAATTGATTAAATTAATTGTTTTCCTAAAAAATCGAACATGCAATGTATTCCAAGTTTGCATATTTATTCAGAAATTACTTGTACATAGACTCATTACTCTAATCATGAAGCTCAAGTTTGACCTCAGGTGCTTCCTCTTTACACTGATGATAATTTAGATGTTTTGGCGTCTTCACTGAAGAGTGCATGTGGTCAATTCAGTTGATTTGGCATAATTCGGAAAGGCACACACCTATTTACACAGCCGTGTTGTAGTCGAAACCATTTAACCTGAGGGGGTGGGGAATGATATTGAGCAAGTACATTTCAGTCATTCCTTCTGTCCTTCCTCATTTATTTATTTATTCATTTATTTATTTATTTGGACAAGCCGAGTGACCATGGGGTTTGAGAGCCCAACCACTTACATAACAGTATTCTTACAATGACCACACTATACTGCTACTACTTGTTTAATTAAAATGAGCAAAAAAAAAAAAAACAAAATTTGAGAAAAGACTGATCAAAAAGGAGACAGAAAACATCTCCAAATAAAATTCTTGGCTGAGGAAATGCCTCTCATGAATAGAAATTGTATATTAATTTGTTATCACGACCGGTGTTTTCACGTGATCTGAAGTTGATTAAACTATTCTTTTTTTCCAAACTCACCTCGCCTGTGTTGTCTTGTCCTCTCTTCATGTTCTGTCCTTGGATGTGGTTGAGCAGGACTCCACACTCCTGGAGGATGTGGTGAGCCACTGTTAGTGTCCATGTTGTGCACGCAGCCTCTGCACACTCTCCGTCCTCCGTCAGTGTCTGATTTCTAACAGCCCACAGCTGTTTTCCCATCTTAAGCCCAACAACAACACGTTACGCTCATCACAGCACACATTATGCTTTGAAATGCTGTTTTGTTTTCTTGATAACACTTCTAATAATAATGAAAAAGCATCTTGAGCACAACAGGTTTTGAGTTCTATTTTTTGTGGTTGTGGTAATTCTTGTGTTTTCTGTTAGATCGTCAGCAGTCCTGGACATCTTTGTCATCTCTTCACTTCAGCTCACCTCCTGCAGGTAACTTTAAGAATTTGATAAATGTTTTTTTTTTTTTTTTCTTCATGTCTTATGCTATTTTTCTAAAGATAAATACTTGTATAAAAACATCAAGCCTTGAATATAGTCTGAAGTGTTGCTCTAAAGTGCTTTCACCTCAGAGGGAAAAAAAAATTATCTGTAGGTGTTTGTCGTGTAATCTCCTTTCCTTTATCCTTTATGCGGTGGCCAATCGCACAAAAATTGCTAAGTCGTTAAGGCTATCGGTCGGGCTATTGGAAAAAGCCATGCCACATCTGTCCTGACTGACAGCATCAGATGAGATCACACCGCAAATCTATTTAAAGTAGCAGCAGCAGCCTTTCACAGCCTTCTTTTCTTTTTCTTTTTTCTTTTTTTTTTTTTTTTTTTTTTTTTTTCACACGTCAAAATTCCAGGCTTGTTGTATCACACGTCTCAAAATGATGTGGTGTGAAAATACCACAGCTACGGGTTTGGATAATTAACAGGTTTCGAGATAAGTTTTCCACAACCGCACAACCAGCTTTGCCGTGATCTTAGTTTTGTTAATGAAGTGAGAAGTTATGCAAAAACAGCAAACAATTACAATTACATTGAAAACAGGAACTAGTGCTTTATATGCAGTGACATTTTTACTACATTTAACTTTGCTTTTCATCAATATGGATCAGAGGTATCAAACATAAGGCTCATGGGCCAAAAGTGGCCCGCAAGAAATTCCAATCCGGTCTTCAAGTAAAGTGTAAAAATGTTGAATCAAATATTGATTTTTTTTTTTTTTTTTTTTTAGCAAATTTGTCAAAAGTAGCGGACACAACACAACACTGAAGCCTGAGCTGAGATATAGGTGAGGCTGCTATGAAAGATCGTTCACTCATTGCTAGCAAACTAACCTTAAAGCCATTCTGTCTGTGTGAATTCATAAAATCACGCATAACAGAAAGATAAGATTTTTTGACATTTCACTGTATTTTGCATCAGAAGCTTTCATTAAAATTTACTTGATGCTCAGATTGTGCTCATTTTCAGTATTAGCTATTTGTTTTTTGTGAAAATACAGACAATTTCATCATTTGTATTCAAAAAATAAAGACTTTTATGGTTTTTATAGCACTGCTTTATCCTCTCAAGATGAAATTCAGCCGTATGCTACCACTGAACTAATACGTGTTTGGCAATTCTGCTTAAATGACATGAATGGAGCTGAAAAAGGTTAGAAATACTCTTGTTTCATCTGAACTGGACTCATTTTTCTGGTGTCTTGCAGGCACATGTTTGAACTGCCCGCAGGTGGTTCCAAACACTGCCGCAGCACTCCAGACACTCTCGTATAACACCATCTCTTCAGGCACTGCACGGGCTTCCAGTTAATTTCAGGGTCCAGTTCAAAATCCTAGTGCTTGTTTTCAGAGTGTTACGAGATGAAATCCTTGTTGAGGACCTCTGGACAGGGTTTACTTGTTTGTTCCATGAAGCACACTGGGGAGAAAAAAAAAAAAACAACAAAAAAAAAACCTTTTAAGCTTGTTACTCCCAATCTTGGAAACATTTTTTTTTTTTTAAATAAACATTTCTTTTTGATCTGATTAATGTCAAGTCACTTTGTGACATATGTTTTTTTAAAGTGCTTTATGAATGAACTTTCATTCACTGTAATGGATTCATTATTTCTGACTGTATTTGTTGACTTATGTGTGTTTTGGTCCAATTTGTGGGGTTATTTTTTTATTTTATATTGTTTGGTGTAATTAGTATAGTTCCATGTAAACTAGCTCTATAGAACCATACATTTAAAAAAATATTGTAAAAGATAAGTGGAACTGTGCAGGAAACAAGTTCTCTGATAAACTTTAACCCCAACATTATGTGATCATTTTATATGTTCTGCTTTAAAAACAGTCGAAGATCAAATAGTGCAAGACATTGAAATGCAAGCGATGATCAGGGTTAAGAGTACAGTTTTGGTGATTTCGTGTTACTTCTGTGGATCTTATGATCCCCGTGTTTGATTTGGTTTTCCTTTGAATGTTGTTTCAGACACAACCCGAGTGATTAGAGGTTAAAAACACTGATCGAGGACCAGCAGTGGCGACCTGTTTAAACTTCCCTGTCACAAGCTGGCTTCACGAACCTGTAGGCACTGGTACAATTGAATAAAATTTGGAATTGCAATGCTTGCACAGCTTCCCACAGCATAGGAAAAAAAGGAGCTCACCAAAAGACATCAAAAAGAATTACTGAGTTCATGTGACTGAACTACAGATGGTTCTCTTCTTCATTTTGGGCAGATGACAGCAGTGTGCGATTTGCAGCGATAGACATTTTTTCTAACCCTCCGTCGACTTGATTATTTTTTTTAAGGAGGGATAAAATGTATTTACCTGGTGATGCATTACACATGTTGACGGGTCCTGGTTGGAGACTTTCAATTTGAATGTGGTGGCGACAGTATTTCTCTTTCTTGAAAATAGACAAATGTTTCCTTTATAATATAACTTGATAAAACTTTCTGCTTAGAACAAGAACTTTCAGCATTATGAGTCTCCTCCAGTGCTCGGAATCATAGTCAGAGAGATCACAAGCAATCAGTCCGGAGTTCTGTTGAGCTTCGTTTACATGACATTTCAAGTGAAAACACTGTTGTTGTTGTTGTTGTTGTTGTTGTTTTTTTCATTTTCTTCAGAAAAGTTTCATGTTTACACCTTTTGAAAATGATGGCCGATTACTTGAAATCAGAGGAAGGGCTGAAAACAATGTAGTTAGCATGCCAGGCCACAAGTTGGCGCTGTTGTTTAGAATTGAAAATCACACACGTGCTTGTGGGTTGCCTAGTATTAAAAGACAGAAACACCCCTGATTTCGAGATAAACTCCTGATGGTGTATCCTGGGGTTACGTCCTTCTCATAACTGAGACAAAGCTCTCATGCCACTCTCTACATCGAGGCAAACCTCACGTGAACACCAGCCACTGGCGCAAAGAACAATTGTTCCTTCACGTCTTGTTTATTGATTCTGAAGAGTTGAATGTTGAACCTCATAATGGTTTTGTTCCGTTTTCCAGCTTATGAAAGGAGAAATGTGGAAGTGTAGAAGTGTGTCAGAGTGGAGGTGAACATTATTTTACAAAGATTAACTTCAAACAAGGAAAGCATCATGCATCTTTTACAATTCTGTCTTTTTAATAGAATAAACCTCATGAACCAGACTGACTTCTGTTCCCCTCATTCAGTGACACTTCATTCTACTCAGCTGGTCTGTTCAGCAACAGTTAGTTTTTCCCATAAAACTACAAAATTTACCAAGCAAAAATGTTGCCAAAAACAAAAGCCTGATATTAAAACAAATAATAAATAAAAGATTAAGCTGATGAAATCGGAACTGCAGCAGAGGGAAGAGTTCAGACTCTCTGAGAAACCTGCGAGGGACTGGAGAAAGCATGGAAGGCTAATCGAGGGCTAAAGTTTCACAAATTTAACAGATGGTTGTGGAACAGCAGCTGCTTGACCAGGATTATCAACGCTGCCGCTGCGTCTGGACACGGGAAATAAAAACACACTCTGATGCCTCAACTGGCGATGCTGTGGTGTAATCTGGAAAAAAAAAAAAAAAAGGAGAAAAAACACTAGCTGCTTAAACTCATCAAAACTTCCAGGATTATGTGTACCTTTTGCTGTTTGCGTTGTTATAATTTCAACTAACATAAAGTATAGTTTTATGAATCGTAACAGTAAAATTTCTATTATAATCCTATACCAAATAATCTTCTTCATTACGATTACTATTAATGTGGTTATTGAATACAACCTATCGTTAAATTAGAAGAAAAAAAAAACATTCTTGGATGAAATACAGAAATTAATTCTAATTTTATTAATTGTGAGTAATAATTTCAATTTAAATATAAGATGTCATAAATATATCAAAAATAAACAAATGGATACATTTTCTCTCTAATTTCTTGTCTGTCCTGTGTTTACAGTGATAGAAGGGGTGAAGTACCTTCCTCCAAACTGCAGCTTTATTGTGTACCATAAAAGTATTGTGCGCACGTGTTAATGTGCGTCTCTGTGTTCGAACGCACAGCAAAACCAAACTCGGGCCTGTTGGAGGTCCACCCCCCGAGCCCCCTCCAGAGGAACTGCAGCTTCGCCGACGACCTGGAGCTGGAGGCCGAGCGCGACGTCGAGCTGGCTCCCGCCGCTTCCGTATCGCAGTGAGTCCCGTCCTGTTTACGTCTGAGTGTGTTTTTAATGAGAGGATAGGAGGAAAAAAGGTTTGCATGTAGTTTTTGCTGCTTGTAATTAACCTTTGTAATATGCCAAACCCCCGAGGGCTCATGTCTCCACTGTGTAATGATTCTCTATTAGGCAAATCACTCCTGCTCGCTGAAGCACTCGCACAGCCAGAGCCTGAGACTGATATGAGGAAATGAGTGTTAAGTAACTGCAGTGAAATGTAAGTGCACCGTAAGTGAAACAAATGGAGCGACAGTTCTGACCCGTGGGACTTCCTTTCTAAACGGTGGGGTAATGATGCAGAGTGGGAATTGCATGCAGCAGCATTGTTGGCGAGGACCACTCTTTGCTCTGCTGACTCCAAAATATGTAACCAGCTGTTCTGATAGCGCAAACCCCCTGCTAAATTGAGCCATTACCAGATTCTACTGCTTGCGTCTTCCATAACGAGAGCACATATAGAGTTAAATACCCTTGAAAAACACGCCTACTCTTACCATCATTGCCTTTTATAACTAAGGTCAGTTGTAATTTCAACTGGCCATCTTCACCACATGAGGGAAGAAAAGTTAAGTGATCGATCCTTGACATGAAATAGTTCACAAAATAAGTCATATCGCTGCCGCTTGATTCTTACTTTGTAGTTCAATGTGTTTTGACGAATTGTAGAAAGAGTTTTCACAAAAACGCTGTGAGTTGACAGATCAAACAGAAATCTAATACTTCCACGAGCACAGCAGACACAGCCTTCAAAGTGCAAAAGTTTGGGGATAAAAGCAGCAGCACAGGTGGGTGGTGCAGAACTTCTCTCGAACATTTCTCATGTTTCGCTCATTGGATTCTTTTGTTTACTCAGATCTCATGTGGAGCATTAGCCTAAGATCACAAAAAGATAGCTGCCTCAACTTATTGCATTACTCTCTGAGGAGAAAACAAAAAGAGTCTTCCTGCGATCGCGACGGAGGTCTCGATTCAACACGGAGCGGCGGCGCGGCTTCCATCCAGCCACAACTGTTTTAGCAATTACTGAAAGAGTCAAAGCGTACCGCTTATTACTGAGATAATAGTATGATGAAAAACACAGTGCGTGCTCTCGAATGCAGCTCTCTGACCCTGCAAAGAAAGGGAAGAGCAGCTAAGTGGAGTAAAACACTAATGGATATGAAACTGCCTCATTGCTCCACAAATTGTGAAACCTCCAAGTCGGGTCTCGGTGAAAAAATTGTGTTTGTACATAGATAACCACAGCACATTAACTTTTAACATTTAGTGCGTTTATATTAAACACTCACAAATCCCCATGAAAGTTAATAGATATATCTTCTTTCTTGAAGTTTTTAGTTTGAATTCATTATGTTTGGTTATCTTTATGCGAAGAAATACTGCAAAAGATGCTTCAACATGTCTGACACAGTGATGATCATATGATAAAAAGCATCTGCCATCTGCGGCATGCCTGCTACATACCCGTATAATTTCCTGAGAATCCCTGGTGAGTATGGAATCTATACGACGAAGAGAAAGAAGATGGAAAGAAAATAACAGAAAGGATGGCAGCCTCCATTATTAATCATAACTGCCAGCTGTTACCAAAGGAAACATGTTAACTTGGAGCTGTGAAAGCCTCTAAGAAATAGTCCTTCTGAGTTAAAATTACATCAATATCCTGCTCTTATGCAGTACAAACCATGTTTGTCCATTATCTTTAGTAATCTGTCCAACCATGGTCAAAACGTAGTGCAAACACAGCAACAGACAAAAGCACACCTAGTTTACCTGCGGCAGATGGCGGCCGCTTTTGTTCAGAAAAATCTGATTTTCAAAAGAAACAATAGAAACTCCAACGTGGCTCAGTTCAAAATGTTGTCTTCCAACAAAACTCAGCATGCAATCTCTGACATGAGTTCAATTTGTTGATGTTTCGCCACCTCTGGCCTCTGCTGAGGATTTATTTTAATGCCTCTTTCAGAGCATCTGTAGGGCAGGTGTCATGCAGATATCTACAAAACCACGAATTTCCAAAAGCGCTGAACGCCAATTGGTCAGATCAGTCTCGGAAGCCCTTTATCTGTGAGATACATTGAAATGGCTTCACTCAAGCAGAGAATGTACCTGGATTGATTGGTCAGATGTTTTTGGAATCATGATAGCAGTAGAGTTTAAGGTTAGTGACTCTGCTGGCTGATTTACTCAAACGCAACAAATGCAGCATGTTTTTCCTCCATTTGTTTTACAACTATAGACAAATTTTCAAGTAAAAACGCAGAACTTCCGCTGCACTTTGTGCATGTGTGTCCATCTGTGTGTCTGTTTATACAACAACCGCGCTTGGAACCAGTGAAAACACAACTGACCGCTCAAGTTATATATCACAGTCACACCACAGTAACTGTAACCCAGTGCTAGTTTCAGTAACATTCACAACATGCTCCAGGTAAATGTTTTGGAATTGAATTGAAGCATTGTCATCGGTTCAAGTTTTAATTTTCATGCTCTGCTCAGCAAATTGTATCCACAGACTGACTCTCATCCGTGCAAGGTCAGTGAGCTCTGCTACCACAATGTCGTTAAGTTTCTCTCACAGTATTAACCTCAAAGTTACAATGTTATTGATTAAAGTAAACATGAAAATATTGCTTTTTTTTTTCCTCAAACTTCCGCTTCAGTTGAAGTCAGAATCTCTAGAGTAGAGCAAAATTTGCTTGACTGTGTGGTTCCTCATTATATTACCACCGCATAATCCCTTTATGGTGAAAAACGGATTTCTACAACAGCTCACAGAGCACATTATTGGCGTTTCATAGCGCTAATTTGACAAAATGTTATGAAAGCTGCGTTTGAAAATCAGCCCATTGCATTTCCTGTCAAGAGTCCATTATGAGACTCGCACAGACCTTGTTCTGCAGTATATCAGCATGCTGAACTTGACAAAGAGCTTACAGCTCTCCCACCTCTTCCACTTATTCACTGTGTTTCCAGTGTAATGAAGCCGGATAAGTAATAGCTATTTAATAACTCTCGCAACGTAATAATGGAGGTAATAATGGAGGCTTAATGTCTGACAGTCACTCTGCGCTTTGTGCTAATGATTTTCTGAGAAGTGCAGAGACCCAAACAATATGCGCTCGAACAGGATCTCACCTACTGGCATGAATTATCCAGCTTCAGTCAAGAGGCCGGTGGCACGAGCGAGTGGAAACTGGACTCTATAAATATCTGACATGTTTTACATATATTATTTTCAGGAAGAGATATGTTAAAGGCAAGTATGACTGTCTGTCTTTACCTGTTTTATCTTAGTAAAAGAGGAAAATCGCCACCTCTGAGTCTCAATCTGCAACGGCTTCTTCCTGTTAAAAGTGATTTTTTTTCCTTTCCACATCATGCTTGCTCATGTGAAATTGGGAAACTGTTTTAAGTGTCTAGAAATGATTTGGTTGCACCTGGCACTATGTAAATAAAGCTGAAATGAATTGAGGTGCTGCAAAATGACATTTAGCTAAAAGTAGAGTACATGCTGGACATGTTATCAGTCCATCAGAAGGAAAGCACACGCACAGGGAAAACATGCTAACATCACACATAAAGGGCCCACACACCTGGAATATTATATATTATGTCAGGAGTACATCAGGAGTGTCAAGCAGATTTTAGTTCAGTGGCCACGTCTAACTCGACTGATAAAATAGTGCCATAATTATATACTTTTTTTTTTTTTTTTTTTTTTTGGTTCTTGGGGGGCGGGGGGGGGGGGGGGGGGGGGGGGGGGGGGGGGATTAGGGTGTTTTTGATGGTATGTCAGTGTTTACATGATGAAAACATCTACATTTTCACAAAACAAAATTGACCTGGAAAATGACAACTTTCTCAACATGAAGCCAATTATAATGAAATTACAATGAAGCCAATTATATCATGAAGTTATGAGGAAATGTTTCTGGCTGGGGGCGGCACGGTGGTGCAGTGATTAGCACTCTTGCCTCAGAGCAAGGTTCAAATACCGGCCGACGCCTGGAGCCTTCCTGTGTGGAGTTTGCATGTTCTCCCCATGTGTGCATGAGTTCCCTTCGGGTGCTCCGGTTTCCTCCCACGGTCCATAAACATGCATATGTGGTTAATTGGCAACTCTAATTTGCCCCGAGGTGCGAACGTGTGTGTGATTATTTGCTCCAGTAACCCACAACCCATAACAGGATCAAGATTCTGGTGTAAAATAAAGTGAAATTTCCAAAAAAAACCAAAAAAACTTTACATTATTTGCAATATGCACGCTTTTACAAATTCGTGACTTTGAAGCTACTCTTTAGAAATATATTGAAAAATCAGTTTTCTTTGAATTTGTTTAAGATTTGCTTGGTGATTTAATGGGCTGAATTGGAACCTTTTGCGGGCTAGATTTGACCCACGGGCCTTAAATTTAATAACACAGCACTATACCAACATAAGAACAGGGACAAACCTTTTGTAACATGTAACTTTTTTTCTTTGTGTTCAAGATTTCTCAACAGAATCCTTATAGTCTGTGGATGCAAACCTTATGCCTGCTCTTTATAGAATATGTTTTACACATTGTGTTGGCAGGTACAGTGTCTCACAATTGCAAAGGCTGGTCTGTAAGCACAAATTCATCTATGGTGTAATGCATTTTGAATGGATTGTGTTTTTTTTTTTCTGTGTGGTTTTGTGTGTAATGAGCTTATACTTTCTCGATGTGTCATGTAAATCTTTCATCGCTGTAATCATAGCAAATTAGAAATATAGTTTGTGTTGAATGGAGAGAGAGTGGTTTGAATGGGGTCATCTCGGGATTTGGTGACGCTTTGGTCTCACTCTGCTTATCTTGATCAGATTTAAAGAAAGTCATGAGGCAGTATTCTCGAGACCCTGCTCCTCTACTTTATCTCTGCTCGGATAAAAAGTTGCAGCTTCAAGGTCAACTGAAGTATGTTTTTGAAGTATGACAACAGTACAGATACAATTGTGATATTCAAGACAGAAAATGCACAAAGCAAGCCACCTCTATTTGATGCTTTTTGTGTGTTTTCATGAAAAGAAATGCTGTTTCTACATTGTCCTCACACACTGTTTTATCAAAAGAGTGACAAAATGTTGCAAAGTAAGAACTGTCAAAAACAGAGACGTTTGTAGACAGTTTTTTTTTTTATTTAATTTCTTTTAAATGTTCTGTCAACACAATTGAAAATGAATCCAAAGAGCAATAATTAGTTGACCATCTTTTGAAACCAAAAATAGGCATTCATTCCTTTTGGGAAACTTCTTGATAAGAGACCATAATTTTTTGCTGCTAAGGTCCTTCAACAAAGTTTTTGTTGTTCAGGAAGATTGTTCTTTCCGTAACTGTAGTTTGGCTCTAGCTCTAGTCTGTTTCTGTAATCCCACGCCCCTCGCCGTGGGTATATCTCCAGCGCCTGCACAATGCACTTCCTTCGTCTGAACAGCCATAGAAAAGGAAGCAGGACAGCTGGGCCTGCAGGTAGGTGGGCGCGCACTCACTTGTAGAACTGGAGTTACGTTTAGTAACTACGAATTCTACTTCGTGAGTGCTTAGCCCACCTACGGGCTTCGCTATTGGTACTCACCAAGGCGGAGGCCGTAGGGATGAATGTACTCCCAGCTGGCATGCTGACAGGATTGGCGCGAAAAAGATGGAAGTAAACAGGCCGTACGCACAGTACAGCCAAACAAACCTCCAAGAACATCAAGGCAGGCAGCCCTGCACCGAGGCGCCGCCCGCAAACGTATCCAAGCACCGTAACAACGGCATTCAACCAAAGCAAATAATCCACCTGGTTCATGCTAACGCCCGCCATAGCTGAACTTTTTCTCCCTCCTTCTCAACTCTGGCACTAATAGCAGCCCCGCTGCGTTAATTCGCTGCTGTTGGTTAAAAGTCAGCGGCCTGTGGGCTAACTGAAGTTAACCCGAAATGCTCAGTAAACCAGGGGGGGCGGTACATGACACCGGTAAATCACTTACAAGAACGAAATGAATGTATCTGCTGGGGCTGTAAAAAATCAACCCATTTAGAGATATTCTCTGTTTTTCTTTTGACTGATTGGTGCTGTTGCTACCTTTGGTTTCACCTAAACTTAAAACAATCGGTTGTAAGTTATTTAAAAAATAATTTTCTCATCTTTTTTGTGTTAGCTTTCTTTTTGTGCTGGGAGGGCTTAGCCCTGCTAGCCCATTTATACCAGCCATCCCTGTGTATTCTTGATGATGCACAACATGAAAAACAAAAAATATTTCTGTCAGGGCAACTGCATGCACCTGAAGAACCTGCAAACTTCACACTGAAAGGTCCCGAAGGCTGGACACCAACCAAGGGTTGCCTTGCTATGAGGCAACTCTGTAACTGTCTATCCACTGACCGAGTTTCATAACAGATTCCAAGCATCACCTCGAAGTGAGTTGAGTTGAGATTACTGCACTCTGACGCCGATTAAATGTAGAGATCACCACACCCATCCGTGATGATAATAGATGATGGAATATGAAATCTTTGAGACTGTTGCTGCTCTTTTTTCCCAGATTGACCGAGGCGCACCGAAAAGCAATCCGAGTGATCCAGAAAATGCGCTATTTTGTAGCCAAGAGAAATTTTCAGGTAATCATTTTCTGTTTTTTTTGTTTTTTTTTGTTTTTTTTTTTCCCAGGGTTTTTTTTTTCTTTCTGGAAATGCATCTGTAAATCACTGCTGTTGAGGAGCAGTTGAAAATAAACCACTTTAAACTGACCTGTCTGTATGCTTCAAGATGGTTACTGTTGTAGCCTTTCAATAGTCGCGTCTCAAGAAGCTAACTACATAAATAAGTTCTGTACAAATTATGCAAACTTTACACTCATAATGAAGAAAACCAACAGCAGATCATGAACTTTTGGCCCATCAGATTCACAGCAGGGAAAAAAAAACCTGTCGAAGAGCTTTGATATCTTCAGTCGAGATGTGAAGTTTTAGCAGTCTCATTCTTTTTCCCTATAGACAGTGTTGTGAGACTCACATTTGCAACATTTTTATGGCTAGGATCAGCAAGAAACTCTCTCATTTAACTCATCAAAGATTCAAGCCCGTGGACATTAAAAAAAAAACTTCAAGGTAGACATTAAGTACTAATCCCAGGGTGCATTTTTTGGGGGGAATAGCTTAAAATCTGTGTTAAATGCACCACTAAAGGTGGGTGGAAATGAAAGATGGTGTGTTTGGGAAAACAGAAACTGCAGCTTTAATCAGTTCACTTTTAAATTCTGGGTCAATTTCGGGTGAATGCAGCAGCTTTGTGACTGTTCGGTCTTCAGCTGCGCCAACAAATTCACCTCTGCTCTGATTTGTGCTCCACTCGACTCTTCTCCCTCTGCAGCAGTATAGAAGCTACAGAACGTAGGATTCAGAACTGGATGTTATGTGAAATAGTTTTAAAAAAAAGAATAAACACGTTTTCTCAGAAACAATATAAAAAAGTATTATTAATGCCTGATTGCTGGTCTCCGTCTGGAATTGTTACATTATTCTGCAGCACCAGGGGTTTCATTATGTAAGTTTTATAGTTTCTTGCAGAGGCCGTGGTGCAATGTGAGAATGTGAGGATGATACATAATGGTTTGAAAATGCCTACTCTGATGAAAATGTACTTTCTACAAGTATTTTTTTGAAAAACAAATCGTCTTCCTTTGACTCTTGTTTTTTTTCTTTCTTTTATATTTGCCAGAGCTGTGGTTTTTGATTCATAATATGTGCTACATTCAAAGCCCTGTTTGTACTTTATTTTCAAATGAAAATTGAAAACTTCCATTCCGTTTTGGATGCCACTGAAAATGCAAGTTTTTGATAACGGCTCCCAAGGTAAAATTTATGAAAATGCTTCAACTCCATATTCATGGAAACAATGGAAAAAACGCAACTTTTGTGAAACACTGCTACTGCACATGCACACCACAGCTATAGTTCATCTGTATGTGCGCAAGTGTGGACAATGACAACAATGGTGGCCTCCAGGTTTTATGCAATTTATCTTCCATAGAGCTTTGATATTGTAGCACTGATTGTGCAAGTTCATCTCAGGGATCCAATTTTATCGGATGCACTTCAAGTCATCGAGAACAGAGGGGTGCAGTGTACTGTGACGTTCCTGTTACTCGTGGTGACACACAAATCATGACGGAGCGAGACGATAAAGACAAAGGAACCACAAAGGAAAGATAACATTTGATAACAGAAATACAGAAGTACTCAGTATAAATTTGCTCTATTCAGAAATAAAGTCCTTGGAAGCAATTTCCCATAATACTTTGAGGCATTATTATTATTTATTTTTTTTTTTTTTACACAAGAGAAACATATTTTTAATGTAATGGGCTAGCCCTCTTTTTTTTTTTTTTTTTTTTTTTTTTTTACTTTAGCATGTTGTGAGGTATTTTTGATTTTAACATGGAAAATTTTCTTTTCAAACAGAAAAGGAGCGTTTTACATGAATAGATGGTTTTTAGGCATTTTCGGGTGTTTTTGCACTATATAATGCTGGTTAATCACAATGACCATAAAAGGTTTTTTTTTTTGTTGTTAAAAATAAAAAAAAAAATTAGATAAGAATGAATGAATAAATTAATGTTTTTTTCTTTTCTTTTCTTTTTTTTTTACGGCAGCAAGCCCGTAAGCCCTATGATGTGCGGGATGTGATTGAGCAATACTCCCAGGGTCACCTTAACCTCATGGTGCGAATCAAGGAGCTTCAGAGGAGGCAAGTGTCCAACTTCTGCATCCCTTCATCCATCTCGGGGGTTTGGGGTTGATGACCAAAATGCCTAAACAAACACTATCCTTGACAATGTGTACACCGTCAAATCCAGTGTCTACACTGCAAAAACTGCAAAAATTCAAAATCTTACCAAGTTCAAAAGTCTTGTTTTCAGTCAAAATGTCTCATCTCACTTGATTTAAGATATATTTAAGATACAGAGACTTATTTCTTGGTTTAATATTCTTATATCAAGGTCTGATTTTGAGTAAATTTCACTTGCTGCATGGACAGATAATTTCACTAGTTTTAAGAGTAATTTTCTTTAATGAAGTGTTGACATCTTGTATTTAGGTTATCCTTTTTTGCAATGTACATACGCTTGCATTGTTTATGATTGCTGTTTTTATAGAGTTTTAAAAGTCAGTCAACCCTCACTCGACTGCTGCTGTTTGCTCTGAAAGTGCAAACTATTTGCATGATCATGTAATTTAGCATGTTTTATGCTTGATCTTAGTAAATCAGGCCTTGTGTGTGTTAAGATCTGCCTGACCAGACCTCCGCAATGTTTCTCTCAGACTGGACCACTCATTAGGAAAGATATCGTTGTTCCAGACCAGCTCAGGTAATGAATCACTCGATCGCTTTGCCAGACTGCATTACAGTAACTCACTATTTAACAAACCACAGACCTAATTATCTTGTCTTATTACTTAATTGTCTTTAGACCGGGCCAAAGACAGAGGCAGCAATTCTATTGGATCTCGACTCCACAGGATGGAGGACAAGGTGGGATTTGAACAACCTTTGTGGGAAACTAAAATCAGACTGACTCACTGTTCAGCACTTCACATCATTTCTTTTGTTTACGACAGAGAGTTTTTGCATGTTCACATCTGCCCTTGTTGTTTTCATGCTCATATTTATGAAAGTGCAGCTCATAAGCCTCATCTCGGGAGGATATTCACACAAACAGTCAACTTTCTGGAATAAATTGCTTTCGGGAATTGTTTTGCGGTAATGCAACAAATGCATAACTGTCTTTGTTCACTGTGATCTAATATAAAAGAGGGATATGTACACATGTGGCCCTGCTTTTGTTGATTCAGATGTAAAAATTTTACAGCTTGTGCCAGTTCTGCAGTACAAAGAGAAATACTTTTCTTTCATTTCTTTTAAAGATGAATCAAAAGAAAGAAAAGCAAAAATGTTGAATCATTGCTAGCTGCGTTTTTTTTCTTTCCAAAGAACTCACATGCACATGTACGATTAACAAAAAGAAACAACTGTCACGGAGTAACATAGCTGTGTACATAGCTTGTGATCATCATTGGGAAAGCATGTAATGAGTGTCTTCAAAAATGCAGTTTGCTTTAATCCCACCAGAAAGGATTTTGCACTATGCTTTGATGCCGGTGAAAGATAAACTTCACAACTCTTTTGTGAAGCTAATTCAATCGAGTAATTGAACAGAAACAACCTTTTTCTTTGCAAATAAGCATGATTCATTTTTGTACAGATGACTTGACGGCACCATCCGTGTGAATCTGGTTGTTGTTGTGAGTGCTGTGATTTCTGAGCATGTGACGAAACCCACACAGATCACACACATGGAGCAGACTCTGAACCGCATCGCGGAGTCGCTGGCTTTTCTTCTGGACCACAGGGATGCCGCCGAGGCCGAAGGTGGAGGCAGACTGAGACGGCAGCTTGGGCGAACCTGCAACGTCCTCCGCAGCCAGGACAGCCTGCCAAGCTACGACCAGCTGTCTTCATCGCCCTCGTCCTTCTCCTCCAACACGGCCGGCACGGCGCTCGGCCTCAGCAACCTCGCCAACGCCCCCGAGCGTCAGGAACACAACAGCTAAAACCAAGAAAAATCTATCTGTCTATCTATCTATCTATCTATCTATCTATCTATCTATCTATCTATCTGTCTTCACTAGTTCAGGAGTTTAAGAAATAGGTAGCTAGCTTTTTTTTAAAAAAAAAAATTAATCTGAATTTCAAACGTTAATGAAGTTAAAAAGGTTTTAGCTGCTTTTTCTGTTCCTTAGCTTATATTTATGTCTGGGTGGGGTAAATATAGTTGGAGGGATGCTTTTAAACGCATAAGAATTGATCTAGAGTAGGTCAGACCAGCGCAATGTTAGCATAGTAACTTTTGAACAGAGTATTTGGGATAACTTGTATTGTTCAGCTTTATTTTGATGAGAAAACTGACAATAAGGATGGAGAACTTTAGCAAGTCATTCAGGATGCTGTTTTTTTGTTTTTTGTTTTTAATCTATGCTCACCGTATGGTTTTGACGCAAACACTAATTAGTCAGCAAGGTATTTGTGAATGGAATCCCCAATGAATAAATTAAAAACAGCAGTATTTTTTTATGTCTTATGGATAACTCTTACTCTTTGTGATCACACGGGCCGGGCTGAACTCTCGTGGTCCCATTTCGACCCTCGGTTGCCTTATGTTTGACACCCCTGCCTTGAATTATTATGATGCTAGCACAGCGTTTGAAGGAGGAGCAGCTACGTATTGATTTGGGAAAATACTTTCTTCACAATCTGTCATTGAACACACATTTTCTTCAGTATGATTGGTGTTGTTTTTCTGTTAGCGAGATTATGTACATCTGCACAAACCACACGAGGCCTTAAGCTATATACAACAGACAAGAACTCAGTCGTAAATAAACACTGGTAAATCAAATGTACAATACATTTTTCCTAGACTTTGTTAGACTTCTATTCCTGGTTCATCAGTGTGGTACAAACAGAGGGAAGCAGGAATGATCATGTTATTTAAATACACAGTATTCAAACTATTCAATTTGGAGAAATACTTCATTTGTGATAAATCTCTTATTTTACGATCAACGTCTAATTGAAGTAGTTCATCTTTGGTATTCATCAGGGCTGTACTCAATCATATTATTGCACATAACCGAATGAAGCCTTAATCTAATAGTAGAGGGAAAACCCTTTAACTGAGCTGCTGGTGAAAATAAAGTGCAGTTAATGTAGTTTAATGGACTCCAATCAGTGGGTGTATTAAAGTGTTCATCAGTGTTCATCTGTAACATCCACTTTAAAAAGCATTGCAGGCATTCTGTCTCCACAACGGCAGAATTCTTAGAGTGACTAATTCAAGACAGTTTTCAAAACTAAAAATTTCCATTGCATGTCCACTGAATTTCACGTTTGTTTTGTTTCTTCTACTCTGTTTTTGGTGTATTTCTGCAGGTCTAGTAGAAATATGATTTGTGCTTTTGTGCTAATAGACACATTTAGTGACACATTTTGGAAAACGTTTTGCGAAGAGAAGCATATTCATATGAACGGGATCCTACAGTGTCCCAGTTTTACCTAATTTAAGGTATTGTCGAAGACATTACCACTGCTCCTGTGTTTTCTTTGCTGTGATTTAATTTGATGAAACAAATTCCATTGCATCCCTCTTTAGAAATGTTAAGATGTGCATTTCAAATGATTGATTTTAATCAAACGCTGTTTTCATTTTCCAACCACAATAAAAAGTTACTGTTGATTTTCATGCCTTCTGAGCAACCTCTTTTCTTAACTTACACACTGGTTAGTTTGCAGAAAACTTAAATAAACTGAACTCAGTTCAGTTGTTCTCAAGTCATCAGTCAAAGCATTGCTGCACATGCAGGACAATAGCGCCGCGCTCCTACTGACGGCAGAGCTTGCTTCCACACTATGAGGTGGGCGTGGCTGCATCCCACCCTTACTGACTTATCGAAACAGCCAGAAGCTCGGCTGACACCGCGCTCTTTACACAGGTGACCTTTGGACGGCAGATGGTGACCTTTTTCCCCGCTGGCCGTCCATGGGGTGTCCGGGCATTCCTTCACACGAGTGGCCCCGTGGAGAAAAGCCCCAAATGACCATCTGCCTCCGGTGTCCGCGACAATGGCCCACACCCTCCTAAAGTGTGCTGGGGGTTGTTGGCCTTTGTGGGTGAGGGGAGCGTTTCGTCGTGAGGTTTTAAGGATAATTAGTGCAATCTGAAGTGTTTGAGGGGATACGCCGTGTTTGCAGTCAAACATTGTAGAAGAAGACTTTACACACAAAAAAGAGACGGAAGATTAAATTCTGTTTTATGTGAACATCTGCTTTGGCGAGAAGAGTTCATTTGTGCAGCATATTGTGATTTACATAAAAAAACAGAAATCACTGAAGTGCTTATTTGCTTCAAAAAAACTGGTGAAATTAAAAAAGAATCAAAAGCTGCTGTTTGGCTGATTCTGTGGTGGATGATCACAGGGCAAAAAGACAGACAGACAGTCAACTTTAGAGTCAAACAGCCTCACGTTCATGTTTTTAGACTGTGGGAAAGTCTTGTTCCTCAATCCTCATATAACAACATGAGACTCCAACTGGGGGTATTATTGATGTGAGGGTGCAAACCACTACCTCATTTTGCCACCCAAATCCTGTTGTGTTTTTAATTTTCTTGTAATTATTTGCTGAATATTTGTCTTCTTGCCGTAATGCTTTATCAGTGATTGTGGTATTTATATGGCATCAACTGTACATCATGCAATTCTGTCCATGCACGTGAGACCTTAACCTTTACTACCAGGTAAAAAACAAAAAAGATACTAAATAAACGACAGCTTATCCTATTTTTTTTATTATTTTTTTTAATTCATGAGGATTTTTTTTTCACCTGGCTTTTGGTAAGATTGTATTCATGTGTGGTAGATAGAGACAGTGGAAAGCCTCGTCCTGTTGGATGTAATACAGCAAGACATTAATTTTGAAAAAAACCCCAAAAAAACCCATTTATCTCTTATTTCACTACAAAAGTTCAAAGTCCAAGTAATTAAATTAAGCTTTATCTGAATAGTAGTGAAAAACTCAGATTTCTGGTGAAAATGAAGCAGTTTAATAGTTTTCAGTAGGAAACCAGTTGCATAAACCAGGTTTCTGAAATTTGATTGAGCTTCAATCTTCAGACTTGAACATCTTAAAGAGGGATTATAAGATATAGGCCACGCCTCTGTTATGCACTGGGTGGCAGTGTTGAGTCTCTTCCAGTGTTTTTGCCCTTTTTTTGGGAGTTGCAGTGGTTCTGAAGTTGAACTCTAGAATGTTTCAAAGAAATATACAGACGCTTTACAGAGGCTGACTGTCGGGACTTTTTACATTTCATGCACATCCAATGATGTGTAACTAAGTACTACAGAAATATATAAAACCAGACATTTGAACGGAGGTGTTACACATGTTTTTGTTCAAGGGCCACATTACACCTTAATGGGCAGTAACTGGAAAAAAAAGACAATAACCTATAAATTTAAACTTTTAAATTTTTCTTTTCAGTTTTATACGTGATGAAAATATTTATGTTTTAGTAACTAAGCAATTACACAAAATTACTATAGTCTTAACATGAAGTCAATTTTAATGAAACCTTCTGGTGGCAAATGTAGTGAAATGTCCAAAAACATCTCTGGCTGTTGCATTAGGCATGTTTTTACAAACTCGCCCTGACTACATGGCGTTAAGGCTAATGCTAGTTTACTACCTTTCATGACAGCATCGCCGTGTGTCAGCTCGGGTGTCAGTGTTGTGTTGTGTCTTCTACTCCTCGGAAATCTGTTGTTTGAAATCAATGTTTTCTTTGAAATTTTAACAATTTGCTTGGTGGTTCGGTGGGCTGGATTAGAGCTTCTGGTGGGACAGTTTTGGCCCACGGCCCTTATGTTCAGCATTGCCATTATAGCATGATCCTTCCAGGTTGAAAATAATATTTGCATTCTCATCTCTTAATGCGAATGAGATCAATTTCAGCAATTAGATGAAAACTTCAGGTTTTTTCAAGTACCGTATTGGCCCGAATATAAGACGACTCCGATTATAACACGACCCCTATTTTTCAAAGATCATTTTGTGAAAAAAAAAAAAAATGCTGAAGACAGTAAGGTCACTCATAAAACAACTTTTTATTATACAATTATTCTAAACTCAAAAACTCACAACTGAGATAACATTTCACGAGATATAAAATGAAAAAATATATTCGCTTTCTCAAAATAAGAAACAATAAGCAACAAACAAGAAGCCTCAAGGGGTCAAAACTGCATAAATGATGTTAATAACTTTCCAGTGCCTTCAGCTGAACCACAGCTCTGGTGGTGGGCATTCTGTCTTTCCGTTTTTCAGAGATGTATTCACTCACCCTTCTATCAGTCTCTCTGAAGCGTCCGCTCTCGGGACCACGGAAAGCTTTTCTCATAGCGTTAGCATCTGTAGGCGTTTTTTTTCTGTGCTCTCCAATAAGAACGAGGCGCTCTGCTTCACCAGATCTCCTGGCGGCTTGGCAGTAGTTTGATGACTCTGCTGCGTTGATCACCATCAGTTTAAAGTTGGTATCATAACTTCGCCTCTGTTGTTTGCTCAGTTGTCCAGTGTTCGAGCCCCTTTGTTCCAGATGATCCGCCATTTTTCATCAGATCATTTGATCTCATTTCATGGCTCCACTCGCTCTCTGGTCAGTTATACTTTGGCTCCATCTAGCGGCGCGGATGCGTATTGACCAACTACCGTAAGTCCGCGATTATAACACGACCCCACTTTTTAGGATGCAATTTCTGGAAAAAAAAATTGTCTTATATTCGGGCCAATATGGTAGTAGTGGCAGCACTGGGATGACTCAACGCGCCACTGTGGTACGGATTGGTAATGCAATTTTTATGCAGGCTTCAGAAAGTTGGAAAATTTGCTGACTTTGGTCGGTTCACCAGCAGCATGTCACAAACTGGTCTTTGAGGTGATATTACCCTGTAAATATTAATATCTAATATAACTTATTCAAATGCACTCATATTGATGTTTTAGCTTCTGTACTATTTGTTCTGTGTTCTTTTCTGAGTGCAGCTATATTACAAGAATGTCTCTCTGCGATTGATTAAGTGTTTCTACTCTATTCATTAACTGTTGTTTTGTCTCTTTTGGCTTATCATTTAAGGTTTCAGTGATTATATACTGTCCCTTTAATGTATGCCTCCTCAGCTCGTTTCTCATTCAGACCCTTTAAAGTTTGACAGCTGGCTGTTCTTTGTGATCATTTGTGTTGACAAGAAGGCACATTTGAACAGCAACATCCCTCTAATAATAAATGAAATACTCACCGCAGTGTTGTTATAGTGACAGCTTCATTTACTGATATAGCACCGAGCAGCTTGTAGCACACACCTCGGAGGGGATTGAATTGGGAGGGAAAATTGAGAATCCGTGAGTCCTCATAGATGCGTTTTGATTATTGATCGTGTGACTCATAATTCAAAAATCAATCCACCCAAATAGCGCAAGATAATCTGCTGCAAATTCAGAAATGGCACATTTCACATTGGTTGTCCTTGAGACACTTGAAAGCACGGCGTCTTGCTCTTGTTTTCGCAAGAGAAGAGGCAAAGTAAGGATAAACATGGGCAGGACCGGGCGCATGTCAGGGATAAAAGATGCTTTGACTATGAAAAGAGAAAAGCCCCGGGTGGGGGGTGGAGGAGCGCAAAGGCTGATTTGCAGGTGAAAGAATGGCACGCTCTGCTTTTGTGGTCATTGTCCTGCTCTCCGGCCAGATGGCCTCTTGAAAATCCTCTGAACCCCGTGGTCTTGATTACACTTATGAGCGGATTCGGGCCTATCTAATGGGCTACTTTGGCAATTACAGCTCATATTAATGTCTGTCATTTTAAGCCTGGCAGCACACTGCTTATGATTATGAGTGTGATTATGATATATGTCATAATACAACCCAGAGAAAGCAATTACTGTAAAACAATTTTCTTCCCTGGAATTGCCAAACCTGAAAGTTTAATTGATTTTTCTATGACTTCAGAGAGACGCTCATTATAAACAGAGCCGTCTGTGTCTGCAACAAAGGAGGGTTCTGCTTTTTCACAACTCGGCAGTCATACAGAATACAGCTTTGCTTCCTGATAAAAGCACAAATTCCCCAAAACAGTTTTCAATTAAAGTGTCATTGTTGTATGAAGAAAATCTGACAAAGAAAATTATGGGATAGTTCACCCCAGGAAACAAGTTATTAGCAACTAAATCTATGCAGAAGTCGTAAACCTCACAGTGTTTCTACTTTGTTGCAGCTCTAAGGTAGATTTTTAACAGTCTTTATAAGTTACTTGAAAAGCTTTTACTTTTCTAATAACACTTTTTTTTCCCAATATTTGAAGACAATTATCTGTAATTCCTCCTTCTTGTGTTCCTCAAACTGACTCCTTTCTTGTTTTAATGTCTATAAGGAGGATTCAGAGTTATGAAAAATGGATGAAAGCAGACGATTTTAATATTTATCCACAGATTTGAAAAATGAAAGTCCTAAAATAGAGGAATTGTTTCCAGAGCCATAAACACTCTTAAATCACACATTCTACACAACAACCCATCCATACTGGGAAACAGATGTGAAACCGATTCCGTACTGCACTATCCTTTCTTATATTCCACGATTTTTGTATGTTACGTTTTTTTCTCTTTTGTACTGAATGTGACCCTTGCACTGACTGACAAAAAGGTCAAAGAAGGCTTAAAAGGGCATCAAAATTGGATTTATTTATTTATTTTTTTTTAATTACTTATAAAAGTACAGAGGTTGGACCGTTACTTTATAAACTTATTTGAATTTGGAAAGGCACCATTTTTCAAGCACAGCACCCCTTCAGATCCTCAAGCTGTCTCATAGACTATCACAAGTACTGTCAAATTGTCAACTTCATTTTCCATTTTCAATCCATTTGGTCCAGCTCCTGTAAAAGTGGTCTTTTTCTACCTTGAGGGGAAAGGATTAATAACTTGAATCGCGCACATAATGTCAATCCATTTATCAATGGTGGGCGGTTCTGCATTTAATAGACTTCTTACTAGCTGCCAGTTGTACAGCTAGAAATTTGTATCTGGCAGTAAATCACCCAAATAATAAAATTTCACATTTCAATGAGATATTTACACCAAAGTGTTAGTGCATCTCATCCAATTAAGGCCTTATTTGGCAGACCCAGCAAAATGAGAGTGATTGGCTCCATTAGACTGATACACAGAATCTGTACATTTATCATATAGCTATCAGTGATGATCTGTACTTCTGCTTGAGCAAACTGTATGAATACATTGTCACCTTTGAATCTACAAAGGATTCAAGCCTTCACTGAAAAAAAGAAACATCATTTGCATTCTCTAAAGGAAAATCCATGGCCTTAAACTAAGTAATCACAACATCAGAATTTGTCACTGGTCACACACACTTTATTCAGGAAGTGACATGAAGTTACAAGCTTTATCATGAACAAGGACAAAATAGTGCAATCTCAATCAAAACGGCTCAGTTCAACAACAACATGGTGAAAAACATTTAAAAAGTACAGATAATGGAATGAATTGAACAATACTTCATATCACAGGCTTGAAAGAAGGTCTTTAAATAAAAATGTTGATAAATAACATAAATATCATAACTAAAAAAAAATCTCCAAGCACAAGTATTCAAACTGAATAAAATAAAATAAAATAAAATAAAATAAATTAAAATAAAATAAAATAAAATAAAATAAAATAAAATAAAATAAAATAAAATAAAAGTTATATATAGTTGCCAATAGGCCTAGGTTCACCCAGTAGTGTTTATATGTTTATAAAAATTCATTTTTCTGATGCGTGGTCATCTTATTGTCTTGCAAAGAGCCGGTTCAGTCAGTGTGGTGTGCAGAGGATTCAGGATGATCTTTGTTTCTGAGGTCCTCCGTCTCTTCACGAAAAAATCTGCCAAGATAAAGACAAAAAAAAAAAAAAAAAAAAAAAAAAAAAAAGATGGTTAGTCACAGATTTTACAGGCTGGTCACTAAATTCTAGTGTCTATACATCAGAACTTAGTTTAATGATGCATCATTACATGCCTGTTATACTGTCACACATTTGGGAAAGTGGCAAACTATGTTAAATCACACATTTTTTTATCATGTTTCCTAAAAATGGGATCTAAATTAGCTTGGTCTCATTAAAAGAAATTGCATTCATTCACTTCTGTCCTACATTGGAATGTGTTGGTTACAAAAAGAGTAAACTAAACATGACTGACTGCACTAATTTGGTCAGTAGTGCTGAATACTTGTGTACCATCACAACTTTTTCAAGTTTCTGCACATTCTTGATTAATTTTATATGAATGCAATAAAAAGATGCTGTCTTTTTTATTACTTCTTTCTGAAGAAAAAGAGAGTTGCGTCCAATTTGCTGCTAGAAGAGTTGGAAAACGTAATTTATGAAAGAACTTGACTAAAATTAAAAGAGAGTTTGGGAAAAGTAAAAGTGACCACTTCAACTTCTTCAACAAAAAAAGTACAGGTTATAAAATGAACCAAAGATAACTTTTTAGCAGTTTTAATGCAAATAATAATAATAATAATAATAACAATAATTATATGCAAGTAGCTTCACATGGATGAAGTTTTATACAAACTGTTAATTTAATACAGTGTCTATCACAGATATAAAAGTTGAATCACTCCACAGGTCAGGATTCCACTTGTGTTGTAATAGTTTTGATTCCAAAAGAGAAAGAAAGCCCTATTAAAGTATTAGAAGGAGCCACAGTTGCTGAGAACACCTATATTATTTACGTAAGTACAAGTGCAGTTAATTAGTCTTAAAGTTTGTTTGTGTGTGTGTGTGTGTGTGTGTGTGTGTGTGTGTGTGTGTGTGTGTGTGTGTGTGTGTGTGTGTGTGTGTGTGTGTGTGTGCGTTTTCTAAATATCAAAAAAGTACTCGTCTTGCTGATCAATATGTAAAGCACTATCAATGCAATTTAAAACTATTATTTTAGAAACTTGTGTTGCTATAAACCAAATTACCAAATTAACCTTTTGAAGGAACTTGAGCACAAATTCGGTTTTCATTTTTAACTACTTCTGCGTCTTCCTCAGTCAACTTCAGAACATGGAAGAAGCTTCAATAAGAGTAAAGTACAGACATTTCTCTTCCGATGCTGTAAATTAAAAGGGGGAAAGTACTCAAAAAAGATTCCTCAAAGACCTACTTCAGTCTGTTAGCTGACCTATAAAGAGTCAATGAATCACTCCGGGAAGAGGGGGTGTTTACCTGTGATTTTGGCGTTGTTCCGGGGCTTTGTTGCCAGCTTACAGAGCGCCCGTTTCCGCCTGGCGGGCGTCACTTCAGCGGGATGTTTGTTGGAGACGATGGATTTGTTCTCCTGGTCGCTGCCGGCACTCTGCGCGCTCTCGCCCAGTGCGTAAAAAGCGCTCCCACTCAGTGCGTAAAACGCGCTCTCGGCGGGTTTGCGCTCCGCCGCTTCCTGGTAGAAATGCGCAGCGCAGTCTGCGGGTGTTTCCTCCCACTGGAAGCTGCCGGGCAGCGGCGTCCCACTCTCGAAGTTGAAGTTCCAGCGGCGGCTGTCCCGCTCGGTGATCTCCCTCAGCTTCAGCTTCAGGTCGCGGCGCAGCTGCTCGTGGTCCACCGGGCCGAACAGGTTCCTGCAGACAGACTCTCTGCGCCTGGTGGGATTCATCCTGCTCTCGGAGTCTCAAATGAGGAGGATGGTGCTGTTCTTGTCTCCCACTGTTCTCCTCCGGACATCAGCGTCTATTTAAAGGCTGCGGGGCGCACCGTGCTTTGTTGGTACACAATGAGGAGAGGGCTTTTCATTGGCTGCAGCTGTCTTTTTGTCGATGAGGGGAGGTGGTGGGTGAAATTCAGTCTTTATGCAAGGAAGACTATTGAAGAGATGATGTAAATTCCATCACTGTCCCAAATCGGGGATGTGAAACATGTGGCTCACAGACCAAAACTGGTCCAGTGTTTCATGATACATTTTATTATTAATGCACTCTTTGTTCATGGAGGCAGAAACGCTGCAAAAGTTGTAGTTCATGTAGTTCACTTTTTCTGCAATAAAACTATGTACTTATATGTTCAAGTTAACAGTCCAATTTAATTTCATTTATACAAACACAACTACAACAGTTATCTCAAGGCACTTTTACAGAGAAAATTCAAACTTCTTGAGCAAGCAAAGATGGGAAAGAAAAATAACTTTTCAACAAGAAGAAACCTGCAGAACCAGAGGTGCAGACTTTCTGTAGTCCCGGTTGGTGTTGCAGGATAGAAATAGAAAAAAGGATAGGATGGAAAAGTGACCAACTAACAGACATAAATCGACTCGCTGCAGATGTGATGGAGGCTCAGGCCACAAACCTTCAGCTCCACTGTCACTGTTTTATTCAGAGAACCAGACATATAACACTCTATAGAAGGATCACATTTACACTAACCCAGAATGAAGTGATCAGTTTGATGTGCATCAATATTATTTGATTCAATCCCAGGATGCTTTGCACTGTGACATTGACCATTCAAAGCATGCACACATGATCCCACATTGAGCCTCACCCTGAAGCCTTTCGGTATTGAGTTGTCAATTAGACCCATGGATTCTGATGCTTTCCCATGGAGACTGCAAGAGCAAAGAAACATGCAGCATGGAGGAGCAGCATCAGAGGTGAGCTGTGAGGCCCTCGTGTCAAAACGTGCACGCTGAGGGCTGCAGAAATCCTGCAAACTGCAAAACAACATGAACCTGAAAGTGAAGAGGATTTTAGATGTTTAAGCTTGAAGTTTAATTATTATTTCTTGTATTTTTGAGTTGAACAAGCAGAAGGGAATTCGCGGCAAAGGAGGACATGTGTTTGAGAATTGTTTTAAGTCATCTTTAAAAAAGACATAATTTTAAATGTTTTTTTTAATGTATTTGAACCTTTGTTAAAAAAGAAAAAAACATTGATAAAAATGTACTTTTTAATTCACTTCCTTTTTCATTCATTCACTCTGTCTCCATTTATAATTAATGTGCTATTTTTTTCATTGCTTTAGCCCCCATGAGAGCCGTTTACATGTACACTGTATGAGGTCCCAAAACTGAAATGAATTTGATATCCATGAAGTAAACAATGTCCATTTCTGCTGGGTGTTAGTTTTACTGCAACACATACATTTGAAATATAAATGGCTTCACTGTGAGTTCATGCTTCTTCATAAAATGAAAGTAGCACAGCCGAGAGTGGAAAGTAGCTCAAATCAAGAGGTGGCATTTAGTTTAAGTTTGGTTGAAGAGTGGATGTAATTAATTTAATAGCCTTTTTAAAGCCTCTCCAACAGAGAATTCCCCACAGGTTCAAGCTGTAGTGAAGGCTCTGATTTTCACATTTGCTTCAGAATGACAAATTAATTTGAATACCAGGCTTCTTATATGATAAAATCCACTTGATTTTCTGAACATTTTGTTGAGAGGGAATGTCTTTTTCTAGCATTGCTGATAACATTACAGCTGCTCTCTATGAGAACACAGCAAGACTATAGCTTCGTTTCCTTTTAATCAGCACAAAAGATGACATGGCCACTGAAAACGCAACTTTTTGAAGCTGTTCAGACTCAGACTTTCTCACTGTGGTTCAAATGGGCCTTTGTTTCTAATGTTCTCTTCCTGTATCTTTCTGCACTCCTCCTCCTCCTCCTCCTCCTCCTCTCTAACCTTTGATTGCTGTCAGCTGTGCCTCGTTACTCTCTGCATATATCAGCCTCTCTCTGGTCTAGCCCTCTTTGTTGTTTCTCTTCACTTTGATGCTCTTTTTTGCTTCAACTGTCGTGAATTAGTTCGGACTTGAGTTTTCTCCACTTGACTGAGGAGAATTGTTGTGTTGTGGGTTTGTTCTGTTCAAAAGGAGGGATGTGCAACCAGCATTATAAACTATTCAACTCTGCGGTTCAAGATGCATTGTCGTGCGGTGGTTACCACTGCAAACGGAAGCATCTGAAGAGACTGATCCATCTTCCCTAATGTGGGACCTTCCATGTCACTAAGAGAATCCTTTGTTTTTTATGTAGCAGCTAAAATGAAATGTCAGCTGGTCTTAACTGTAGTCTTTACTTTTATAAATGCCACATTAACTAAGCTATGTTGTCATTATCATGAGATTTGAAGGTTAAATATGACTTCCTTCAGTTGTTCCTTCACATGTGTTTGTAACTGTTGGAAAAAACCAAAATACTACACACACACACACAAACACACACACAAACAGGAAGAAAACATGCAAACTGCACAGCAAAAATCATAGACCCTGGAATTGAACCCCACACAGAGGTGATCACCTGCACTGCATGCAGTCCAGCAAAGTGTTTCTGCTGTGTCCTCTGATATATAGTGACGTCTGAGGAAAGGAAATAAGCACAACTTGGGTAAAACCACTATAATACACACGATTGAGCACAACAACTGATGTTAAATCTACTGGAAAATGTCGATCAATGCTGAAGCTCTTTCTTTTGCAGTTTGTAGAGTCATTATCATTTTTTTTTTCTACTCAACTGCATTGGCTCGGATTTAAAACAATCTCAGCTCTTTCTGAACAGCGGGTGCAATTTTCACAACTATACAGCGTTTAAAAAAAACAAAAAAAACCCCACCAAAATCCTGCTGTTTGGTGTCAGTCAGTTGGTGCGAGCCACCAAAATGAAAAGGCTGTTTTGTCATCATTTGAGCCATGGTTGTCAAAATGTGCGTTGTTCTTTGTGACAATTGCTCACCCTGGGGATGTTGCCTGCCTGCATTGCCTCATTTTGTCACAGTTTTTCTGTTGACGTTTGCAGCTTGTTGTGCAGATATCACGCTGAACCCACACAATTTTCAGGCATGTACCAAACAGAGTGCATACTTCTAAACATGATGGAAATTATTTGATTCCATATTCCCACTTGATTATTGTCACCTGGCAGGTAATTTGCCTGTTTCAAATCCCCATTGTGTTTATTCATACATAAATCAATGCGTATGCATGCATTTGACAGATTGCGATAGCGAAATAGATCGTTTTTGCATGCAGCCAGTTGCACAATTAGACTATGTTTAGAGCCTCTAAAGATAATGATATTTCCAGTCATAATCAAATTTGTTGGCAAGCAACATGCAAATGATTTCGTGAGCAAACTGCAGACATACTGTTTGCATGCATGAGCCAATACCAACTATACACAGTTTCAATTTTGCTAAATTAAATTTTCTGACCTCTGCAGAAATTTTAACTGGTTAAAAGCTGTATGTTACATGCAGGGACACGCAGGGGAGACGTGATGTCAAGAGAGTGACCTCTGTTTGAGTCTGGGATGAGTTTTTTGAGGGGCTTTGCTGTGAGCTTGCATGTTGTCATGTGCACATGCATGTGCATGGCTTTTCTCTGGGATCACCAGTCTCCTTCCACATTTCAAAAACATGCATTTCGAGATCAGTCATTTAAGCAATGTTGTTCTAACTTATCCTCAAGTAATATTTACTTACTTAAATGTCTATTTTTGTAGCTTTTATCAAACCAGATCTGTGCTCTACAGGGACATATGTACACAGAGGAAATTGCAATCATGTGATTATTTATTTCATTGTTTTTCTGAGAGATGTGCTTTGAATGCAGATAGCTTTTCAGGGGAATATCTTGTACTTTTTATATGAGTTCATTTCAGGTGAAGGAGGTCTAGAAACTGCAGATCTTGAGCGACTTGTGGCTCTTCAGCCCTGCTGTAGCAGCTCCCTGCAGCTTTCAAAAAAAGCGTGTGCAAGTTGCATTTTATCTTGTTTTCATTTTGTTGCAGACAATCTTTCAAAGGTAGTCTTATCTCGCAGCTTGGGGTGACAAGTTTTAGATAGTTTAATAGTTTGTCAAGTAAAATATGCCTGTCCCACTGGCTCCTTTCCTTTGCAGAGGATAAATGTTGAGTCTCCAACTGCATCTCTCAGAAAGCTAAATCCGAATAATCCTAAAAAAAAGAACAAAACATAAAGAGTATCACTCAATGTGGAAAGACTTTTTGGCTTTTACTGCCAACGGTGACAGTTTACATGCGCAGTGGCTTGAAAAAGTATTCATAACCCCTGAACTTTTCCACATTTTGTTACATTACAAACACATATAAATGTTTGTTATTGGGATTTTATCTGACAGTCTGTAGGTCTAAAACCAGTGGCTCTGGAGCCACATGTGGCTTTTCAGCTCCTCTATAGCAGCTCCTCGAAACTTCTAGAAACAGCTAAAACAGGTACATTTGCGAGCATTAATAAAACAAACAAACTATGTATAAAAAAAAAAACAGACAAAATCAGCAAAAAAAAAATAAATAAAAAAAAATCCTAAAGTAGGCTATAGCTAAAACCATTGTCACCATTAGGAAGTAGGCTACACAGTGGCTATAAAGAACTAAAATGGCCGAAATAGTCAAGATACATAAAGTGGCCAAAAGCAACAAGAATCCATGAAAAAAAAGAAGGAAATAATAATCCAAAAATTTAGGTGAAGTATGTCTAAATTGTACTTGAATGCATTTCTTTTCTTCATGTCTTGCTGCACCAGACAAATTTTATTTGGTGGAAAATCACGACGACCCTTTGGGTCATAAAGGTCACAGCTCTCCTGTGGCAGACCAACACATCGCACTGCAGAAAGGTGAAGCAGAAAGAAAATGATGCATAGTTCGAAAAAAAAAAAAAGACAAATGTGGCATGCGCAACTTACCCCTCTTTACTCTGATCCCCAGAAATAAAATCCAGTGCCATCAGAAGTTACCTGACTGGGAAATAGAGTCCATCTGTGTGAAAACTATATCTTAGTATAAATCCAGCTGCTGCGGCATCATGACGGCCAAGGAACACACCAGACGGATCGGGGATGAAGTTGTGGAGAAGTTAAAAGCAGGGTTAAACTATGACAAAACCTATCCTGAGCTTTGAAAGTCTCGGAGCACAATCCATCATCCCAAAATGGAAGTAGTACGGCTCAACTGCAAACCTCCCAAGACATGGCCGTCCACCTGATCTGTCAGAGGTACTGATCAGAGAGAGCAGCAGAGGATCATGATAACTCTGGAGGCACTGCGGAGATCCACAGCGCAGGTGGAGCAATCTATCAGGACAGCTGTCAATCTTCTCTCCGCACGTTGGGCCTTTATGTCGCTCCATCAGTTCTCTAGTTGTGGTTTTAATGTGACAAAAATGTGGGAAAGTTCAGTGAATAATTTCTCAAGTCACTGTACGTTTGATAGGTGGAACTGAAACAGCAAATCAAAAAGCTATTGTGAAACAACTTAGAATGGTAAAATACAATATTATTTAATATACTTTATTGTCCAGTGTATGGAAGTTAGCCTTGGGCTCAGCAACTGCACCATAAATGCTTCGAAAACCACATTTACAACAAAGACATCTCCACAGCAGTTACACAACAGTACTGCACATATCCCATGACATTACGCACAACACATACCATATATTCATAATGAAAATATTGAAAGCACGATAAAAAAGTATTGCTCAATCTTCGGCCACAAGCAGTGCTGTTTAGGATAAAACAAGCTAAACTTGCTCTAATAACAGAACAGTAAAAAAAATTAATAATAATTCCATTTTAGCAATTCTTATCGTTCTTAACTTTGATACGCTCAACATAAGCCCAAGCTATGCATGCAAATGTATAAGCTGTGTTTTCATTATGAAGGTTTTTCTTCGGCTCCACATGCATTTTATTTCATAGAAGAAAACTAAGTGCACTTCTTTTCATCTTCAAGGTTGCGACATTAGTAGTTCTTGTGAGTGCAGGCTGTTCTTGGCTCAGCTTTGGTGAGAAACTGTAATGAGCCCTGTGTGTGTTGACATGACTCTGAAGGTCCTGAGGAGATCAACATGCAGCAGTTAACCATCATGCAAAGCATTTTGGGACAGCAGCGTCTGGGATTGGCTGCAGGTGGGAGAGCCCCACCTTTGTCCCGCTTCCTGATGGCGTCCAGGTTGTGCAAGAAAAAAATCTTCGGCCCTTCCTGGTGCAGTTCATCGGGGGAAGGAGAAGATCCTCTCAGCCATGCCGGAACGGCAAGACGACACGCCTCTGGTGAGTGTGGATGGAGTGCCTTTTTCCTGGTTATTAACATGAAAACATCTCAATCTGAGTAGAAAGAAAGCAAAACCTAAATGTTATCGATCTGAGGACCGATATTCCGTATCAAGAGTGTTTGTTAATATGTAGAAATAATCAATTCCATGCCATTTTTTTTCAAAGGGAGTTTTTCCTTTCCACAGTCGCTTATGCTTGCTCATGTGGATCTGTTGGGTTTCTCTGTAAAAGTGTCTAGAAACGACCATGTTGCAATTGGCACTTCATAAATAAAGCTGAAATTAATTGAATTGAATTTTTTATCCTTTTGAAACTCGTCTGGTAGGATTTAGGAGAGAACATAATAATTATAAGTTCAGGGTGTACTTACAGTATAGTTAATACAATTCCTGAAAATATCCTGTATTGTATTTGGTTCATTGAATGTTTTTCTGATGTGAAATGAAGGAAAATATTGTAAATGATCTTAAAATGCAGATCAAAGTTAACCTTTGATTTAAATGTGAGATATTGCACTGTCTGTAGTATTTCCCAGTGTTCTACAAGTTCCTCTCCTCACTAAGGTAGCCAGACTTGCTTCTTATGTGAGTATCAAACACATTTCATGTAATAAATCTCTGTTGGCGGTGTCGAGAAGGCGGCCTTTTAAAAAGATCACCGACCCAGGAGAGCATTTTGCCTCCTTTCTTTGCCTTTACATTGTTTCCACTGAGTGGTTTCAGGTTTTGTATTCTACCTCCTACCGAAACGCAGCAGCCTGCATAAAGTTTTTCATGAGTTTTGACAGCAATAAAATTCAAAAACAACTATTGATTTCAGAAAACACAATAGCTTCTTTTTTCCCCCCACCAACAACAACAGACCATTTATATTTAAAGGAGGCCGCTGCATGTGTCCAAAGGGGTTTGCTCTGCCCCCACAAACTTTAAAAAAGAAAAAAAAAAAAACATCCAGACTTTGTGGCGTGAAGTGTATGGAAGGATGAGTCTCCTTGAAAGCCTCCCTCCGTCCAAACACACACAGAGACAGATAACTTTGTAAGGCCTTCTCATTGACATAATACATTCCTCATCCCCTTCACGCCTCCTCAACACGACCCTGAGCCAATTCTCCTCTTAACTGTACCACTGCAAACCACTGTGGGGATCCGCACGGCCCCCCAACTGTACCGTCAGTCCAGGTTTCAGTCCCCATAAAGCGAGGAAAATAAGATCACATAAAGTCCCTCACATACACAGCTGGATGTCCTCTCCTCCACCTTTGCATGCAAATGGTCCACTTTGCATACCCAGTCGTCTTTTTCCCTCCCGGAGCCAGACCTGCAGTCAAATAAAGGCATCCACAGCAAGCTGCTCGCTTACATTAAGACAGATGGCTAAACACAAATTGACTCCAGACTGTGTATTAACCAGTGCACCAAACCTTGGTTAAAAGATTTCTTCTTAATTCAAAGTACACAGTAAGACTACTTCTCTTTCCTTTTTCTTTTTTTGTCAAAGGAGTTACTGGTTCTGTGGCTTCGTCTTCTTCTTTTTTTTCTTTTTTTTTTTAATCATGGCCCACAGGCAGCACAAGTGCCCATGCAAATAAGGCCGGTAGATAAAAGCCTGTGTTTACAGAGCAAAATGGATAATCTTATCAATTATTAATGAACTTCTTTTCTGAACTCAGTGTCACTTACTTCTGAGAGCAGAACCATTTGGAAATGGGAATAATTTGGTTGTGTTGACTGTTAAACACAAGGTTGTTGCAAATAAAGTCCAAATGCCAAAGCAAATTTGTTGTACTTCACTTTTTTTTGAGAAGACAGAATCTTTCGTTTTTAAAAAGATGTGACAGGGTCACGTTCATACAAGTTTTTGAATGCCAAACGTCTGACGGTGGTGTTTGGAGCCGCTGAAAACAACTTTTTGAGAATGACTCAAAGGTGGAATTTTTTTGGAAAATCCTCCAACTCTGCTGTTGTGCAACTTTCTCAAAACTCTAAGACTCCGTCTCCATTGCGATGGCAGAATGGCTGCTGCAACACGTTACAGCAAATAGTTCTTACACACAGAGGAGTAGATGGAAGATAAAAACAATGGCGGCCTGCAGAGTGCCTTCACTCAGGGTCAAACATGAAAATGCCTTTTCACTTGAAACAATATCATGTAAATGGGGCCTAATATTTGGTTAGCTTTAAACTTTCAGTTCACTGGAATAATATCTGCATTTACACTTTACACAGCAAACACTGAAATTTAATCATCGTTCTTTGATAGCCCATATTTTTCAAATAGTAGTGGTATTTTAAAGCTATGAAAAAAATCATGCTGGTTTAATTTCATGTGCATTTAATAAAAACTCCAAAATCGCATCTAATTCCTGTTTGCTTCTTCAAAATGTCTCCACATGGAAAGTATATCCCTCCCTTTTATTTCTTACATGTGGTAGCCCACCGAGCACTCGTGTTTGACAATGTAGTGTTGTTAAAATAATATTTTTTTATGCATGTTTCACAACCCTAGTTTTATGAGCACAGTGCATATTGTCAAATATGGTGTCAAAGGGGCAAAAAACACAACCATTTCAACTATGACTCAATTTTTCATTTTTAGTTAATCATCTTTAGAGAACATTCTATATTTTTGTTTATTGTATTTTGTACATTTAAGTAATTTGAATCCGGTTTTTTTTAAAGTACTTATAAGATGAAGAATTTCCCTCAGTTTTTGGTTTATATTTTTACACTACTTTCTGCAAGGAATGTTACCATATTAAAAAACAGCTGAAACAAAATGCTGCACACGAATAATCAAAAAAGCGCAACAAAGCTCAAGTAAAACATCTGTTGCAGGACTCTCTCTGTACCCTGAAGATAGCTTTTACCACTCTTGTCTCAATGCTCGGCGTTGTTGCAATACTCAAAATGAACAGACGCCTGCCTGTTGTAATTTAACTCTTCAAAGTGCCCTAAATAAACTGCACACTACCAGACATGCTTGCTGGGCAGAGTGTGAACCCACAGTGCTTTGTCCTTATTTTTTAATGGCTTTTATGCAGATCAGTGACACTGTTTGATGTATTTCTGCTTCAAACATCATCTGGGAAGCACTTTGCATATGAAGCGAGAATGAAAATTCTGCCGGCTTTGCATTGACCACAAGTACTTTTAAGCACATTTCCATGTGTATTAAGAGTGTTGAGTGAGTCATAATGTACTTTGATGAAAATTTGACCTAATATTAGCATATTTATTTGCTTGCAGGGGGTGATGCATCCGCCGACACGGTGCCTGCGGTGTGGTGATGTCCTGGAGTGGTCAGAGGAACACAGGTGTGTGTGTGTGTGCGTGTGTGTGTGTGTGTGTGTGTGTGTGTGTGTGTGTGCGTGCAATCGAGTGTGCCATGTGTGTAAAAGTCAGTGTCAGCGTGAACAGATGGGTCTATTCTCTCCACTTCACATAAAGTGATAGGTACAGTACTTTCATGACAACTGGCACAAGCTCTTATCAGACACAAACTACTGTGCTGTTCAGTATAAAGAAGTCATTATCAGATCAGCTGAAAATAGACATTGGCATACTGTCAGATTAGCTCAGTGGAGGCCACGAGCGAGAGCGACAGAAAGCTAGCATTTGTGCTGAACAAACAAGGCTCTGCAAATATTAAGAATGTAGATTTTTGTGTAAATGATTTAGAACATTTGCTCCTCTTATCTATGGAATAGAATGTTTTCTGCGATACTTTGCTAAAGCCAAATGTTGCAATTACGATGTAGAAGAATATCAGCAAAGCATTCTATTAGCGATTATTTTCATCCATTTCTTTTGTGGGTTTATCCAAAGCAGGGCTTCAGGCAGTTGGAGCTCATCCCAGCCGACAGTGTGCACAATGCAGACTACATCATGGACAGGTCGCCAGTCCAACGGAGAGACTCACAGTCAACACACACACACATTGAAAGTCAAATTAGAGTCATCAGTAAACAGACATGCGTGTCTTTGAAGTGTGAAAAGAAGCAACAGCAACGCCACACATGCACAGGGGGGACATGCATAAGGAAGACACTCAAACTCAACATGAGCACAAGGATAACTTGCAAACTTCACACATGCGCATTGGGAGAATGCAAACCTTATACAGGGAAAACCTGCACACTCACCTCATGCATGCACATGCATGAAGACTGTACAAACTCCACAAATGCACAAAGCGAATATGGAAACTCCACATATGTCTATGGAGATCATCCAAAGTTCAGGCAGCAACTACTTGTACACCAAACACATGCACAAGGAGAAGGTACAAATTCCATACAGGCACAGGGAGATCATGAAAACTCTCTCTCAAACAGACAAATGTTGCACTCTTTCCACACATGCATAGGGAGACTGTGCAAACTATCCATATGCACAGGGAGAACATGCAAACGTCATACAGGGAGCTCTTACACACTCAAAACATGCAAAGGGAGAACATGCAGATGCACAAAGAACGCATGCAAATTCCAGAAATGCAAAGCCAGATCATGTGAACCCCACACAGAAAGGCCCCACCCTGACCTTAACGTGATGTCGTGGAGTTTTCCAAGGCTTCGTGGTGTTTTTTAACTCTCTCCTCAAAGCATGCTGATATCTGTTCCATAGTGCCGAGGTCACTGAGTGCTCTGCCTATGGCCAAAACAAACTGGTGTTCCCGTCAAGGCTGATTCTCACAAAACTTAATGGGATGGGTGTAACGTCAGCTGAATTGTCCCCTCTGAATTGACGTGCCATCATAGGTCTTTACTTGTATGTCAGTCTAAGCTTGGGGCAGCTTCGGCTTAGCTGCTGGAGTGAGTCATCTTCCAATGCGGAGGTTGGCAGTGTGATCCCCTGACCATGTTTTTGGGGTGTCCTTGGGCAAGACACAACACCCGTTGCTCCCAGTGATATGTGAGCATCCCAGCAGTCACCACTGGTGTGGGTGTGATGATTGTGCGAATGAATGGTTGGATGTGACTGATCATGTAGACTGCTGAGGCGGTCTTAACCTGATAATCCTATTCAGATGTTTCTGTGCAGATAAACACAATCGTGCTGTATAAGTAAACTCGATTTACCATTTATGCCACTTCACTCCTTCAAGCTCAAAAGGTTTTCGAGAAGCATTTATTCACAACACATCTGATCTCCGGCATCCATGAATGTCTTTTATGTCACTTCGTCAGTTTTTTCCATTATGCTGCTGTGAGGCAGCAGTCCTCACCTCTGCACCATTGTGCGACGCCAGAAAGTCTCCAGCAATGTAAAATAGTTTTAATTAGTTGTTTTAATAAAAAAAAAAGAAAAAAAAAAAGAACTGACTTATTTTTAATCTGTGCTGAAAATGTTGGACCAACTGAGGATGAAAGTAACTGCTGTGATAATTCAATTAGCTGTGACCTTTCATGAAGCTTACAAATAATAATAGTAATAATAATAATTAAAAAAAAAAATACATGGAAAGATTTTTCTTTAATTCAACCATCAGTTTAGACCAAAACGAAACAAAAAAATTCTGTCTTAGGAATGAAGAAAAAGGAAAAAGTGCATATTTTCCAAGTGGAATGATACAAACTGATTTCAAAATGTGTTCATGCGGACTGTTAATCTTGTAAGTCTTTTTAATTTTCTCTCTGCCTCTGGCTTTACTCTGCTGCAAATGTCAATGACATTTTGTGGGCAGCTTATAAAATAGCCCCCTGCTCAGCAGCAATATAATCCAAACAAGCAAGCAGAACAGCATATCACCTTGGCAGACAATCCTTGAGACCCCAGGTGAGGAACGGAGTGTACCTTTGTATTTCATGTTTCCAGAGGTGAGCCGGTTCGAACTCCGCCTGTGTCCGTGCCCGGGGATTTCACTGTCCTCCAGTACAATCAAGTGCTGGCCACTATAGGAGAAGGAAGTTTATGAGCGGATCGAGTGAGAGTGATGCATGGATACCTTTCTACTTCACGTGTGCTTCTCCCAGTGTCCTACTTGGCTGCTCGTGCTGCTCGACGGTGGATGAGACTCTGGAGAACGCCGCCCGAGGCCTGTCGAGCAAAATGAAGAGAGAGAAGAGTCACTGGGCGGCTGGAAGAATCGGTGATATTGACTTCCTCAGTCCGACTAAGACGAGAGGAAAGGTGAAACAAGATTTTCCACATCCACGGAATGTTTGTACAAGCTGAGAGCTGACGTGCGATTTTGTTTTCACTCAGTTCATAAGGGTGCGTAGCAACACAGACCCAGTGCTGATCTACCAGATGCTGACAGAGGAGTGGGGCCTTTCTCCTCCACACCTGGTCGTCGCTCTGGTGGGAGGAGATGAGCTGGCGCAGATGAAGCCCTGGCTCAGGGACACACTTCGAAAAGGGCTGGTGAAGGCTGCACAGAGCACAGGTTATCATCAAGGGGGCCAAAGCTGGCCTTACCTATTCAAATCCAGTAAAAGAGTTCTGTTTGCCTCTGTTGGCTGGTAGAATTTAAAAATTAAAAAAAAGGACAAGCAGAAAAGCTTGTCAGCTACAGGAGAAATGATTTTCCATGCATTTTCTTCAATCTTTGTCCCACTAAAGGTCGGAGAAAATAATGCAAGCTCCTCACAGAAATACCCAGAATCAAACCGTGAATATTCTCACAGTGACGCAAAAGACACCGGAAACAAACAAACAAACAAAAAAAAAAACACACACACACACACACAAAGCCACACAACATATATTTTATGACTCTGAGCCATCAATCCATCAATCTTCTGCATCGCCTCATTTGTCCTGGGTCACAGGGGAGCTGGAGCTGATCCCAGCTGACTATGAGCAAGAGCACACAGGTCAGCGGTTCATCAGCTCAAACACCGAGAGACAGTCACACACACACACACACACACTCACATTCACACCAAATGACATTTTGTAGCGCCCTGTATACACAACAACTTTTTCAAGAGAAAATGTAAAACTTTTGTTGCCCTTAGGGTGTCCATTTATGTGATAATGATGCTTGGAGTCACTGATTCTTTTTGAGCAGCTTCAGTAGGTCACATATAAAGACTGTGATGATCATCAACCCCACTCGCCCCTGCTACCTACTACACCAGTATGTGCTGTCCATTCAAATATTTGGTTTAAATTGGGATATTCTTTGAAAAGACTGACACAATTACTTTTATGACCACAGGCCAAAATTAAAAAAAAAAAAAAAATCATTTGTACTATACAGCTCAGCTGTAATGTAATACTGCCCACAGATTTGAAGTCTAATAGTCTTGTAGAAAGAAATGTGCTCAATTGCTTCTTTTGAACTTAGTAGTGAATATCAAAACCCTGACGCACAGGCAAACGCTGCTCCCTCTCTGTTCTCCAGGGGCATGGATTCTGACTAATGGGCTTCGCTTTGGCATCACGAAGCACTTGGGCCAGGCGGTGCGAGATCACTCCCTGGCCAGCACCTCCTCTAAAGTTCGTGTAGTGGCTATTGGCATCGCCCCCTGGAATATGATCCACAACCGAGAGGCCCTGCTCACTGCCAAGGTTTATCTCTCTGTACACACACAGCACTAAAACAGCATGAGCAAGAGCAGCATCACTAAGCAAACATTTACATCTTTTTATATTACTGTGTTGATGCTGTCTTCCACCCTCCCCGAATAGCTGCGTTCGTTTTTATTTTTGAGGTGGATGAGCCTGCTGTATACAAGGCACAAGACCTGCCTCATGGTGCAGTGTATTCCCTGGACAGCCATCACTCCCACTTTGTTCTGGTGGAGGAGGATCCCAACAGACCCGGAGCAACCAGTGAAATGAGGGTGAAGCTGCTCAAGCACATATCTCTGCAGCGCACTGCTTATGGAGGTACAGTGAAAAGCTTTAGCTCACATCTGGGGAGCGATAGCACACACGACTCAGGATCCTTCACTTGTGAAATAACTGCAATCCCCACATTTCATAGTTCCTCATTACATGTGGAAGTCGCACCTCTGTATTTACTCATAAGACATAAAATAACTATAACAGTATGTGCTTAAATATTAACCCTGATAGTATTCATTCTGACAAAGAGTAGCTTTTATCTTGTGAATTATACATGCATTTCATTGCATTGTGGTACTGTACATACTTTATGTGGCAGTATTATTTATTCATTCCACGAAGGAAGTTGTGGGTCATCGTATTGGATCTTTTTTATACGGTGTAATAAATAATCAAAAGCCTCAAAACTGTACACAAGGGTTATAGAACATGGAGTCAAACATGGGGTTCACGGGCCAAAACTGGCCTTCAAGTGGTTCCAACCTGGCCGGCCAAACTACCTAACGAATGGTAAAAATTTCAAAGGAAAGATTGATTTTTTTTTTTTTTTTTTCAGTTTAAAGAGAATGTCTTAAGAGTATTGGAAACCACAAAACTGTGAGACCTGAGCTGAGATACTGATGATGCTGCCGTGAAAGCTAGCTACCTCAAGCAACTTCAAAGCCACGCTGTCAGAGTGAGTGTGCTAAAACATGCATAATGCAACAGCTATCGGACAGGTTTTTTTTTTTTTTTTTTTTAATTTATTCGGGATATTTCAGTGTATTTTGCACCAGAAGGTATCTTTAAAATTTACTTTATGTTGAGATTGTTGCCATTTTCCATCATGATTTTTTTTTTTTTTTTTTTTTTTTTTTTTTTTGGTTTAGAGGGTTAAAGTTGAAATGTAAAGGTTATTATGGCACTATTTCATTGAGCTGGCCCACTCAAGATGAAACTGAATCGTATCTGACCCCTGAACTTCAATGTATTGGCAGTCATGTCAGTAAAAACACCGGTGGGAGTAAATGAAAATTTAATGTTTGGGATTTTTTAAAGTTTTTTTAATCATAAATTAAGATCCAATCGAAATTTAAGTCGCACGTATAGAAAAAAACAGTATGTTAAACCACATACGTTCCAAACAGAATATGTTATGTCTTCATTCATTTATGTATCCAGTACTTTATTCAATATATCTATTAAAGATTCATAGTGCCGGTGGGGGAAAAAAAATTAAATCCTTGACTTTAATAACTAGTTCAATCTCCACTGACAGCAATAACTTAAACCAAGTGTTTCTGGTGGCTGCTAATCAGACTTGTGCTATGCTCAGGAGGAATCCTTGCTCACAGAAGTGCTTCAGCTCATCCATATTCTTGGGATGTCTGTATTCGATGGCTCTCTTGAGGTCGTTCCACGGCATCTCTTCTGGATTCCAAGTCTGGGCTCTGAATGGGCCAGTAAAAATAAGAGCTGAATTCTTTACTTTGAAATGAACGACCTTTTTGATAATATCCTGATATCCTGCTATGGGTGCCATGTTCGATGTTTTTCGCACTGGATATTAACCAGTTCCAGCGCTCAACTGAAGTCTTCATCTGTTACTGTAGACTTTCTTCACTGAGCTTCCAGGGCATACACCTCCGGGGAAACTGGCCACAGTACTAAATCATCTCGATTTGTAGGCAATTTGTCTCTAACTTTGTCTCTTCAAGCTTCGTGCAGTTCAAAAATTCAGAAATCTCTGTGAGGCAGAAGCAGATGCTTCTTGTGAATAACACAGTAAAAAAGTGTTTTCATTGCTTTACACCAGGGGATGGAAAACCCATTTTAGTCCAGGGGCCATTCTATCTCAAGGGGGGCAGATCAGCAACATGACAGCACAACAACCTTGAAAGGCGGATTTTTGATGAACTCCAAATGTTTTCCTTTGCTTTCGTGGAGGGACGTATGAGTACCTTATGAGGAATTCAATACATCATATTTTCCGGAGTCGTACCTGAATAGAAATTGCATCTGTCTAAAAGTGAATGATTGTTTAAGAAAAGGAACAACAAACAAATGATTTGCACGTGTGTGTACATGTCATGTTTTTGTTGTCAATTAACCTTTGTTGTTTTCTTCATAATAGTTTTCATAAAAAGCCTGAAACAGTCTCCAGTCTGTTCACAAGATTTTCTGATGCTTTCTCTCTCTAATTTCTGCTGCTTATTTTATTGTGTTTTAGTTTAAATTACACTTTACTGTCAGTCAAATACAGCAGTAATGGAGCTACATATACTGCAGCATATGTCATAGAGACACATCTAATTTTTCCACATAGAAGATGCCATACAAAGTGATATACTGTATTGTATTATATTGGTGGTTTATAAAATCTGCTCAATGACTCATTACTGCCTAAACATTGAAAATTGTGTTGGTTATTAGCTGGAAAATATGGCAATATGTCGATACAAAACCTCAATGTATGTGATGAAATGACTTTTTTTTTGTAAAAAAAACAATTACTACCGAAAATTAGAACAATCTCATCACAACGCCAATTTTAGTGATATTTTCTGCTGTAATATGAAATGAAATGTCCAAAAGAAACTTCTCCTATAGCTGTTGCACGATGCATGTTTTTACAAACTCGCCCTGACAGCATGGCTTTGAGGTTAGTTTGCTTGTGATGAGGTATCTAACTTTCATGGCAGCATCACTGATACCAATGTTGAATTGGATTCTCTGGCAGGCTACTTTTGGCCCACAGGCCTTACGTTTGACTCCCCTCGATTACACTCTGGAGTTCTCTTAGAGCCAATCGCTTATTTTCACCACGAGCACTGGGAATGTACATGGACATGTTCGTGGACATGTTAATTAGAGAGATAAATAGATATCATCATTGTTTTTATTAGTATTGTATGCATACACAAAAATGTAAACAGAATTTTTAATTGTAGCGTACAATATGCCTCATGTTTGTTGGCTTGAAATCCTTTCTTCTTTCCACCAAAGAATATACAGCAAAACAAGACACGGACCCAGTGCCAAAGCTCCACAGGATATCTTTATGTGCACAATTGGATACGTCTTTATTCATTTTCGGCTTTACAGTTTTTCCTCCATGCAGCATTTGTAGACCACCACTGTGCACAGCTTCTTAAAACCATAAACATGAAGATGAAATAGTCAAAATGATGTCACGCACACTATGTTTTCCTCTTTTCTAATTGATGTCTTCTTCACGGCGTTAAATGTTTTTAGACCAACAGGCTTTAAATCTGCGGGCCTCCAAAGCCGTTCAAAATCAGAGCGAGGGAAAAGAAACTGGTTTAACTGTACATGGCTTGGAGACAAAACAAACCTGTGATCTTTTTTTCCCCACAGAAAAGCTCATGCAACATTTACACAATAAAATAATTCTCAGATATGTAAGCGATATTACTATGAAGCTTTTGTTTGGGTGCCTGCAGGCACAGGAAGCTTCGAGATCCCTGTTCTGTGCCTCCTGGTCCACGGGGAACCCCGAATCCTGAAGGTAAGTTTAGTTTCATCATTCTAGGATGGCTACTCAAGAACTGTAAATGCTTGACCTCGACGTGACCTTCTGAATCTGCACAATCTCCTCAAACAGTGGCTGAAGCTTGAGAATTAGACATGGAGTCACAATGCTGGCCAAAACAGCAGGCCGACGCCAGAATGACAGGAAAATTCTCTTTTTTAATCTCTTTATACAAAAAGCCTGTCAGTCATTCAGTCATTTGCATAAATAAAGCCATGACGGATGAGATCAGACTATAGCCTTGACTGATCGATATGATTCTTTGTCAGGCTTTAGTAAGGAGGCTGTATACTTAGAGAAAAAGACTTGCCAGCTAAACATCAGCAGAGTATCTGTGAGAACATTTCGTCCCCTCTTGCAGAGGATGCATAAAGGTATTGGCAATTCGACACCATGGCTGATCCTCGCCGGCTCCGGAGGAGTGGCTGACATCCTCGTCACGCTGATGAATAGGGGCTGCTGGGATCCGGACAGTGTTCGCGAGCTGCTGCTGGACACCTTTCCCAATGCCCACCACAGCAGCGACGTCAGTAACTGGGTCAAGCTGGTGAGCGATGTGCACAGCTTGGAGGCAGGCACATGCACACAGATGCGCAACATCACAGGACATGAACGCTGCCAGAAAAATGGGGCGCTCTGGGGAAGATTGTGAGGGAAAGTAATGTGGTATTTTCATCATTGTCTTCAAAAATGTATATGTGATGACCTAATTAAGGATGCGAAGGAGGTGGGAATGATAGTAATAGTCTTATTCTTTTTTTTTTTATACTGGAGGTGCTATGCTTGGAGAAAGCAAAGTATCAGGGATTAAAAATGCTCACACTCATCAAACATATGAGATTCCAGTAGTGATTGACTGTCAACTTGTCAACCAGATCCAGAAGGTGCTTGATCACGGACATCTTCTTACCGTCCACGACCCTGAACAAGAAAGCTCTGAGCTGGACACAGTGATCCTCAAAGCTCTCGTCAAGGGTAAAGTATTTTTCATCCGAGATATGTTCGAGAATCCCACAGTTCTCCAAGGACAATTACATGTTTGCTGGCTTTTCAGTGTGCAGAGAGATAGAGAGATACACGCTTGACATTTTCCGCCTCTCATAACTTGTGATCCTGCTGACATTTCATGTGTGGCTTTGTCAGCTTGTAAGAGCCAAAGCCAGGAAGCTCAGGACTTCCTGGATGAGCTGAAGCTGGCCGTGGCCTGGAACCGAGTGGACATTGCCAAGAGCGACATCTTCAATGGCGACGTGGAGTGGAAGGTGAGCCGCAGACAGTAATCTGACGAGAGGTTTGTTTAAACTCCAGTAATTAACCCTGCAGCCTCCTGCACCGTTTGAAAAGCGAGAAAGGGAGAGGTTGGAACAGTTCACAGTCAAATTAACATTTAGTTAAAGGAGAGTAATTAAATCCAGGATGATCCAAAGAGCTCTGGCAAATTTAGATGGACGCAGGGCTGCACCACTGAGTGAAATAACATTCACAGGACGAACTCACTGCTGCAGATATGTTTTCGTGATAACATTTTGGTTTACAAATCAGCATACCTCCAAATCTCAGGGGATTTCCTCGCGTGGAGGTTTGAATGAAGTTTCATGGCCATCTGTCAAATTGGCAGATGCTTGTTTTTGATACTTCAGTGTAAACTTACTGTCCAATATCGCCATTCTCAGAGCTGTGCCGCTGGAGTGGCTGTAAATCTATTTTTCATTTTCGCTAGATGATTGTCAATCAATATACAGGAGCCTTACTGACTACCAATCCCCTTAGTTTCAAGTTATTATGAGTACATTATAGCAAAGTCATCTTTTCACCTAGCACAATTGCAACAGGGATGCAAAGATATCAGTTTTTTAAAGGACGAGTACGAGCCTTTAGTTAATTACTGATACTGAGTACCCATGCCAAAACCTATTAAATGTCATTAAGTCTAATTTATACTCCATATTCCATGTACTCCATTCTTGCTGCTGACATTGTCTGCAAATGATTTCACTAGGTTGTTTCAGGGATTGTTGATGAATATGAGTACTCTGTGCAGTATCAAACCCGACTGGTATTGGTGTTGGTGCATCCCGAGTTTGCACTCTAGCCTATGTGCATATATGTTGTTAGTTCATTCTGGTGTCTGAAAAAAAAAGCATTCCAAATGACTTTGGAAGAAAAGTAAAAGCCATTGCAACAAAGGTCATAATCTTTGCAGGCATGTGACCTTGAGGAGGTGATGATGGACGCTCTGATCAACGACAAGCCGGACTTCGTACGTCTCTTCGTGGACAACGGCGTGAACCTGGGGGAGTTCCTGACCTACGGCCGCCTGCAGGAGCTCTACTGGTCGGTTTCAGAGAAGAGTCTCCTTCACAACCTGCTTCTCAAAAAGTATGAGGAGAAGCAGGTACTGCTGGGAGCCGCCAGGACTCCCGGGCCACCCGGGCATCACCCTTCTGAAACAGGAAAACCTCGATTCACTCTGTATGAGGTCGCCAAAGTGCTGAAAGACTTTCTCCATGACTCCTGTAAAGGCTTCTACCAAAAGATTCCCACAGTGAGTGACATTCTCAAACATTCCATTCATACTGTGAGTTGATTGGTCAACTTTGCGTTGCATTTATATTCTCTTTATTTATCATCTCTTTATATTGAATCTATGTTTTTTCATGAAAGTTAATAAATCTGCTAACTGGGAGAGAGTCAATCATCCTTGGCAGCTCATGGAGTCTCCTCCTGCATTAGTAAAACTCATACAGTCATAACTCAGGGGTCTGGAGCCTGCAGCGTTTCTAACCCCTCTGCAGTGGCTCCCTGGAGTTTTCACAAAATTTCATGCACAACACAATTTTTCATCCTTCTGTTTTTGTGGCACAGCAGACAGTTTTTGAAAGAGATCCTCATCTTACAGTGTGAGGTGACAAATGTGGCACTTAAGTAAAAGAGTCTTTCAATATTTCCTTAGCTGAAACATAGTGGATCACATCATAATTCCTCACTTAAATGGCACCTTTCACTTCAGGTCATAAATGGTGAGTTTCCAACAGCACGCCTCAGTGAGCTGACTATAGAAAAGTGAAAGGAATGGCAAGTTCCAGAGGAAGAAAACATTTCTTCCAGTGTGGATACATATAAAAAAAGAACCAAGAAACAAATTATATAAGTGCTAAATTGTGATAATGGTTTAAACTTAAAATAGATCAAATTAATTAATTATCTAAAGCAACTAAAACCATGAGGCCACCTGAGGCTTATAAACTTCTGTTATATTGTTTACACTCTCGGGTGCTTGGAGTGACTGAAAAAAACTTGTTGGAAATGGCTCCCAAGGTGGATCTTTTTCAAAATTACTCCATGTCGGTGTCAACGGGGGAAAATGTAAATTTTCTGAAATGCTGCGACGACGCATGTGCACCACGGCCGTAGTAAATAGTTCATCTTCATATGCACAAATATATGGACAATATTAACAACTTCCTTTTCTGTGCATGCCCGTGGACTCGCCATAGTCAATGTTTCTAGCATCATTGTTGTCTGAGCTCATGTGGGTGATTCCATTACAAAAACATAACAACATTTTTCCAAATTGGTAATGCAACAACGGTGCATTTTCACTTAGTATGTTGTCATAAAATTTGAGGCCAAAAAACTTTCAAATGGTAAATTGGCAAAATAAGTAAATTAACTTTTCGCACCAAAAACTACAAAATACAGTTTAAAGTGTTGGCTAACATAGATTTCACAGCTGAAACTGAAAAAATGAATGAATGAATGAATGAATTTATTTTGAACATGCAAAAAAACAGGCCGAAATTGCTCAAATATTTTAATCAGCAAAACAGACTAAACAGATCAATTCCCAAAGAATATAGAAATAAATCCTTAAATTCAGCCTTGAAGGAATAATAACCAATATCCGTCTGGTCAAAGGTCAGCTTAGTTGAAATTACAAAATGTTCAGTTCGAATGGCCCTTGACCTCAGAGGAACTCATCCGCTTCTCAACAGCAAGTATCTCGGATTGTATAACAGATGTAAGCATTGCACACTTCTGCTGCTGAGCCATTCATCCATTCAGTGTATTGTCTGCTCTAGGAGAAGCCGGCAAAAGGTCGACTGTTCCACAACCAGAAGAACCTGGCAGAGTTAGAGGAGCGCAGCGAACATCCTTGGAGGGATCTTTTCCTCTGGGCCGTTCTTCAGAACCGACAGCAGATGGCCAATTACTTTTGGGCAATGGTCAGTCTTCACTGCTTCTTTCAGTTCAGTTCATTCAGTCTTAGGACTGTGTGGTTTAGCCAAACACCAAAAATGCAAAAATTCACCAGGAAATGAAAAAAAAAAAAAAAATCAAATCTTTCACATGGTGTGTTCATTTATGCCAGTCATACTCTTTATTTGGCGGGGGACAGATGTGACCTTGTACCAACATAGAACAGGTTCAGGTCAATTCTGCCAATTGAAAATGTCGCAGCAGATTAAAAAACACAACAAAACAGAGAATTTATCAAGAACTGAGGTGAATCCAAAGAGACGTCTTATTTCTAAGAAGTACGTTTGAGAGATGGTCGGTCTTTTTCGCTCTTCTGTCGGTTCGGCTCATTCAGTCACAGCACTGTGTGGTTCAGCCAAACAGGAGAAATATACCAGGAGGTGTAAAAATCCAGTTCGACCGAGCTAACTTTGATTACTGTTTGCACTCTGGATTTGGGAGGCAGATGTACAGTCTCCTCAACTTCCTCCTTTCAGTTCATCCGATCTCAGCACTTCAAGCTTCAAACAGTAAAAATACACCAATCACTGGTGAGTAGCGTCACATACTTTGTCCTCTGGATCTGAAGTGTGAAAAGTGTCATAGGCCAGCAGAGAATAGGTGTAGATGAGTTCTGCCATACCAAAATGTCATGCAGGATGAAAGAGCCTGGCAAAAAAGCTAATTTTTTAAGAACTGAGGTGAACTCAAAGAGCCAATCTTATCTCCAAGAACATTATTCAAATGAAGGTCATGCTGCCTGCTGAGGCAGCCAACCAGTGGCGAGATAGAGCAGGCATATTCAAAGTCCTGATGGGGGTAATGAGAAATATATCATGACAAGGGATTGATGCTCTGTGAGTGGCTGAAATGACATCGATCAGTGATATCTGTGCATTGTTTTCAACATATATTCCAAGCACCATTTATTATTATTTTCTTTTAACAGCTCCGTCTTAAAGCTAAACCAACCAATTATTGTAATCTCACAAGCGGTCACCCTTATGTGCTCCCTTTGCTGCGTGTTCTTTCAAACATTATCTGAAATTATGGTAATTGCATTCAGTGTGTGTACATCGCCGCACTGCAAATCGTCTCCCGCGCTCACGCCTGGATCCGGCCTGGATATCTGCATTGGTAATTTGATTGTTTGAAGTATCTCTCGCCGTGAAGGCCTCGGCACAGTCATCATTGCAGTCCAGCTTATGCTAGCAGAATCTCACATAGCCTTTATGTACATATATACATATATATTATGCACTACTCATAAAAAGGTAGTGATGTTGGGCTTTTGTGTGAAAATTCAGGATGAACCTGAAGTGCATTAGAACCTTCGCAGGTAAATTTAATGTGGCCTTCTCATGTTTGAATGCAACAACTGTTCCATGCTTCAGTACTTTTTCTTTTTTTTTTTTTTTTTTAACCAAACTTGCTGTTCTCTAACAAAGCTCAATGGAAAAATTCACAGCAGGTGTTTGATCCATAAATCGACCAGCCGATTTTCCTGCTTTATTTAGATATCAATACAGTTTAAAATGTCTGATTTTGATGTCTTTATATAAGGAACATAAGGGAAAAAGAAGCAAATTCTAGCATTTTAGCGATAAACAATTTATGAATATGAATATTTGGTATCAGTTCACAAGCGAAGCTACTTCCTAAAAAGTAGTGTTACTTTTGTCGTCCTAAGATTTGATATATTATGCAGATTGTTGTATTAACGTAGTGTTGCTGTGACACTTTTTCCAGTTCATGGTTCATTCTGTTGAATGATTTTTTCAATTGGTACAATTGAACGTTATATTTGTTGATTAGAGGAAGATACTCTATGACCTGTAAGTTAGCAGTTCTCATAATAATGATGTTTACCCATGATCACAAAAAAAACCCAAAAAACTTTATACCATCCTTGTATGTTCACTTTGCTTTGTTAGGATTTTTTAAATTAGCCTTTTGTCTAAGTTTTTGTCTTTACTCTGTCCTCCTGTTTGGATTTGGGCGTCTTCTCCTTGGTTTAGATTGCAGCATTCAGGCTGCCTCCACAGTTTTTGGCTCTGCTTGTCCCCTGTGTTTATGCTCTCCTGTCAGAATAGCTGTCAGTCAAGGCAGCGCTCATCCTCTTTACCCTGCACTCCGCGTGCTCCTTCCTGTAGGAATATTGCACTGGCACCTATAACCTCTGCGAAGAAAATCTAATTCACAAAAACATTCAGCCGATCGAGGTTCGGTGACACGGGTTATCAGTTGATTCAGAGAATTCATGCAGCTAATATTTTACACATTCAGAAGATGTTTTCAGGGCCACATATGAGAGGGTAAAGTCAGAGCAGAACGCACTGCACAGCCAGGAGCAACAATACAGAAGAGCTCAAACATGTGAAATTCACACAGGTTGCATCACACATACACACACACACACTCTCACTCACTAGTAGCTACTGCAAAGAACAAGTGGTGGTGGGCCGAACTATTTCAGAAGCGGATTATTCCGTGAAGCACTGCTGCTTCAGACAGGGCCAGACTTGTTGTTTTCACATTTTCAGTCATTATGCGAAGCAAAGCTCACACTCTCTACCCTCACATCGAACTCTCCATAAGATAACAACTTAGAAGTTACTCTAAATGTCAGATTCTTTCTCAAACTTTAACATTGTTTTGCATGTCCAGCTAAAAATTACAAAACATATCGTACTGTATATCCAGAAAATCACTCCATTTCTTTAATTAGGTATCTGCAGATGAAATGCAATGCCAAGTAAATTGTGGGCACAGTATTTACAGCGTATGGAAAATGATTTCAGATAAAAAGATCAAAGGGAAAACACACAAGAAATCTGCAGAAAATTCACAAAAACGCTGGTGAAAGCCCTCAGGACTCCTGAGTCAGGATGTGGTTTTGATTGATTAAAAAAACGCCTCACCAAAGTCACAACAAAGGTTCCGTGGCTGCTATCATGCACAAGCTGTTTTTAGTTGTCAGTCTATGATAGCAGCTACATACAGTATTAAACCTAAAGTGTTGCTGTGAATATTGACTCAGTCACATCCAACAGTTGGAAGCTGCAGAGAAACTTGCAGGATAGAAGTGCATCCCTCCCCGTCCTAATGCAGACATCATTTAAATGCAAAAGATACAGCTTTCTAAAACTCTCAGCGAGATCCCTTCCCTTTCAGACCCATTTCTTGGATACAGCTTTCTTTTAATCCTTCAGGGCCCTGAGGCGGTTGCGGCGGCGCTGGCGGGTTGTAAGATTCTCAAAGAGATGGCGCGACTGGAATCCGAGGCTGAGTCCGCGCGCAGTATGAAGGAAGCCAAGTATGAGCAGTTTGCCCTTGGTGAGTACATGAACTGTTCGACGACAAGCGCTGACAATACGGTCAGAAGAAGTAAAGGTCAAGCACTGCGAGAGGTGCATTCTCTAAACTCCAACCAGCAGTACAAAGAGAATCCCACTGGATGGGAATGAAGGATGAATCTGAGACTCGGAATTTGAGTGGAGTCGTTGACGCACAGCTTGTTCTTGTTGTGGCAGACGTCTTCGGAGAGTGCTACTCCAACAGTGAAGACAGGGCGTACGCTCTGTTAGTGAGGAGAACCCACTGCTGGAGCAAATCTACCGTCCTCAACCTGGCAACTGAGGCAGATGCCAAATCCTTCTTTGCCCATGATGGAGTTCAGGTGAAGAACAGAAGACATCTGTGTGAATTTATCCAACTCTCAGTTCCTGAAAACAACTAAAATGTGTTATATTAGGTTTACGTAAATCAATATAACCTCAAAAAATGAGCAGAGTGAAAGAAAATAGCAGTCACAATGTCACCTCATGGACATTTTTATGATGTGCTGCTGGTATACTGACAGAAATCACCATGCATTTGCAATATGCCACAGCTTGCAAAGCTGTTTTTAAGGCAGTTATTCAATTACATTTGAGGAAAAGAAAGTTTTATGAAAGGATAATTAAGTTTGTGGAATTACTGTAATGAAAAGATGACATTTTAGGCCATGGATTGAGTGTAAAAGCGTCTAAAGCTGAAAACTAGCAATATCAACCATTTAATGTCTCGTCTGCAAATAACACCATCCCATCACGACTTCCAAGTCTCTGAATCACGCACGAGTGAATTTTTTTTTGACAGTATCAAACATTTTTGTATATATCAAAGCAATACTTACTATTATTTAGCTGTTTTTACAAAATAATATTTGTAGGCTTTCAGCCCGTGTTTACACCTCAAGATGGTGTGTGGAGTCACTCGAAGAAGCGCCTAAAGGAACAGGTTTTTTTTTTTTTTCCTGTTTATAGTTGTGATAAACATTTCCTTGCTGTAATTCCATTCATTTTATGCATTGTCTGCCATTAAATACTTCAACGCTATTCACTGCAGTTTAGCAGCTTTGCTCCGCCGACGTCCTTGTTATTACAAAGTCATCACTGTGAGTTAATTGGTATTCGGTGTCAGCACCAAAAGTTGGCATGCAGTGAAGCGCTATTTTATTCAAAGCAGAGTTAAAATAACGGCGGCGGGGTGGCGGTTCTATCCAAAAATGGGATGCTGTTAATTACAATTCAGAACATGTGTAATCAAAAGGATGTGGATCTCTCTGGTCTGTGAAGAGTTATCATCTGAGATATCTGTTGGAAAATGGTTCGAGTGTCACAGGAAGCCGCTCAACAAACTCTGGAAATAAGATTTTTGACTTTATTTATTCATTTAGTTTTCACTTTAATCTAACTGGGTTAACTTCCCATCCTGCTTCTGTGATGAAGAGTGAGGCTGAATTATTTTCAGCCCTCTGGTGACCTCTGGTGGTGAACTCTTTCTACTACTGCGATTACAATCAGTGAATCCATGTCGGCCTGCAGGCTCTCCTCACTAAGATTTGGTGGGGTGCCATGACTACTGACACAGCCATCTCCAAGCTGGTGGTGTCGTTCTTCTGTCCGCCTCTCATCTGGACCAACCTCATTAAGTTCAGGTCATCAGTTTTACTCTGAGTCATCTTTCTTTTAATGAAGAATCATGCAGATGTGCAATGATTCTGTTTTTTTTCCTGTGGTCACTCACACCCTCATAAATGCTTCTCAGTGATGAAGAACTTGACAGCCGCAGTGGTAGCGAGCAGTTTGGAGAGCTGGACAGTCTGGATACAGAGAAAGCCCTGCTGTTAACTGATGACGACGACCCCCTGTGAGTTTACCTTCAAAACATTCAGTTAAAAATACTTGTTCAGAAGGATGTAGAAGGTATATTGTCTTTTAACATGTACACTGTTTTTTAAGATTTGAAAAATAACACTGCATGGTGTTCAAGGCTGAATTCTGTGACACGCTCAGCCGGATGCATTCCTGCTTCACATTTTTCAGTTGCAAATGTGTTGTCACTGAGGAATATTTGTGATGAAGCCAAGATGTGCTCATTCCACCACCAGAATAACCAGACTGCACGGAATGGAAAGGAGCATTCGAACATAACACATCTAATGGGCATAAAGATATAAGACCACACATGAAGCGGGAAAACACAGTGGTGTAGTGGTATGCACTCTTCTAGGTAGAAATAAACCCTAGGTTTGAGGGCCTCTTGTGTGGAGTTTGCATGTTCTCCCTGTACATGCATAACTGGTGAATGCTGAATGTAAATCTTTTTGATGAGATTGACTTGAAGATCGAATGTGAGCTTCTCTCTCTGTTTTAGTTCTGTGACTGACTAAAGTTGGATAAAGTTGAATAACAGATGAATGTACCGATGGACCAAGGAGGGACAGGACAGCCTGCATCACAGGACACAGTAGGCATGTGGGACAGACAAATTGAGACATAATCCAGAATGAAGTTGGACAGTTATAAAAACAGGACATTTATCTCTTAAAAATCTGGACACAATGACAGATGTGATATGACCTGAAACCTGACAACCTTGAAAGAAAATCTCCCATCCATCACCTTCCACACTGCTTTACCTGTCTTGGGGTCATGGGAACTGAAGCTGATCTCAGATGATGATGGGTAAGGGCAAGGTGCACATGTAACCACACACATATTCACAACTTCAGCCAAATTCAAGGCATACCTTTCCAGAAAGAACATATTTTTGGATTATTAGAAGAGACTGCAGAACATAAAAACTGAAGCCTGCACAGGGAGAACATGCAAAATCTACACAGAAAGGCCCGAAAGCACAGAATGGAGTGCAAACAACAGCAACAACACAGTTTGGCATTGAAAAATAATGTGCTTCCCGCTATGCGAGATACATGAAAACACATACTAAAGGTCATTGCAATAAATCACCAGATTGTCATTGACATTATAATCAATGTTTAGTTGCAGCTTTACAATCTGGGAAGTTCATGTTCATGCAACCCATCTTCATCCATCCATGCAAGAAAGAAATGATATAGACTAGGCTGTCAAACACGATTTAATTCAGCGGCCACATACACCCCAATTTCATCTTGAGTGGACTAAATTGGAAAATTGTGCCATAATAGCCTTTTAAATTTAAACTTGAAAGTTTTTGTTGTTGCATAGGGCATATGTAATAAAAATGACTGGACTGGAGCCCCTTGCGGACCAGCTTTGACTCATGGGCCTTATGTTTGACACTCCTGATATACAGCAGACAAGTAAAGTGCACAGTGACTGACCAAAACTGAGTGACTTAGACAGGACAGACAAGCTTCATTTAGAAATGATAAAGTCTAGTTTTGTGAAGCGTATTGAAAGCTGCTGATCTATTAGGGATGCGGGGAGCTTCATCCCGAATCCAGAAACAAGAAAACAAGACCAGAAATTGGCTGTACTGTAGGCATATGGGTTGTGCAGGGAGAGAGGGTATGGTCTACTGGTACTTTCGAGCATGTATGAGGAAGAGAGTGTGTTATGGATTTTGCATGAGAGTCGGAGCTCTGCCACACTCAGAAAATCCAGGACACAGGACCACCTCAGGCACCCCACCTCAGACATGCAAACAGCCCCCAGAGCAGCACACACCCATCCCCCAGAAGAGAAAAATGACTATATTTAGGTTGATGTGTACTTGTTTGCCCTGTTTTCTCCCCATAAAGCGTTAATACATGCACTGGGGTGTGTTTCCTCCGCTCTATTTGTTTTTTTCAGGGACTCTTCACCTGGAGGTCCAGCAGATCAGAGCTGTGCCTCTGTCTGGTGGCGCTTCCTGTTGCGCCGCTGGCGTCGCTTCTGGAGCGCCCCCGTCACTGTGTTCCTCGGCAACGTCATCATGTACTTCGCCTTCCTCTGCCTCTTCACGTACGTGCTGCTGCTCGACTTTCGGCCTCCCCCGCCTCGTGGCCCCGGAGCCCCAGAGATAATGCTCTACTTCTGGGTCTTCACCTTGGTACTGGAGGAACTTCGACAGGTGACTGTCACAACATCCTTGATGATCTATTTTCAGTTTTTCAAATGTCTCGGGCTCTCACACTCTCCGATTTACAAAGCTGTGGCTTTTCTAGTGGATGTGCTGTCACTCTCTGGACTGAAGAATCAGACACGTCTAAGCAGTGGGCGATGCTACTCGCTGCACCGAGCTCATTTTCTCTGGGGTTTTAAAGATTTATGAGCCTTTCACCTTTATGCGTAACTCCCTCCCAGAGAGCCAGGTCAGATGAGCATGATCCCTTATTGTGCTGATCCGTTGAGCCGCCCTCCCCTGGGTGCCAAAGCCCCAGATGAGACAGGCCGTCACCTACTGCTGCTCCCTTCGCTCAGTTCTTCTTTTTTTTTTTTTTTTATTGTGCATCTCAGAAAGTCCCTGAGCTGTGCAGAGATGCAGGACAGGTTTCCAAAAAAAGAAGCACGCTGCTGCAGGCAGTTCTGGCACGCTTCCAAGCCTAGCGGGAACGCTGCGGCCTTTGAGGGATGGCTCTGAGGTGCGTGCCTCCCCCCGAAGGGACGTGGTGCCACAGGGGTCCATGCGATGACCACATTTTTCACACAACAAGGTTAAAGACTGGAGGTTTACAAGCTTTTACAAGGGGGGACGGACAGGTGCAAGGCTGCTCACTTGACAGAGTTGTGACAGTGCTGTGCGCAGCCAATCAATCAGTTTCCTTCTGGTCATTCATCTTATTCACTCACTTCATCCTTGCTGTGGTCATGGAGACTGGAGTCATTCTTTTCTTACACTGGGCAAAAGGGACAACACACACACAATCAACAATGCACACACTTGTGTGCACACATTTCAGATTTTAGAGTCAATAATTTACTAATTTTGTGATAAAAGGCCAGAAAATCATGAGAAAACTGCCTGCAATGATAACCGTATCTCTTTATTGTATCATCAATAAATCAATTGATGCTACGCAGATTGCTTTACAGGATAAAAACGTAATAAAGAGTGACACCCACTCTTCCGCCCTCTCCCTTCCATTGTATAGGCACGCGTTAAAAACTAAAAGGTCACTGGAACAAAGCAAGATTAAAAAAACAGGCTAAATGTCATAAATAAATAACAATCCTAAAGTCCTACAGCAGGTAAAAGGGGACATGAGTTAAAAGCTGTATTAAAAAGGAATTATTTTAAGCGTCGAACATTGTCTGCAGCCGTCAGGTTCCCCAGCAGACTGTTTCCTGATAGCGACATGTGGAGTTAGAAAGCAGTCTCACCGTAGGTGCTTGTATAGCAGTGCTGATGATTGAAAGACAGGCGCTGAAGGACCTGATTTTTGCAATGGTTCATAACATAAAAGTAAATCTGAAAGATAAGAAGGCGCAAGTCCATTAAGTCTTTGAAAAACCACTTAAAGAACATTAATACCATCATGGCATCATCATGAGATATCTGAATATTGATTGACTGTTTACCTAAGGAGAACTGCCCCAATTCAAATCTGGATTGTCCCTTGAGAGGTTTTCATATTTCCCCCGTGTGTGCGTTCTTCTTCATCCCCTTCTTCTTTTTTTTATCAGTTTCAGGTTAAGTGGTCAAAATTTCCACACATGTGATTGAAAGTGATTGTCTGTCTCACTGTGACTGCCCTGTGATGGACGAGCGACCCATCTGAGTGCTTTTCTATACCTTCTTGCTCATAATCAGCTGAAACTGGCTCCAGGCATAAAGTAGTGAGGCAGTTTAAAAGATGGATGCATGGCTAATTACTTAAATGTAAATCACTGCTCAGCTTAATGGAATTTATTTCTCGCGTTCTATTTAACTTTTTTTTTTTTTTTAATTAAAAGCTATACCATACCTTGTGGCTACAAGTAATAGTAACCTGCAAATAGCATCCTGTAAAAGTTAGACAGTGCAATCTGATTCATGCATGTTTGTAAGAGAACATAGTAATTTAGTAGTTAGAGGTCATTAAGTCAGTATTATGTTGTGATATTTGTTGATTCACCACGGAAGCAGCACACTTCATTCACCTGGTCGTTAGACCAACCGCACTCACAGGTGCCACCCGAGACAACTCAACCTCATCCTCTTAAGTGTCAGAGACATTTCAGGACTGACAGCATGTTGGATTACCTTGTTCCCTTTAAGACAGCAGTGTTGTGAACCTACTCTCTCCCTGTTGGCACAGCAGGTGTCTTTGAAAGCAGCGCCAAGCAGCAGAGAGTCTGTTGACAATAAAAGAAACATAGAAGCGATAAACACCCACTAAATGATGTTTTGAACAGAGCTTCTTCACTGATGAGGAGATAAGCATTTTGAAGAAGTTCAAACTCTACGTGGAGGACAACTGGAACAAGTGCGATATGGTGGCCATCTCACTCTTTGTCGTGGGAGTTTCATGCAGGTAAATATAAGTAAAGGACTGTGACTGCTTTGCTGCATTTTCTTGTACAATGGTGTACTGAAATAAATAAAATGTGTGAAAACTATTTAACCACCAAGGATGGATTTACAGGATGGTGAACCACACCTATGAGGCGGGGAGAACCGTTCTGGCCATAGACTTCATGGTATTCACTCTGAGGCTCATCCATATCTTCGCCATCCACAAGCAGCTGGGCCCCAAGATCATCATTGTGGAAAGAATGGTGATAAAAACAACAACAAATTTATCTACTAATTTACTTAATTTTTTGCCTGTTTGTTTTTTAAAATTTTTAGAAAACATAATAGGTTTTCATTTGTCCCATTTAATCTATTATATTTACATCCCGCATGAATTAATATTATGTAGTTATAAATCATCATCTGCCTTATTCATGCATATTCTACAGCCTGTCCGTTATGCACTGTGTATGTTCTGCACTCTTTTGTGTGAAATCTCATTGTTTTAAGCGACATTATGCTATGTGATGATCACATTCAGAGAGCACACTCCTTTGTTTTCCAGATGAAGGATGTTTTCTTCTTCCTCTTCTTCCTGAGCGTGTGGCTCATTGCGTACGGAGTCGCCACGCAGGCTCTTCTCCACCCCAATGACCCGAGGATTGACTGGGTGTTTCGCAGAGCTCTGTACCGCCCCTACCTGCACATCTTTGGACAGATTCCCTTGGAGGAAATAGACGGTAAATTTGTTGTTTACCCATAAAAATGACAGATTCAGAAATTGATGAAATAAAAAAGGAATTAAATTAACTCTTTTTAATAGGCTTTTTTTTTTTTTCCTGGCCTGGATTGGAACCTCTAATGCAGGCCAGTTTTGGGCAATGGGCCTTATGTTTGACAACCCTGCTTTAATCTAAATTTGTACTTTTTGAATATGTTTGAATTTGAATCGTGATTGCTGAGCTACTTTACTCAGTATGAAATGCAGGATTACTTTAATGAAATATATTATATCGTTCTGCACAATCGTTAGGTTTTAATGACGTTTGCCATCAGGAAGGTGTTCTGCTGGGCTTTCCTTTTTTTTTCTCTTTATTTCTCATTGTAATCACTTTGATGAATGGCTCACAGCTGCCCGCATGCCTGAGAGTAACTGCACCAATGACTCCGAGGAGATCATCATGGGCTTACGGCCTCCGTGCGCCAACGTCTACGCCAACTGGCTGGTCATCCTCCTGCTGGTGATCTACCTGCTTGTCACCAATGTCCTGCTGCTCAACCTCCTCATTGCCATGTTCAGGTGAGCGGAAAACAGGAAACACTGATGTCTCCATCAGTGCTTTGAGCCCTCACCATCTTGCCAAATTTGCAGCTACACTTTCCAGGTGGTGCAGGGTAACACAGACATCTTCTGGAAGTTCCAGAGATATAACCTGATTGTGGAGTACCACAGCCGCCCGGCTCTGGCCCCGCCCTTCATCATTATAAGTCACCTCTCTCAGCTCCTCCTCAGTATGGTCAAACGGCCTGAATCCAAGCAGGAGCATCTGGGTAAGAAGGCTCGATTTGGCCTCATATCAATTCATATGGAATTATTATGATCACAAATATTTACTCTGTGCGACCGACCACCTCACGCGTTTCCTGTGTCATCAGAGAGGGAGCTGCCGGCAGGACTGGACCAGAGGCTGATCACATGGGAGACGGTGCAGAAAGAAAACTACCTGGCGAATGTGGAGCGACGCCACTGGGAGAGCAGTGAGGAGAGGCTCAAGAGTACTTCATCAAAGTAATGGCTGCACTGTATTTCACACCCCACTCCCCTTTTTCTGCATTTTTGAGACGGAAACTACAATTATTTCTGAACAACAAAACAGGTCTTTGCACTCAACCATTATTGATGTAGTGACGCTAAATGGCAGCTTCAGTGTGGACAACTTAGGAAATGATGTTCAAATGTTGGGAGAAAAGTAAAAACTCATCAGGAAAATAAACACTCAAATTACGGTCACCTGAAGTATTCTGCATACATGATTTGACTGTGATCAATCAGATTAGTCTCAACCTGTGGCTTATTTGAAAATACAATTTTTTAAAGTTATAATTTAGAAAAAATGAAGTTTTGGACATGATTTTAAGTAACTTTGCTTGTGATTAAGGGTTCAGAGCTTGCTAAAAATCGTTGGCGGCGTCAAGGACCAAGAGAAACGACTGGCCATCATGGAATCTCAGGTAAACTGGGGAAAGTTACCAAGGTGGATTTGTTAGAAATATAATCATCTGATAAACAGTTTTCCAACTGTTTTTGTTTCCAGGTTCGATACTGTGGTGAGGTGCTGTCCTGGATGGCAGAGTGCTTCGCTCAAAGCACACTCAATTGTGGGAAGGAAGCTCCAAGAGCTCCAAGTGAGGCAGACAACTTGAACAGGAAATTAATGCCATTTTAAAAAAAAAACAAACAAAACAAAAAAAAAAAGACTTTTTTTGGTTTAAAAGTAGCCCGTTTAATAAAACTTTCCTCTAAATTTCAGTGTCTGTGACGAGCTACAAGGCGGACGGACCTCAGAGCCAACCAGAGAAAGAGGTCGAAGAGAAAGAGGGAGGAGCCAGGTCAGGTCACCAAGGACACGGAGCCAGCAAAAAGCTCCCCTACATCGATGAATGAAAGTAGTCAAACAGCTAACAACGACATGTCGATTTATGGATTCGTTTAGAAGAACAAAAGAACCAGAGTAGCTCGTTCTTTTCAGGGGGGGCAATTTAATTATTTCTCATGTACTGAATTTATCTACAAAGGCAGATGTATAAAATATATGTCTCACCTTTGTGGTTATCATCAAGAGAACTTCGCTTTTATTTAAGCCCATTTCGCTCTATCGTTGAATAACACACTAGGAAAAAATATTTGGATATCAAAATTTTACAGTCACTTTAATCTCATAACACAATGTGAAGGCAGAAAGAATAACAATAAAATACTAATACATCAAAGAAAAGATTGATAGGCAGCGGTTTTCTCTCGGTCGAAGCCACTGTGAAAAGTTGTCGACACTAAAAATCTGTAAATCACATTAAGTAGGAATTCAAAGGCACTAAATACAGTGTGGAAATGTAGCATGGAGATCATTCTGAGAAACCGTCACGGGGAAAAAAGATGCTGTCGTTTTGGATGATTTGGAGGCATTATGAGATTAAAGTAATGCATCTATTGTCCACTGGGTAGCAGTGTTGAGGCACTCTGGCATTTGGTTTGAACCTCAATTTACTCAACACACCCTCTTGTGGTATAACAATGTATGGCGACGCTGAACAGGCTTGGGGAAAATTGGCAGATTTTAGTGGAAACACAAGCAGCTCATCACAGGATTGTCACCGATGCATTTTCACTGTTTTCACCGCAAACTAGCTGTTAAATGTGTGGTCAGAAGTAGCAAGGCACAAAAGACTAAATCCAGCGACTGTTCACCTCTAAACAATGACCTTTATTATCCTAACGTACCCTGTGGAGTTTTTGTGTCATCTACATTTCCTCCTTCATGAAATATTTGAGAACATTTTTCAGACTTATAAGATACATACACATTATATACAACTAATATATACATATTAGTTTTCTATACATTTAACAGCATCAAAAAATAAATCCTGACTCTTCGCTTGCTGATGAGGCACCAGGTTGTTAAATTAAAATTGTCCACATCATATAAGTGCAGATTATGATTATCAATCCGCTAAAACAAAAGTAAGTGAAAGTGGAATATTCGTTATGCTATTGGAAGTGATTCTGGCTCCCCCCCCCCCCAACAAACCTATTTAGTTCTGTTGCTCATGTCACATTGTGTGTTTGTGTTGTGATAATTGTAGCTCCTCTCACTCTAAAAATAAACGGCTTTCAAGCAGTAGAAAATATCCTAAGGAACACGGTGAAGAATCATGCAAAAACATTTCCTTCTTCCTGATGCCGTTTGTTTATTCTCCACTTTTTGACAAAATCTCTATTTCTCTGTGTAATATTAACTCGGATGTTGTATATTTTCTACTTTTCTTGCGGACACATGTCCAGACGAAAGCTCATTTTTCTGTTCAGCTGGAAAACTACTGTACTTTATGCAAACAGATGTAATTTAACCCATCCCAGCTTAAAGTTACAGCATAAATTCTTTTATGTGTCATACTGTCCTCATGATTGTCTTGTGATTTGATTTCTGAATCAATTGCTACACAGCCAGGCGACGATGATGCTGAAGGCTGATTTTCACTTTCTTTTTCTGAATGAGTTGTTTGCATCTCTTATTTTAGCTTTTAGTCTCTGAGCGTGAGGATCATGTTCCCTGCAGTGTCTGTGGATACATGTTGGACCTTGTGCATGCTGGAACAAGAAAAAAAAAGAGAAAAAGAAAGAAGAAACGTTTTGTGGCTTAAAGGAATACTCCACCCAAAAAACGATTTGGCCTCATTTTCTACTCACCCTCATGCTGAGAAACACTCTGGAGCACTTTTTTGACGATTCAAATGCAGTTGGAGATGTTTGGGGATTTTCGTGGTCAACAAACAGGGACCGACAGCGCCCGACAGAAAAAATGGTCCATAAAATCCACAAAACGTTTCCATTTTCCTTCATACTGCTCGTCCGCTGTAATCCAAGTGTCCTGAGCGCGTAACGTCCATAATTAATTCTTAACGAGGTCATTTAGTACATTTTAAGAGCCCAAACAGGGCGCTCTCATACAGCTCCATTGCATGTCTGCGCGCGCACCCTGAACTACGGAAGCCGCGGCAGACCAAGCCAGATGCTTGCGCGCTTTCAGCGACTACTTTTCTAAATTGCAAGCGTAGAAGAAGAAGTTCCGCTGTTTATATTCTGCTGTGAGTGACCGAGCTGTGGACAATCACAAAAGTGATTGGCTACTGTTTTAAAGCTTTGAATTCGGTGTCCTGCTGAAAGGGCACAAGCGTGTTGCTTGGTCTGCCGCGGCTTCCGTAGTTCAGGGTGCGCGCGCAGACATGCAATGGAGCTGTATGAGAGCGCCCTGTTTGGGCTCTTAAAATGTACTAAATGACCTCGTTAAGAATTAATTATGGACGTTACGCGCTCAGGACACTTGGATTACAGCGGACGAGCAGTATGAAGGAAAATGGGAACGTTTTGTAGATTTTATGGACCATTTTTTCTGTCGGGCTCTGTCGGTCCCTGTTTGTTGACCACGAAAATCCCCAAACATCTCCAACTGCATTTGAATCGTCAAAAAAGTGCTCCAGAGTGTTTCTCAGCATGAGGGTGAGTAGAAAATGAGGCCAAATCGTTTTTTGGGTGGAGTATTCCTTTAAAGCATTACCAAATAGTGCTACTAATGAAAAAAAGACTCCTAAGGGTGTCTTTAACATTCATTGCTGTCTCCAACAACCACAAGAAAAAAGTCTTGTAGTGATATTCAGTCTGCAGTAGAGTAAAGTTAAGCTGATTGAACACTATTTGCACAATTCCATTAGGTCATTTGTTAATGTTGGTACCATATGGGTGAAGACATATTCCAAAAAAATAATTAAAATTCACTTTATTCCATAGATCTATTAACACAAAAAACAAACATAAGCTAAAATTGTAATAAATACCAGAACTGCTTTGTCCGATTGTAAATGGTTGTCAATGTTGATTTCCACTAAGAGCCACCAATCAAACCGAACCGAGCAAGACTGCAACACTGGAAGAAGTCAGCACCCCCTCCCACCCCTAAAGAATTGGTTGAGTCTAGTCCTTTGACACTGATGCCTCGGGTCCTCTGGGCTGCACTGGAGGGCCGTCACGCTGAGGCAGATTGTCAAAACGCGCCGTCACCTCACAGCGGATGAGCAGAGTGTCATTTTTGACATAAGCACGTTGGCTTAGCTGATGCAGATGCATGAAGGTGACGTAGCCAAATCCTTTGGGGTTTCGTGGAATGGTGGGCTTCTGGAAGGCCTGCAGGTCCGGCTTGGTCTCCATCACCTCCAGGTGGTGCTGCCCCTCCGGGCCCTGGTCTAGGATGGCCAGCCGGATGGTCCCTTGAAACGGCCAGGTCAGCTGATCATCGAAATTCCCTTGCATGGTGTGCACGAAGAGGGAGATGAAGTTGGAGCAGCGCGGGGCATTGGGGGTCTGCAGATGCATCCGCAGACACAGCCTGTAACCCGGGCGGCCTGTGTAGAAGCCGGGGCTGTGCTCCACCACGGGCATCCCGGCCTCCTGGTTCCGCTGGAGGACAGAAAATCCTTTGAGGCGCCAGATGAAGATGCCATTGCATTGCTGGGACTCCAGGTCCTTCACCGTCTCCTCCAGGATCGCTACTCTGCGTCGGAGCTCTGCGAGCTGGCCCGCCTGGTAAAGAACAAGCACAATAGTGGGGGATGGTACATGTTAAACAGGAAGTGGCTACAGCTCACTACAACCCAAATATCATATAGGTCATCGACAGAGAGATGGATAGACAGACGCTCATAGAAACATGTTGTAGTTGGGAGGGGAAGGGGAAAACCATTGAACTGTCTCTTTTCCTTTCAATGCTGCCCCCCCCCCCTTTTTTTTTTTTTTGGTTTTAATTTAAATTCATTTTACCTTTCTGTGTATTTGTTTATTTCCTTTTGGTTAGTACCAACATTTAATTCGGGGGAATTGAGATAATACCCAGAGAAGTATATGTACGGGGACGATATCAGGAAGAGTTTGCAGCTGCTGTTTGTGTCAGCTGCATATAAGATGGTTTGTTATCAATGTTTTTTGTCTTGTGAAGCTGTTACAGGGTTATAGGGATGGGCGGGAGGTTTGTTATTTTTCCAAACGCCTGCACACACTTAAGGTTATCTGTTTCTTTTCAACATATTTCCTTTTTAAACGGTGATAACTGGACAGGCTAATATATTGAGCTGGAATGTCAAAAGTCTCAACATTGTCAAAAGAAAAAAGTATTTTCCCATCTTAAACACCTGAAGGCAGATATTGTTTTCTTACAGGAACCCCATTTACAGTCCTCCGAGCATTCTAAATCTCTCTCTGGGTGGGCGGGGCCGCACTTTCATTCTGCCTTCAGGGCCAGAGCAAGGGGAGTGGCCATCGTTGTATCAAGAGATGTGCTGTTTGAACCAACCCAAACTATAGCCGGCAGCAATGGCAGGTTTGTAATAGTGTCTGGGAAATTATTTGGTACAAATGTTGTCTTGGCTAACATTTACGCTCCGAATGCGGACGATGTGGCCTTTTTTGAACAGGTATTTTCCAGGCTCCCTAAACTGGAATTGAGTTTTCTAATTTTGGGGGCTGATTTTAATTGCTGGTTTAATCCGGAACTTGACCGTTCTTCCACCAAACCAGTCACCAGGAGTAAATCAGCCTCATACATCCAATCCTTCCTGTCAGAGTGTGGAATTTCTGACATCTGGCGTCTCCTTCATCCGAAAGATAAAACATATTAATTTTTCTCACGTTTACCACACTTACACCAGGATTGACTGCTTTTTTGTTGATGACAGAATCATTCCCCAGGTCAGTACATGTGATTATCAAAGTATAGTTATCTCCGATCATGCCCCTTTGGTACTGTCTATGAATTTCCCTGGAATCCCTACACCACAAAGCACTGGTGATTCAATTCAACACTTCTCTCAGATGAGAACTTTGTTTCATTTATGGAGGAACAGATCTCCTTTTTCCTTGACACCAACAATACCCCCGACATGTCGGCGCTCACAGGGTGGGATGCACTCAAAGCCTATATGAGAGGCCAAATAACAAACATGAAAAAAAAAACCTCCAAAAAAGAACAATCAGCCCTGCTATCTGAAATTCACAATGTAGATGAGGAATATTCTCAACACCAGACCACAGAGCTCTACAATAAAAAGATTGATCTCCAAACCAGATTCGATCTTTTGTTTACCCATCAAACACAAAACATCTTATTGAAAAAACAACAGTTTAATGTATGAGCACTGGGAGAAATCAGGGAGGGTACTTGCTAATCTGCTCAAAGAGAGCAGAGCTAAACAACTTATAGCTGGAATCCGCTCTGCTGATGGAGAAATCACTTCTGATCCTACTGAGATCAATGACGCTTTCAGGAATTTTTATTCTCAAATATACGCCAATGAATTTGATGGGGATGAGGCTAAAATTAGCTCCTTCCTCAACCCACTACCCATTCCTTCTATTCCAATAGACCTAATTAAAAAGCTTGAGGCCCCGATAACCCAAGCAGAAATAGCCCAAGCCATTTCTTCTATGAAGTCTGGGAAAACACCGGGACCTGACGGATTTCCGACTGAATTCTTTAAGCAATTTTTGAAGCCCCTTTCAACACAATTTGCATCTGTTCTGCTTGAATCACATCAGCGTGGATCACTTCCTGCATCACTGACAGAGGCTGTCATAATGTTCATAGCAAAGAAAGGTACAGATCCATCAGACTGCACCTCCTACCGTCCTATCTCGCTGCTTAATACAGATGCTAAAATCCTAGCGAAAGTCCAAGCCCTCAGACTGGATGAAGCTCTTCCACATATCATCTCTTCAGATCAAACAGGCTTTATCAAAAATCGCCATTCGCTCCCATGGCATCTGTTCAGACAAATGGCATAAATTCCCTGCCTTTTTCACTAAGCTGTGGAACACGACAAGGCTGCCCTCTGAGCCCAATTCTTTTCGACATCGCTATAGAGCCGCTAGCAATTGCGCTAAGAGACAACACTAGCATTTTGGGCATTGATAGAGGCGCCATAACGCATAAAGTATCGCTCTACGCCGATGATCTCTTGCTTTATATCTCAGACCCCACAAATTCCTTAACTACAGCATTATCTCTGTTCAATACATTTGGCCCCCTATCAGGTTATAAAATTAATCTTCACAAAACAAAGCTATTTCCAGTAAACGATGATGCCTTGAATGCTGATTATCGCGATATACCCTTTAAGATAGAGAAACGACAGTTCACATACTTAGGCATAGAGGTCATCAGTAAATTCAGAAACCTCTTTAGAGAAAACTTTATACCCCTGTTAGATCAGGTTAGGACCTCTTTGCAGCAGTGGTCACCCCTACAATTTCATTTAGCAGACGCTTTTGTCCAAAACGACGTACAACACAAGCCTAACACTGACTCTAGCTGGCCGAATAAACTCAGTAAAAATGAACATTTTGCCAAAGTTCATTTACGTATTCCAGTGTCTGCCTGTTTTCATTCCCAATTCTTTTCTCACTTCCCTAGACTCTATTATTCCCACATATATATGGCAGAACAAGAGACCGTATTGTTCTGCCATATATGTTGTTCTGCCGGTAAGAGACCGGCAGAACAACAGAACCCCGTATTAACAAAACAGTGCTTCAGGGATCAAAGAAAGATGGAGGTATGGGACACCCTAATATGCGGTACTACTATTGGGCAGCAAACATCCGCTCTCTTGCTTTTTGGCAGAGGTACAGTTTTAGATATGATGGCCCGGAATGGACAACCTGGAGCTTAACTCTGTTCCAAACATGTCACTTTTTGCTTTGCTTGGCGCCCCACTTCACCATCCATTACCCCAACAGTTAAAAAACCCAGTCATACGTTCCACTCTGAGGGTGTGGACCCAGTTCAGGAGGACCTTTGACTATGCTGGATTCTCCCTCCTTAGCCCTATCGCCTCCAATCATTTCTTCACCCCCTCCCAATATGACACCTCTTTCATAGACTGGCATAAAAAGGGCATCACTTCATTCACAAAATTATTCAAAGGTAACAGTTTCGCCTCCTTTGAGGAACTTTCGAAGGAATTTAATTAACCCAACACACAATTTTTTCGTTATTTACAGGTCAGAGATTTTATGTGTCATGTGCTCCCACATTTTCCAGATAAACCTGATCCCAACCCAATTGACTTTTTTTTTTTCATTAGATCCTCCAACTTTGTACCAAATGATCACTAACTCGCAGCACTTATTAGTAGACAGGACTAGAGCTGCATGGGAACAGGACTTGGGGCATCCCATAGCTGATGATCGTTGGAATTCGATCCTCCAGTCAATTAATAAATCCTCACTATGTGCAAGACACTGCCTAATACAATTTAAAATGGTCCATAGAGCTCATATGTCAAAGTCCAAACTGGCTAGCATATATTCAGATATCACCCCTACTTGTGATAAATGCAAGTTAGAGGACACCACTCTATACCACATGTACTGGCTCTGCCCTCGACTATAAGTTTTTTGGAACAAAGTTTTTCAATAATTCTGAAGCGCAAGATAGAACCAAATCCTATGTTTGCTTTCTTCAGAACCTCTGGGGATCACGACCCTCGGATGACCTCTGCCGAGCGACACATGACCTCCTTCTCCTTGCTTTTGGCCAGACGGGTCATATTGCTTAAATGGAAGGGGACTGCCCTGCCCACACATATGCAATGGCTCCGAGACATCATGAAATGCCTAACTTTAGAGAAGATAAGTTTTTCCAATCAGAGGCTTGGAGGACAAATTTTATAAGCTCTGGCAACCCTTTCTGACCTATTTTCAAGAGTCTCAATTAGGGTAGACTACATTAGGAGATAGTAAATACAGTGAACCTTTGACATTTGTAGAGCTCAAGATTTAGATCTTATTTCACCTGCTCACTACCCTTAATTAATGTATCTTTTTTTTTCCAGGTGAGATAAACCCAACATCTGTTGTCGTTTTGCAGTTTTTCTTATTCTTTGTGTGTGTGCCTTTTCCTTCATAGCTTACGGCTTTGCTGGGGGGGTTGTTCTGTTGAGGGCCACCAAAACAATACCTTAAGACTTTTAGATTATTCTAAGTTTTATACCGTAACAAATTCTACCACTTATTTTCTTGATTATCGCTCATGGTTATGAGGACAGCAGTTTTGGTAATATTCTGATACCATTTTTCAATGTATTGTTGCCATTTGCATGTTGCTTTTTCAAAATAAAAAAAAAAGATCTGAAACGAAACATGTTGTGCCCTTTTAGTCAATGTCAATGCACCCAATGTCCATAAAAATACCTGTGTACTCAATACTTAATATTTACAGTGGATTCTTCTGATTGTGCGGTTTCATCACAAACACAAAAAAAAACAGCACCCACTAGTGGCCCTAAATGAAGCTACATCATCTACAGCATTTCTGTCAAGTCTGTGTAACGGGACATTGTTGGGACATGTGAAACTTTTATGAAACAAAAACACAAACACTGACACTGCATAAATGAGGGTTTATGACAGCATGAACTGCCTGACAGGAACCCAGCGTTGAAAACAACTCGTATTAATTTCCAAAGCAACTCTGATCCATTCAGGCATCCTGTACCTGTGTCTCTTTTAAGATGATGAGCTCACGCAGCTGGTGGTCCTGCCTCACCAGACGCCCATCCATTTCTCTGATCCTTTGCATCTCTGCACTGGACTGAGAGTTGGTGGTGATGCTGCACCTCACAGCGCCTGGAACCCCGTCGCTGCAAGACGTCACTGCTGCTGCGGCTCCTTGATCATCCAGGGAGGCAGACGTTCCTTGTGCCCACAGTGGTTTGGGTGTGTTGCCGTTCAGGCTGAATCCTCGCAGAAACTCCACCATGTTGAGCATGTGCATCTGTGTGAACTCCTGCATGTGCTGAGCCAGGTTGTGGCGCTGCATCTGCCAAACAAAAAAAAAGTAAGGAAAAATAAAGCTCACTGATGACCACCTGTGGTCATCTCTGTTACTAAAATGTGAAAATATGAACTGGTAAAGAAAGTACCCTTTCTTTGCACCCAAAGATGCTGAAGTTACAGGCGATGGGGGCTTTTGGACAATCTGTATCGCAATGAGATTCCATCTGAAAAACAATGTTGCCATTCATATCAGGACAAAATCAAGTGTCATAGTGGATGAACGTAATGAAGGAACCGCAATGAGTTTCCTTTTTTTCCCCCAGACAGAAAATGATGACAGTGCCAGTGAGCTATTTCAAAAACACTGAAGTTCTGTGTTCAGTGGTTCCCCTATGTTTAAGTGAAAGAGAAGTTAACACTGACAGAAGTTAGACTGAATGATTTATTTGATTTAAAGTAGGTCCCTTTATCAAAGCTAATACTGGAGCACTCACCTGGTCTCGGGTGAGATCTAGTTCACAGTATTGACACTTCACACAGGCAAAGGGACACTGTTGTTCATGAAGCTGAAGACACACCAAACAGAGACAATTTACTGATAGGTCCAAACACATCCAGGATAACCATTTTAGTGGTTGTATATAAAAAACACCACCTCTTTCTCTTCATACACAAAGTGGGCCACGCAGTCCGGGCACTTCATTGGTCTTCTTTGGCACTCGAGAGTTGTGTGCTCCTCTAGGTAGCTTTTCCTCACAGACTGCTGGCACTGTGGGCAAGGCACCGTGGCAAACTTGCACAGTGCCGAATGAGCCTGGAAGCAAGAGCATATATGCATTCCTTCTTGTCATCGCAAAAACATCTATTAAATTGCCTGACTGCTCTGGGATGAAGCGGTTTGTATTATTTAACATACTGTAAACTCTTTAGGTTGACAAAAGTTACCAGAAGTCACTCCTAAATGAACAATGCCACCTTCCTTACTAAAAAGATCATTTTCCACTTTTTTTTTTTTTTTTTTAATATATAAATATTTTTAAATGAACCAAAAAATCTGGCATCTCACTTAAATTTCCTACCTCTAAATGTCGGAGCTCCATTTTCTCGACGCAGCCAGAGTTAGGACAGCGAACAGTCAGAGATAAAATCTCCCGTTTAGCAAAGTTATCAGGGAAGAGTTGGTCTTCTGAGAGCATTTCATTGTCCACAGGGCACCGCTGTCCTGTATCACTGTTAAGAAATTGGAAGGAAGACAGTCGTTTAGAACAGCAGGTCTTCTTTATTAGGAGCTGCCCCGAAATCTTTCTTATCTTTGACAGCCAAGTCAAACATTTGGGAGCACAATCACAGTCAAAATGGAAAACTAAGGCAGCTTCCCAGACCCAGTCTAGATTATACAAGAGGCTCATTATGGTTTTCTCTGACATGTGTCAGTTGAACTTTGGAGTCCGATTCTTGCCACTCTCCAAAAACTAATCAAAATTAAAAAGTTTGGTCGATGCAAAGACTTTTTCTTTCTGCAAAGACAAGTTGATTTTTTAATTAAGAATCAGTCAGTTAATTGGGCTAATGAAGAAGTCCTTCCATAAAAAAAAAAAGTACATTCAAATTTGCAAATGCATCATAAACCAGAAATTAGCATCAACTGAATCCACTGATCCACAACATACCGAATTGACTTCTCAATGCAGCTCTTGCAAAAACGGTGACCGCAACGTGTTTGAATGGCATTCCTCAATGCCATGAGGCAGATGGGGCACTCGTATTTCCTCTCCAATGGTGGGTCGAATTCCACGTCATAGCCCTGCAGAGGGGCAGCAGCCTGAAGACTGTTGGAGGCGCTGCTTGTGAAGGTGCCAGGGCTCTCCAAAGGGCTGAGGAGAGATCCCCGTTCCTTTTCCAGCATGGCCAAGGCACAGCTGGACAGCCCTCCACCGACGGCTCCTTCAGAGCTGTCCTCCTCCAGACTGCCCTTGCTGCTGTCATAACCAGCCATCTCCAATGGAGGCCGGTCAGTTTCTAGAACACACAAAATTATATGACACTACCAAGAAGTAACTGCTAGACTACAGATAAAACATGATTTAAAAACTTTTTTTTTTAATGAGACAGAGTGACAGGGGTTTTAACTTATTCAGCGGTCAATAAAGTAATGCCATGTCACACAATGTGACTTTATGAAGCAGCGCAAAAGAATCCAAAAATATAAGTTAAATAAATATCGTAAAAATAATATCAATGAAAATAACAAAACCAATTTATGGCTTTAATTAATTGACTGAGTTTTTGAGTGAAACAATGTGCAACATACATAAATGTAGCAACAAGGATCACACAAAAACTGAAAACATTTCCATTGTGTTCCAGTAAAATTTCTCATCTATTGATGTTTTGAATAACTTGTAAACGTTTCAAAATATGAAGCAGAGAAGGCACTTTGATTGAATTAAACTGCTTAATTTCACAGTGTTTTCCTTTTTTGAACAATAACTTATGGTTTGACTTTTCAACTGTGCTAAAACAGCATTGTCTCAATAACGACTGCATAATCTGATCATGAGCCAATGGAGGATTTGCTTTGTTTTGTTTTTTTTGTTTATCTGCCATATAAACTGGCATAGATGTGAAAAAAGTGCTACGCCTGAGAACAATGTCTATGTGGGAACTTTTTTTTTTATATTACAGAAATCTTTTAATAAATTAGCCAATAATCTTGACCAGGGGTGTTAAACACATTTTAGTTCAGGAACCACGTACAATCTAATTTCCTTTTGAGTGGGGCAAACCAGTAAAGAGTGTCATAATAATCTTTAAAGTTTTTATATGTTGTAGCGGTAGAGATGAGGAAGAGAGTATGCATGATGAAAATGTCCACATTTTCACAAAACCAAACAAGAAATTTGGTTAGAATGAAAATAATAATAATAGTAATAATAATGACTTCTTTGAAATTTTTACTATTTGCTTGGTGGTTTGATGGACCAGATTGGAGTCTCTTGTGGGCTCGTTTTTAGTGCTTTGGGTGATGGGCGTGCTCTATCAATTACACTGCACAAATACAGAATTTTGTATTAATACAAGGATTGGCCATCATGAAATCAATCCATAATAATAAAAATATAAATATCTTATATAAAAAAATAACTTGCGCATTTGGGCAATTATTTCCCGAAATAATTTTAATTAATATAAATATTTGCCAGGATGCTGCTACTAATGTGTTCCACTCACGATTTTATTGGACAATTTTGCCACAGTAAACTGAACAAATTTTGGCGTCACTAAACAATTGATCAAAGGGTATAGCAAAAATTTACAAATTGTCTATATAATCCCAATAGTTTTATAATTACTCGTAATAGCATTATACACAGTTGACCAAATAGATGTGAACACTATAACAGACACATCATTAACTCAAATGCAACATGCCAGAGGCGGGTCATGTTTTGAAACGTGTTTCCAATTTTATAATATATGGAATTACAGAGAGATTCCATCTTTGAAAAATTAAAAAGATGCGCAAGATCGATAGATGGCCATTACATGTAAATTTGTGTTGGTACTAGCATAATTTGTGTTGACCTTTGCGAAAATAACGGATCTTGCGCAAACAAGTGATTCACATCATAAATTAACAGGTGAGTTTTTTTTTTTTCATTTGAAACAGTGAATCGAATTCATTCACGGTTCCGTGTAACTTTATAGATTAAGTATCAAATGGAATATTTGTGAATGATATTTTTACATAGTATGACACTCTAGCTTACAATATTTTACTTCCGATTAAAGTTAACATAACATCTCCGTATTAAGCGTTCCAGAGTCGCACCAGTTACCACAAATTTATACTTTTCGAGATTAAACTGTATTGGATTCACACTGTGTATACCATAAAGGGCGTTTTTTCAAGTTCTGAATAGTGTCAGCAAAGTATGATCAGTAAAATCATGCTTCTGGATGCGGAACTACCACCTGTAAGTCTGAAAACCTGTTCAAAACTCACCAATGTGACGCTCAGCAGATAAATACAACCACCAGTAGCACCAGCACTAGAACACCGACTAAACCCGTGTCTTCAAAGATGAGTATAAAAGCTGTGATTTACTCACATTTCGCTCGAAGCCCACACGAACTTTTTCGTTTCGACTCTATTTCCTGTTTCTTTTTGTTTTCTAAACGTCACCGTCGGTCACCGGCCGATCCCGCGCGCCGCAGCGCCCTCGCGCGGCCGGAGGCTTCAACGTCACCACAGTGCACAGGAGGAGACAGAAAGATGGCGGACCTCAGGAAAATCTGTCCTGAGTCTTCGCCCTGCCGTGTCAACTACTCTCGAAAGACAACGTTTCAGGGGAGGCTTTTTATCCTTCTCTGCGTACTCATAGTGGATTCCGGTGGAGCCACGACCCACTGGGTTGTCACGGAGGATGGGAAAATCCAACAGCAAGTATGACAGCTCGTTGACCCGCTAATGCTTAACGTTAGGTGGCTAGCTTTGGAAAGCTAACCATTTTTCTTTGGCGCTCATCTAAACGTTTATCGCCAACATAAGTTCAGTATCTATCATGACTTAACAGGACTCCTTTGCTAACTAAGGTGTTGTTTGACACGCAGGGAGAAAGTGGTTTTAAAAAAAAAACGATATGGCTGTACTTGTTTGGCTAAGTCAGCTAGCTTATAATCAAACAAGTTATCTTGTCGTTGTGTTTGGGACAGTTGGAAATTATCAACCTGTTCCAGACGCATGACAACATCTGCATATAATCATGTCAGAGTTAACGTGGGGGTTGGTAACCAATCGCCGGCACAAGTCTCCTTGTGTTTTTATGTATCCACCTTGTATGGAAGTCAAATTCCAAACTGACAAGTTGGACGAACTCTTTATACTTGAATCCATAGAACTCGATTTTCCAGTCATATCCATAATTTAGGATCAGTTGTGTATCGTTTACCTGATTAAAATGCATCCTTTTTTTTTATTTCAGGTGGACTCCCCTCTGAATCTGAAACACCCACATGATGTTGTAATATTCATGCGGCAAGAGACTCGAGTTAACTACCTCAAGAGGTTGGAGGTATGTTGATGTTGCTTTGTGGTACCTCTGTGTTTTCATGTATAATAGTCAAGATTGTTTGTTTTGGTAGTATAGATTACAATTGAAACACTTTTTTAATCCCACAGGGAATTTTTTTCAAAGCGTTGCTCCTCACAGAATCAGTAGAAATGAAAGATGATTATCAAATAAGACAGGATAAAATGAATAAATAATAATATATGTCAGCCTTACTGTAACTAACACACAGAACGGAATAAATTAACGTAAACACCCCAAATAAAAGAGGTGTAGTCTTATTGCCATAAGAAGGAAAGATCTGTGGTGCTCTGTACTGCATTTTGGTGGAATTAGTCTGTTTGAAGGTGCCCGTGCTGTTGACCAGGACATTGCTCGAGATGGACTGCATTTTGGACCGTATCCTCTGCCCTGAGACCACCTGAACCGAGTCCATCTCCACTTTCACTGTGTCAGTGGCCTCTCTGATTAGTTTGTTGAGCCTGTTGGTGTCGACCACCCTCAGCCTGCTGCTCCAGCATGCAACACCACCGAGGATCGCGCTCGCCACCACAGACTCATTGAACACCTTCAGCAGAGTGGGACAGGTCGTCTAAAAAAAATCAGAGACTGCTTTAGCCTCTTTTGTAAAGGGCTTCAGTGTCTTTAACCCAGTCCCGTTTATTGTCAGTGTATACCTTCAGATATTTGAAGTCCTTTGCACTGTCCAAACTGACCCAGTGGATCGATAAGATCATAGTAATGTTGTCACCTATAGATATACTGTGCTTGAAATCTGGCAAGCAAGTTTTCTACAGCCAAAAGGCAGTAGGATCTCATGTTGCAAATGTTGGGTCTTCACCTGTTTAAATGGCTTTGCTGATATTTTCACAGAAGCAGCTAGTGGCTCAGAAAATTCACATTGAAGAGAACGAGGATCGAGACACAGGTCTGGAGCAGAGACACTACAAAGAGGATGCAGACTGCGTGATGGCTAAAGTGCCCCTCGGGGATCTGGATCTGTATGATGGCACTTTCATTGCAATTGAAAGCAAAAATATTAGGTAAGTGTCAAATCAAATTTAAAAAATGAAGAAAAAAATGCTTGAAAATTGACCTGTTTTACTTTTTTTCCTTTTGGATTTAAATAAGATTTTTGAGCAAGAAAGGACCCAGTGCAATGTTTAACAGCATGGGAAACCATTGAGGAAATCATTTATCAACTTTCAAATTGGTCATTTTTCCCATAATAGAACTGTCATTTTTGTCACTGCTGAAAACAACAAATCACATCCTTGCATGTGCTGCATTTTAAATATATAAAGAGGGAAAAAAGTTAAAAGAGAATGATATAATGCCTCACTCACACATTTTACAGACAACAGTCAGTTGTTGAATGCATTGCTCAGCATAATATAAAAGAAAAAGAAAAAAGTACTCTTACTAGTCTTCAGGTCATATTTGACCTAGCAGCCCAACAGACACACACACAGTTTGTTTTGATGAATGATCTTTGACAAAACTAAAACTCTGTTGTGCAGCTTCAGGATGTTCTTTCAGCGCTAAGTACTGCTGACTGTCATTGAGTGCCCCCCAGTATAAACGGGTTTCTACACCGAGCGGGTTTTCTGCACATTTCTTAAACATTTTAGATAAGTAGTTAGAGATTTGTTAGGTAAGTAATTTATAACCTTTACAATACATAAAGAAATAAAATAGTTCAGTAAATTGCTGCTTCAGTTCAGAAAACCAACACGAAGCTGTTTAGTAGGGAAACACACTAGTAGTATCCTATGATTAAACACAGTGTTTCTTTACTTGATAGAGGAAAACAGATATTAACACAGGTTATGATGAATAATAAGTTTATGGTAACGATAATTTGTTTTTCTAAATTCAGTTGGACTGCTTAGTTTTGTGAGGGAGGGTCATTTCTGATATTTGAATACAGAAATTTAATACAGCACAAGAAAACCTTAATCTACAAACACAAAATGCCACTTTTTTTTAAATGGAAAAACTTACACACGAAGCAGTGTCAGTCTCAAATTTCTGGAATTTGTTTTGTAAAAGTTTTTTTTCCCCCACCAATTCATGTAGTAGGCAAACTCGATTGCTGATGTGGCTTGGCAACATGTTTGGATTCGTTGAATCCTCCTTGAATCCTTGAATTTGGCGATAACAAAAACTTTTTCTTGTCTCCAGCTGTGTCTGCTGTGAATGTGAAATGCACAATCTTGACAGTTTCAACATGTTTATATGCTTTGATTCAGCTTTTTTCCACATCGTTTGATTGCCTCACATTATAAGTAGATTATGAAAGACAGGATTGAAATCTTCATCACATGTACATTCGATTGAATTGTGATTGATTTCTTATCTCTGCAGCCCTGAAGACTTTGTGGATTCCCGATCCGCTTTGCCCCCAGATCTAGAAAAGCCAGACTGTGCAAAAGTGTTTGAACTACCTTATAGTATCCATGCTTTTCAACATCTCAGGGTGAGTAAAGGCTGAACTATACATTCTAACTTTGATGAAGCTTATTCTTGCGTTTTGACTCAAACCGATATATTTGAGAGGCTTGCCAAATTCTTCCTTCTTTAATTGCTGTTGGTGATTATATGATGTTTATAGTTCCTCTTCAAACAATCATTCAGTCATGTTTTATCCGAACATCTACTGCAATCTATAGCATCCACCTTCTGCACCAGAGGCCAGGAGCACTGAGGATGAGCTATGAAATAGTTATTTTCTGGCATTATATGCACTGAAGATTCTCAGACTGGAATTAATTTTATGTTAGTCACAATTCATTATTGGAACAAGTTTTCCAGCAATACTCAGGTACAACTATGTGCAGATGACCCCAACTGTGAGAGAGTGTACCTATAGTTTCATTAGAAATGGATACATGCACTGATCCAGGTATTGTGTGTGTGCAATTATTAAATTGTATTATATATGAGTAACTAGAGGCATCCTAAAATGTTTGGTGGTGTAGAAAATTTTTCTTGTCTCATTCAGATCATTCTGGTTGTTTCATTAATGATACATCAGTGACTCAGTTACCAGAGGCCTGTAGCACTGAGGATGAGCTAGGAGATGGTTACTTGCTGACAATAAAAGCCCTTCAGAATCATCCTCAGTAATAAGAAACACATCCTGAGTGCAGTCGGAGATTAAATACAGACACAGACTGGAATAAGCTTCATGTCAATGAATGTCATCTGAACTATTTAGAAGTAAAAACATTTTTGTCAACAAAGCTTCACTTAAAGGCAAAATCAACTGTCTTGTACAGTTTACAAATTCTATTGTAAAAACTGACAGCCCTAACTCAAACGCATCAAACGGTGAACTAATATGAAAACATAGTCATGCTGTCGCAATCAAACGAGAAAACAGTGATCTTCAAACTTTTTGGAATGATTTATGCTAGCCTGGCATGCCAGACTGTCTCTCCATGCTCAGGGATACATGGGGAAACATGTCTTTATATGTGTGGAACACATGAAGTCAGTCTGGCATGCCAGGCTAGATTTATGCACCTGTACTGCCTAAGCAGTATATATTTGATATTATGTGAATCCCAAGCACCTGCTGCACATGGTCTCTTTCATTGATAGTCTTATCTTTATTTATGTTGTTAACTCACTGAGTGGTTAGTGGATTATCTCATTTGTTTGAGTGACATCATAAAAGTGTGCACCTTTTGAGGTTAAAGTGTGTTTTTGTAATGGTAAAGTTGAGTTTGCCCTAATATCAAATGAAGTCTCTTGTTTTTATCAAAAAAAGAAAAGGAAAGTAACGCCTCTCTTTTGTCTCTGTTAGGGTGTGCAGGAGAGGGCAAATTTGACCTCCCCACTTCTTTCAAAGGAGGATCCTATTTTCAGTTCCTTGTCTCACAAAATGGGCCGCAGTGTGGACGAGGTGGGCCATCGCATACATCAAGCTTTACTCAGGGTAAGGTCCACCACGGAGTCCCACGTTCAGCAAAGGCATTTTTCACATAAACGGCAACAAATCAAACAAGTAAGCATGTGACTGGAGCGCCTTGTTCAATCCAGCCAGGTGATGTTTGCAAAAACTGAGTTCTTTTGGAGATCCATTAGTTGGAAAAAGAAAGTGTGTTTGACTTTCTGATTGTCGGTTTCAGAATTCATCATCCTGGGTGCTTTATAACATGGCGTCATTTTACTGGCGCATGAAGAACGAGCCGCAGCGGGCAGTGGACTGTGTCGTGCGCGCGCTGCATTTCTCCCCAAGGTACTCCCAGCACGCTGAAAAAGCTCTCGAGGATTCCACGCAGATATTCCGTTTCTGTCATGAGACTGATCGCAGGTGTCTGTCTGTCTGTTGCTCTTGTAGGCAGCATAAGGATATAGCCCTGGTCAACATGGCCAACGTCCTGCATCGTGCCCATTTCTCAGCAGATGCTGCGATCCTCGCCCATGCCGCCCTCGACCTGACCTCTGACCTTTTCACCAGTCATTATACCTTGGGCAACATTTATGCTGTGAGTTGATAAGAAGCCGTTTTTACTGCAGTGACGGACAGCTTGTGTCAATAAAGCTCAATCTTTTCCCCTGCTTTATTGCCCAATCTTCAGTCACATGATTAGGATGGAATAGCACCACTTCAAAGACTTATATGAACTTAGAAATGAACCCAATTCTATCTCAACAGCACAGCACATCTTAAACTTTTTTCAGCTGTCTTTTGCAAAGACCTGTTGCAAAGATAACAAATAGAGGCACAAATGTTAGAATAAAAAAAATTAAATTAGGATAGTTTTTATTGTCATTGTAGGCAGTACACTAAACAGAATAAAGCTCCCACACCCAGAAAGTAATCAGGGATATTCTGAGTTTACCGAGCTGTAAACCACAAGGCCAATCAGAATTTTTGAGGCTCTGTTAACAACCCCCCCATTTTTTTTTTCCAGCAATGCTTGTATTATTTACACCTATATGTACATTCTGCATTCTTTAAAAATAACTTTTTGTTTACAGTAGACAAGCATGAAAAACAAAAACAAAAGGAAAAAAAAAACTATATTAAACAGCAAATCTAAACAAAGACGAGGTAAACAACAGCTACGGTGTCACAGGAGGGCCATAATAAAACAGACAATGAGAAATCCTGCCAGTCCAATCTGCTGTGTCACATTAGTGCACTCTCAAACTGCGTGGTGTTTAGCTCATCTCAGCGCACAGGTGATGTTGCTTCATTTTAGCTGTGAGCTAACGCCCAGCAGGAATCCTGCCATCAGGTATTGACGACTCGCTCCGTACAGAAAGCCCCACCCAAAGCCATTTCATTGACTGCTCAGTCCTTGAGTGAAAGCAAAAGCAAAATGGAAATGGAAAAGGAATAAGAAAAAGTAAAGGGAAAAGGAAACGCAAAAGAAATGGAAAAACAAAACTAAAAGCAAAGAAAAAATGTATGTATTTCTGATTATATTTACATATTTATTTCCTTATTTTTAAACGGGTTTATTTTCACTTGTTCTTTTATTTATTTCTCTCCATATTTACACATTTATGCCATTATTTTTTTTAACAGATTTATATTTAATTATGGCACTCCTGTGACTCCATAAACCGTAACATTGACAGTCCACTGTTATCAGTGTCTCATAAACAAAGCAGTGTATTTGTGAAACATTTTCTACAAGTATGCATCAACTCATAAATATAAATAACTGCTTGCATATCAGGTACTGAAAATAAAGAAAATTAGATATTGTGTCGTTCACCATAATTAGTCATCTTGATCATCTAATAAGTTTAGGTGTTTAGTATAAACAATAAAAGTCTCCATATATTTGCTGCTTGTCCTCCAGTATATAGGTGATTCTCTGCGATGGAATGTCTTATAACATCTGTCTCAACCACTGAACACAAGTTGGTGCAAAGACACTCTTCCATAGGTGTGCTCTGCATTTTACAAGCTGAGATCTTAAAACTTATTTTTGTTAAAGATTTGAATATTTCTCTGTTTCACAAGAGGTTTTTTTTGTTGAAAAGTGTCAAAAACTGCTCTGTTAGAAAGGTTGCACAGACAAAGCAAACACGCACACGCACACACACACACACACACACACGGGGAAAAGAGAGCCACTACACCACCTCACTGGGATTTTCTTTGTGTCCTATTTAACTGTCTTCTTAGATCATGTTCTTTTTCCTCCACCTCTTGATTCAGTATCTTAGAAGAGAGTGTGATTTGTAGCCACTATTCTTCAATAGAGGCTGATCCTGTCATCAGATCTGTGGTTGAGTTTCAGAGATCCGCAGAATTCAGTTGTCAGCAGTCTCTTTTCTCACTGGTTAGTATTATTAGCAAATACTATTTTCTGATGACAAATCTAGAGTGTGTTCCAAGCCAACAGCCATTAAAGGATTTTTCTATGACAAGGGGATTCAGTTGTCTCACGGGTTTGTTGCCAGACTCGTTTTAGTCTTAACAATTCTCTTTTTACTACTCTCTGAAGCTTTTTACTAACGTACATATTTTTAGCTTCTTTGTGCTCGAGCCGTCACGGCTTGATTTCTTCATGAAACAAACGAGAGTTTGACCTCGGCTGTTTCCCTGCTCTTTATGCCACTTGTGTTGCCTTCTGACCAGATGCTTGGGGAATACAACCACTCAGTGCTGTGCTACGAGCAGGCACTGCAGGCTCAGCCAGGCTTTGAGCAGGCCCTGAGGAGGAAGCACGCTGTGCTTTGTCAGCAAAAGCTGGAGCAGCGCCTGGAAGCCCAGCACAGGTAGACATATACACATTTTCAGTACTTTGTTGCTATTTTTGCTGCCTGCTTTAGATGGAAGTAATACAGGCAACTGGATGAGAGACACTTATAGCTTGAGATTCTGAGTCAGTCCAATTGTAATTTTAATTGCAATTTTTAATCAGTAATTTATTTTGAATAATAAAAATGCCACTTCTGCTCATAATTCTATACAGATGGTCCTATAAGTTAGATTTTGAGTGCCTTTACCTACATGAGTAATTATTGGACAAGGGGAGATTTTTCGTTCAGATTTCTAGCATACCTTAATAAAATACTGATGTAGGAGAGAAGCAGTAAGTATTCTGCCAGATGCCCTGTTTTTGTTTTCTTCACCAACTTTCACATTTTCCTATCTTTTATAGATCCCTGCAGCGGACGCTGAACGAGCTGAAGGAGTACCAGAAGCAGCACGATCACTACCTCCGCCAGCAGGAGGCACTGGACAAACACAAGCTGCTGCAGGAGGAGCAGATCCTGCGCAACATTATACACGAGACCCAGATGGCCAAAGAAGCCCAACTCGGTAGGGCGACATTCACAACGAGTGGATGAAGGCATGATCGGAATGGAAGTGTGCAGCTCATGTAACCATGGAATCTCGGTAGTCTGTGGAGCCTTTGACCAACTGGAAAGATGCTGATTGCTTTTGATCAAGAAATTTATCCACAATTTGGTAGTTGAGCAAATTACGATTCCAAGTTGTCAAAGCTCAAAACCCAGGTGTAAAATCCTGGTTCCGGAGGGCCACAGTCCTATATTTCACCTGTTCAAACACAATTGTAATACTGCGCTCAATATTGGGCTCTCTGTGGAGATTAGTGATGACACATTTATTGAATTAGTGAGGTTTGTTGTGAGGACATTGAAAACCTGCAAAACTTTCTCTGCAGAGAAATTGTTCATCTGATTTCTCTGAAGAGGCAAGTTAACTGGTTTACTTCAGGAAGTAGAGCTCCCAGAAAGACATGATAGGCTGAAGAGAAGCTCTAGTAAGGAAGTTTGAACCGTGTGTCACATGAAAGAAATCACACACGACTTTGCTTTGCCTCGTATGTCACATTTCTTCCATTGACATTCATCAGTAGTTCCTGTAGTGCGTTGCAGCACTTTCAGTATCATGTTTCTCGTATGTTTCAGGGAACCATCAGATGTGTCGCCTGGGACAACAGCAGCGCAATCTTTACTGCCCTTTTGACCTGCCTGTGCGTTATCACCGGGGTGATCTGTTTGAACACGTCCATTATGTCCAAGTAAGTTTGAAAGTGTGAGATGTTTTGCCACAGTTCCGGTTATTGAGGGCTGTTTTCCACATACTATTCATAGTTAAGATGAGCTACACATATGAACTGCAGGGAGTGACAGGCCTCACTCAGAGACCCTCAGTTGTAAATTATTGGCAGTGGGATTTGAACTTCAGGTCTCAACCTTACTTATCTAATCTCAAGACCCATGTGGAATTGCATTGTGTCGATGAAGGTGTGAACAAAACAGACACTGCTACAATTTCAGACATGATCTCCACCATCTTAACTAAATAGAATAATTGTATTGGTGGGATTTTTAGCCTTTCTTAATTTGCGTAGGCAAGATTTATTTAGTTGTCACACAGCAGCACGAGTGCAGCAACATTAGTGAACCCATTCCTAGACCAAGAGCTTCAGTCATTGTGTTATCTATTCCTCCAGCTGCCTCTAGACACCATCTTGAGGTGTAAACGTATGTTGCAGTACAAGATGGGTTGCTACATGTCGTCAAAAATAAATAAAACAAAACCTCTGAACCGTGAGGACGTAACCCTCATCTTATGAGCATCAAATCAGGAGCCTTCAACATAATCAGTGAAATTCATTCTGTTTGAAGAACTTTGAGTTTCACCACATTTGTTTGAATGTAACCAGTGATTTTGGAAGGACCTCTTCAAGGTCACTGACCCTGAAAAACAAGAGTTCCCTCTATTGCACAATCACTACGTTTACATGAAGCTAATATTCGGGTTCAGGTCAATATCTGGGTTTCTGAAACATTCGGAAAACCCCGTTTACATGCTTTAACAGACAGAGAGTTACCCCATATCTCCCTTTCCAAACCACGGCGCACGTCATAAATAACTGAATCGTGTCCTCAAAACAAAACAGCTCTGACCGGAGCGGCTTTGTGTTGCCAGATTGGGTGGGGTTTCCGCCAAAGCAAGCTTCTTTTTTTTAACACGTCGGATGGGTTGATTAAATGATTATGTGATATGACGTGTTTTTTTTTTTTTTCATACAAATATGGTTTTAACATGCATTTTCAACCAAGATGGCGGTTTGGGCTGCTTTCTACGAGTTTCAGATTTTTTTTTACGGGCTAGATCGACAGATCTGGCAACCTCCTCCAGTGGACTGCAGAGGCACCGCAGACAGTGCTGCGGTGATTCTGTTCTGTAGACAGAACGGTTGTTCTGTGGTACATGCTTTTTCTGCAGGCCATACAAATCGCTGACTTTCAGAAGGAAGCATGTGCGGTGTGCGCACTCAGAATAACAGTTTGTATCGTGCGTTATGGAAGCCTCACACGGTCAAAAGTGTGGTTGAGCTGCATATTTCCAGTGAGTTTTGCGCCTACTCGTTGCTGGACTCAAAAGACCATGATTCATTGCGGATGGAGCATGCGCAGAGCCAAAAACAATGTCCCGTTACCCGGTATCTGTTTACACGGCGGCACTTTCGGGTTTGAAAAGGAGTAACCCAGCGGTCTTTTTCAGGTTTTTAAAATGTCGAACATGAGCTTTTTCGGGTTTTTGCTGGTGTTTACATGGCCACGCACTACTGGGTTATTGCCAATATTCGAGTTTGAAAAGGGTTATTGGCTGAATCTAAACATACTCAATGTAAATATCTTTAAATTACCAGTTGCTGAAATTATCAATTACCAGATCTCTAGATTAGACCTTTTTCTGTGCTTATTGAAGAAGATGGGAGTTGCTTGAGTGACATAAAGAAATTAATCAGTGGAAATGTACATAGCTTACTGTGTGAACTGCATGCAGTCAGAATTCAAGGTGATGCTTTCGACCCTGGTTCTTCTCACTTTGTGTTTCTTTTTTGATAGTTTGGAGAGGAGGTGTCTGTGGCGTCCAGCGTGGCTCTTGTGTCAGAGCGCAATGCGAACCAGACGACCCCCGGCCCCCAGCTCCATCCCTCTGTGTCCGGGGACAAGGACCCTGCTGCTGCCCTTTGGGGAAACCACCAAGATAATACAGAGGTTTGATGGCAGATTTAGAAACACCAACTTAGTTACCAAAATGTGATCACTTGATGAGCCTTGATAGCTCTGCAGATCCTCTGGCTCCTCATTTTCAATCTTAGAGGTTTTTGTATGAACATTTCTGTGCTTATTTACCAGGAGTAGTCAAGTTAAGGCATTATTGTCTGCTTTTGAAGATGATTTCTTCAACACTAACAATTTTGGTTTTGTTTTGTTTTATAAATATTGTAAATTAAAGATTTTTCTCTGTCTTTTCTGTATTTGATACTGTTTGATACGGTGTAGTGTTGTGTTTCTGCTTCAGGATATCCAAAAGATGTTGTGGCCTCAGAGGACTGACTGTGCTCATGAGTACCCCAGCGTACCTCCCGCAAACCTTCTGCCGACCTACTACCTTCCCCCTGAAACTCAGGGTTTGAGGTTAATGCAGATTTCAAAATACACACAATTTTGGAAAAACTTGGTAGCAGCATGGTTACCAAGGACTGAAAACAAGCACTTATACAATTGCGAAGCTGCAGTTATTCTTCTACAATTGCCACATGTAAAAGATGAGTGAATAAGATGTGTCTGTCTTGTTTGCTCAGCCCCGTGGCGTCTCTTCTTTACGGGAGCAGCAGTCTTTCTCAGACTGTTGCTCTGCCAGACTGCGGTCCCTCCCCCCAGCCGTACCCCGCCCTGTTGCCTGCTTCACTGGAGTGGACCCTTGAAGAGAAGGAGCTGTCAGATCCCTTTGCCTCCGAGGTATCTGTCTGGATGTTTGTTCACATAAATGCACAACTATAGATTGATTTGTGATGTGTTCCCATCCGAGTATTGTCTGCACAGGAGAACATCCAGTCACGGATATTACTCCTTCCTTTTACAGATATTGCAGCTTCGCAGCGGAGGATCAACACTGGAGCAAATTGGCTACAAAATAGCTCAAGCTATGAAACAAGTGAGAGAATGTTTAACTTCTATATTCTCAGAGTATCACTACACTTTATTTTTACTACTTTATGTAATATATTGGAGATCATACATCTGTAGAAAATGATTATAGTGTTTCTGTTTTAGTTGTTATAGGGCTGCACGATTATGGCCAAAATGATAATCACGATTGTTTTTGTCAATATTGTAATCACGATTATTCATTATGTTAAATAAAAAATACCTTTTTATTGCACTTTTTTTTTTTGAATAAACAAGTCTTGAAATTGAAGACGTGCGTCTTCAGCACTTCAGCAAAGTCGAGCGTGTATGCGCACAAAATCGAAGATGTTTTAATTTGAATCTAAACAACTATTTTGGACCATTTCAATGTTGTGAACGATCACTTTTCCTTAGAAACGAACATGTAGAAGCCCCGACTGTAAGTATGTTCGTTTTTTACAGTTATTCTGAAACTGAATTGAATGATCCTCATTTGGTCTCTGATCAAGCCCCGATACCCAAAACTTCTCAGAATGGATGTTGAGGTCTAGCGCTGTTGACGTGTGAATAGAACCAACAGTGTAGAGAGTGGTAAAAAAAAAGAAAAAAAAAGTCAAAATGCACTGTACAAGTAAAGTTTTAATGAATTGTTGTAACACGGCTAACCGAAGTGTTTTTGTGCCTGTAGACCACTTTACCCCGCTGGCAGGTCCTTAACGAAGCTGCCCTGTTCTGGAGGGCTAAAGGCAACGGCAGCCGGGCCCTGCAGTGCCTGCGACAAGTGTTGAGCTCAGCCCCGCCTTCCCACCGCCACCTGCCCCTCACCAACGCCGCTAACCTGCTGCTACACTACGGCCTGACCTCCCATGCACAAACCCTGCTGGAGCATGCACTGGCACTCAATTCATCAGAGGTACAGTCACATCAGCTGAAAACCATACAGTTTTGATATGCTATGATTGACTTTTGCGTTTTAATTTACAGAGAACATTTACTTATGGTGTTGAGTCACCTGGAAAAACAGTCCAACATGGACGTCTGCCCCTGTGAATATCTGTGTACTGTACCGTTGTTAATGTTCAAAGTGTATTGTTATCAGCTTGATTACAAAAAACAACAGCCTCAGCTCCTGACCCTACATGCTGAACTACTTGTTTTTTGGCATCCCCCAGGAAACTGACATTACTTTCTAAATGTTGTGGAAATGCAAGAGTTTCCTGACATGAAAGAAACCATGCATTTTTTTAATTGAAATGCTGTCGTGTAAACAGGGCCTCGCACACACACTCACCCACTCACCTACTCACCCTCCCAGTTGTTTTACCTCCATTGTTTCTGGGCTGAGCGACTGCTGCCCCAAAACCGTCTGAAACTTTGCTCTGGCCAGCTCAAAAATCTGTTGCTGTATTTGTTTGTATAAACACTTCAGGTTATTTTAAAAAGCATTTCTTTTCTTGCCATTGCAAGTTTAGTTCGGTGCTGTGCTACTTTTTACTGCATAGTTCTGACCCCAGCTAACTTTTAAATGCTGTGTCATATTCACACTTTGCTGACTGAGTGCATTTTTTATGGCCACACACTTAACCCGTTTCCACTTGTTATATGTCCAGCAGTATATTGTGTCATGTCACAAAGACGTTCTCAAGGTGTTTCCAGGAACGTTTGAATTCAGTGAATTCAGTCATCTGGCCATATCAACCTCAAAGTGTGCCTTGGGAAAAATTTAAAGCGTTGGTGTGTGGCCAAAAAAACAATCTGTGGAGTCTGCAAGATGCTGTCGAGTCGGCGCGCTCTGAAATCGATGAGGAACATTTCCAACATCTTGTTAAATCAAACCGCTGATGGACAAAAAACAGAAAAATCAGGGCTCGCGTAGGTAAAAAGGGTGAATGCGAATAATGTGCCAATCCAGGAACCACAGGTAGAACAGATGTACTATCTAAACGTGATCAAGCGTGGCAGGAAGTGGCAGTAGAGAAGCCAACATCTCATTCAGTCGCCACACATTGCAGAAGTCGGTTTGTACATGCATTTGCTGATAAGTTGTTCTTGTAACATGGTGGACTTCCCATTTCATTTACTGTCTGCTCATTGCATTAATTATAAAATGTTCAGTTTCACAAATTGAGTGATGACGCCTCTTTATGTTTGTTCCCCACCTCAGCCTCACACCCAGCTCAGCCTGGTGAGCGTGCAGTTGGCCCAGGGTAACGTGACGGGCGCTCTGGCGTTGTTCCGCCACATCCTGGAGACGGCCCTGTCCTCCTCCTCTTCCTTCACATCGTTCGCCGACTGCCAGCAGTGCCGCAGCAGCCTGCCTCTGCTGCGCTGTCTCCAGTTCTACCCCTTCCTGTACAACCTGTCACAGCGGCAGCCCTGCTCACGTGAGTCGCCTCAGCATGCCGATCGTGACGATGAGAAACAGTACATAAGTAAATGCATCAGTTAAAAAAAAAAAAAGTGAGTCCATTTACATGATTATTATTAAGACTAGCTGTCCTTCGCTTAATTTTGCATTTCACAGATCTGTTGCTGATTCCTCCATCAACTTTGTTGTTTTAGAATTACTGACTTAAAGTCAGTCTGAAATTCTTCCTCACTCAATAGAACCTGAACATCATAGTTCATTCACTTTGCAGTTTCTATTTCTTCATTCCATTTTGTCATTGATCAAGATACAATCTGAAGCTGTTTAACAGCCATACTAGATTGAACATGGTGGCTGAAGGCTCCAAATGGTTTCACCAATCAGCATTTTTCTGCACACAACCCGACAGAACTCTGGTAAACCAGGGTTCATCAAATTCCCAGGTTAATGATACAAGTTCAATTGAAAATGAAGTTTAAAAAAAGGCTAAAAGTAGAAATAAATGGCATTCAATGTTTTAGTACCCATTTTAATAAGCTTACCAGCTAGTCACGCATTGTCATATCAGAATCAGTCTAACTTTCTTCCCAGATTCAGATAATAAATAAGAGTAAAAACAGGATATTTTTATAGTGTCTTGGCAAAAAAAAAAAAAAAAAATACCAGAAAACTGTTTCTCGTGTGACTCACTACTGCCATCGAGTGCAGAAAGATTTGCTTCACATAAATCTGACACACTGTAGGTTTTTATAAGTGTTTAAACAGAAGCGACTAATTTTGCAAGCTTGCTACCAGGAAAGTCTTTCCAAAGTCGAGAAGCCCTTATGATAAAAGTACAACTGCAGTGAAATGTTTAGCCTCGACTTTGAAATAACCACAGGGGACCCGCCCAAGAGTGTCAGACTGCAAACTGGCACATATGAGGTCAGTGTTTCTATAATATAGGACAAGGGAAGACTGGGGTGTATTTTAAGGCTAATTACTGGAATCCTGCAGTGTTTTCTGCCAGTGGATGGAAAGTATGTGATGTCGGTTAAATGCAAGGAGCTTCCACGCTGGTGAATTTAAAGGAGATGTAAGGGAATAGCGTATGATTTGCACAAGAAAGGAGGTAGTTGCAATAGTCTCAGCTTATTTTCGTGAATGAATTCATCCACACCTTAGTGAAACTATAATGACTTGAGACCGTTCACCTGTTTTTGCTGGGTTATACAGGAACACTTTTTAAAACTCCCATTTCAACTTTAAATCTCCAAGACATAAAGAAACTGAAGAATCTGAATCAGACTACAACCACTGAAAATCTGAGCCTGAATCTCCAAAATGCGCCGAGGAACCAAGTCTGCTTTGAACACAGAGCATCTCAATAAGGTCTAATTCCACTCATGATAATTCAATTTACAGTTTACATTAATTAATAAAAAAAAAAAAAAAATAGCTTTTAACTCAGCAGCTTTTCACACCATGTCTACAGTTGTATTTCAACTGAACATAGGTCAGATATAAGAATAAAACAAGATTAAAGCAAAGAGAAATTACTCTTCTTTGTGCTGACTGCTGATAAGCTTCAACCAACGACAAGAACTGATCTTTCTTGTGTATACAGGCAGTAATTTCCAATCTTTAGGTCAGGGTTGTCACAAAATAAGGCCCATGGGCCAAAACCAGCCCACAAACAGCTCCAATCCGGCCGTCAAACCAGAATGTCTGAGAAAACTTTTTTTGGAACAAATTTCTGAAGACAAGCAAACACAACATTGAGACCCGAGCTGAGATATTGGTTCCAAGAAAGCTAGCAAACTAGCATTAGCCTCAAAGCCATGCTGTCAGAGTGAGCTTGTAAAACATGCATAATGCAACAGCTATAGGAAAAGTTAGTTGGACATTTCACTGTTTTTTTTTGTTTTTTTTTGCCAGAAAGTGAAATTAAAATCAGCTTTATGTCATGTTATCTCAACATGAGCTCAATTGACTTCGACGCCCCTGATTCAGCTCACAGAAAATACTGACTAAATCCACTTTAGTAAAGTACCTGCAAGCTCCTAATTTGTGAGGGGTTTTTTTTTCCTTTCATTGGGTCCAAATGTTGCTGCATTCAGCTAAAGTCAGACAGTGAGCTTAATACACAAACTCTTCCAATGTCATCTCCTGCAATTTAGAAAATACAACTCAAAACAAGTTTGCTCGCTGTTCCTGTTGTGAACAGAAGCTGCACCGTCCCTTCATTCACATCAGTTGGAGTGAGCAGAAAAGTGCTCTGAAGTGGAGAAATTTTGCCACTCAATAATTAAAGCTGCAGAAAATAGTTGATGCCAAATTTAGAGGGGACTATATTTTACCCACTAAAGCTAAATATTGCTCCCATAAAGCACACAGAGTGCATGAGTTCACACTAAGCACTTACAAAACATACTCCCACTTCAGGTTTACGGATATGTACAAAATTAACTTTTTAATTGACCACCAACACACGTGCAACAGAAATAAAAAAATAAATAAATAAATTCAGTCTGTCCTTGCAGCTATCGTGTTAATCTTGTCCATGACTTAACTTTTTCCTGCTGATATACAGTTTTTAAACAAACTTCTATTTCTTTTCATTTCATATTTTTGCAATAAATGACGATTGGAAAAGGAACATTTGGAGTTTAAAACAAATGTATTTCTTTGATTGAATTGCACAGGTTTATACAGCAGTACATTCAGAAAGTATTCAATCACCTTCACTTTTTCCACATTTATGTTACACAATATGTCAAGCTTACAAATGAATTTTCAATACTGGTGGCTTCTGGTAGGTGGCCTCTGGGACCACAAAGCGACCATGCAAACACGAGTGAGATTTAATTTTTTTGTCGTTTCAGAGAGCGCTGGCTGCATGGTGGAGGACGACCTCGGTATACAGCTGGAGGAATGGGAGGGCAGTGAGGAGAAACAGGACACCCCTGCTCTTTCTGCCATAGAGGACACTCTACTGTTTGAAAGTGAGAATTTGATTTATTTTGGATTACCCGCCTTTATAAGCTTTATGGTAGCATTGAAAAGTTGCTCCAGGTAACCAGCAGACATGACGTGTCCGCTTGGCCTAACCATGTTGCTTCTTGTTCTCTTCACTATTCAGAGGTGGTCTTGGACAGTAACGGTTCCGGTGAGGCGGCCGGCCAGCAGCAGCCTCCTCCCTCTGCCTCAGAGACGGGGAAACTGGCAGCTTCCTTTGGAGACGGGGCGGAAAAGGAGGAGGAGTGGCAGCTGAAGGAGGACCTGATGGGGGCGTTCGAGGGAGCTCTGGACGTCGGAGGGAAACGAGGCGACCTCCGAGGTATCCGAGTTCTGAAAAACGACCGCGTCATGGGCGCCCGTGCCGGGAGTGGGCCCTGCTTTGGAAACTGCGAGGATGACGAAGGAGCGGAGTGGGTAAGTGTGAAGGCTCTCGCCGAAGTAAGTAAAGTGGGTCAAGAGTAACTCGGTAACATAAGTGTGGTTTGTTGTTGGTTTCCAGATCACCTTCCAGGTGAAACGAGTCAGAAAAGCAAAGGTGGACGGCTCAGAAACGGTTTCCATCTCTGATGACAGTCAGAATGGCGACTTGTCGCCTGGCGGACACTCCGTTCTAGAGATAAGCGGTCCGACTATCCCATCGCCTGGCCCCTCAGGTACCACACCCACCTACGTTCTCCTTTGTTCCAACAGCATCACATGGAAACTAAAAATATTCACCTTTCTGCAGGTCGCTGGAGAGACTACACAAGTCTGGGCTGGCCAGGGCCAGAGGAGTGCCAGCGCACACGGAGGGTAGACCTCACCACTGTGGCCAGTACCTGGTTGGCTGTTTCAGCCAAAAACATCGAGTAAGACCGTCACTGTCCTGACCGTGAGCCCCAGAAATCAAGTCCAGCGTTTTCCTGTTCATGATGCTTATTTTGACATTATCCAATCGCCATCCCTCTTCAGCATCACAGAGCACATAGACTTTGCCACTCCGCTCCAGGAGCCAGCAGCCGAACCTTTATGCAACGCCAACCTGGCAGCCAGCATGCACACCCTGGACCACCTCGCGGGGGTGGCCAATCGAGCCGCCATCCACTACACCGGGGAGAGCCAGCTGCGTGAGGTAGGCCAAGGCGGAGGCCACGGGTCGCAATTAACATGCAAACAGGAGGAGACGCTGCGGTCACCGTTTCATCCAGGAAGCCATGTTTCTCCTCTGGTTTTAAGTAGGGGGAGGAAGCGCGCCCAAGCTGACTCTGGGCAAAGAGCAGGTTACGCCCGGGACCGGTTGGCAGTAGTACTTTGGCAATTTGGAAACCAGAATATTCAAATCAATTGAGGGGTAGCTTCACATGTTCACTGAAAACTTTATTTACACATACTAAAGATCAGTAAAGTCTTTATTGCGAGGGACCACAGGGTGCTGGATCTTTTCTCAGATCACATCAGAGCAAAACCTGCTGTGACGATCCTGACATCGAGTGACACCCTGCATACACCACAGCATTTGAAGTGAAAAAGCACCAGTTTTTAACATTTTCATTTCAGGGAAGTTTTGAAAACAGCAGAAACACTGAAAACGTTGTTTGCTGGTGGATTTCAGATCAGTCAGTTATAACTTCTGTGTCTCTTCTTGTCCTCATCCACAGGTTCTGCAGAACCTCGGCAAAGATAAGTTCTCCCCGCAGTCCTTTGAGCAGGTCGGAACGCGCATCGCTAAAGTACTGGAGAAGGTGAAATACTTTCAGATGGTGGAAATGATTTGCTTTGTTGATCTTGATTGGCTGCACGGCACCTATTTACCCTCAATCCTGGTAGTAAAATATTGGGGGGGGTGTTTTTTTACACTCTGTGCTTTCGTACGTTCTTTTAGTTTGATGACTTTATTTGTCAGCAGCATCACTATTTGCTGACTTTCCTTTTTTTTTTTCTTCCCCTGATTTCAATCCCTGAACCTTCAGAATCAAACATCCTGGGTTTTATCCAGCATGGCTGCACTGTACTGGAGGGTGAAAGGTCAAGGCAAGAGGGCCATCGACTGTCTGCGACAGGCCCTCAACTACGCCCCGCATCACATGAAGGCAAGTTCACCAGCCGTCTTCAAGCTACCAACATGTTCTGATCAAAACATGTCAGCATTTTTCTCCTTCTTCTTCCTGAATCTCCCTCCAGGACGTTCCCCTCATCAGCCTGGCCAACATCTTCCAGAACGCTCGGCTGTGGGAGGACGCCCTCACCGTCGCTCGCATGGCCGTGGAAATCGCTCCGCACTTTGTCGTCAACCACTTCACCCTCGCCAACGTCTACATAGCAATGGTAAGGAGCCCAGGCGTTGCAGCAGGAAGCGAACTCGTCCCATCAGAGAGGGGCTTGGAACCAGGTGTGTTTGCGTTGACAGGAGGAGTTTGAGAAAGCCATGCGCTGGTACGAGTCCACCCTGAAGCTGCAGCCGGAGTTCGCCCCCGCCAAAGATCGACTGAGAACCATCCAGTGCTACCTGCTCACCAAGAGGGAGCGCCGTCAGCCGTGATGGAGCCCGGGACGACCCAGTGATCACAGGACAACACCTCACAACGCGCACACACATACACACACTCACATATACACATGAATATCACAAGAAACTCGTATTAAAAAAAAAAAACAAACTTGAAACTGGTGGAACAAAACATATCAGTACACACAAATTTGGGTCCTTTTTTTTAAAAATGTTTTGACGTCTAACGTAACCATGATATTTAGATTTGACACGCAGTCAAACTGTAGGTAACCAGGCCCCTCCACAACAGGACCTTTCATTGTACAAAAAAAAATCTTAAAAGTTGCGACAGTCAAACCAGGTTTTTTTTTTTTTTCTTTTCTCGGTTTGTCTGAATCTAATTGAGCAATATTGTCGAGCTCCAGCTAAACAATAGTGTGATGCAATATTTTTATTGGAACTTGTGCTAATTGGAAGAAATGCTTATAAAGGTTGTTTTTGTTTTTTTTAAAGGCGTTGAAGCATTTTTGATTTAATTCCGTGGCGTCGAAAGTAAAGACCACGTTTTAACTTAATTGTGGATTTTACATGGAAATGGTGGGAAATGATAGTATTTGCTTTAAATATTTTGCAGAGATGGTAAGGAATGTGCTTCCCACTCAGAGGGTAATGGAATGGAACAATAATATGCCCTTGCTATTTTTGCTTCTTGAGATGGGTGGGAATTATCAGTTTTGTTTTTGTTTTTTTGCACTTATTTGGGTTTTTTTTTTTTTTTTTTTTTCCTCCGTATCATTCCTATTTATAATGGGGACCTGCAAAACTGATTCTGCGCCAAGCTAATTTAAGTAAGAATTAAAGTATGCTCTTACATTTGCTTCTTAACTTATGGAAATCATCAGGCAGAATGAAAAGGATTTGCCATTGACCATCTATCCAAAAAGGAAACCTCTAAAAGTGGAATCTGTATTAAATGTACAGTGTTAAAGGTTGTGTGGATTTTGGTTTCTTTCTCTTGCATCACATTCCTTTGTCTTTTTACATACAGACAGTTTAATTATTATACCTCCACAGCCAACAAACAAAAAACCCGAATGAAGAGTCGGTAAACTCAGCAGCAGTTGTTTTCAACTTGTCCTGATAGTGGCACTGTTTATCTGCTTTACACAGCGTCAATTCCAGCTCTCCTTTTTCCACTCAGTCACGGCACAAGTTTATTTCACTGCCAGTTAAAAGTGATCAGGGCAGAAGCCACTTGGCAGGCTGCAATATTTCTGTTGTTTTGAGGAAAAAGTAACAGATTGAATCTAATATCTTAAATGTAGCTGGGAACATTTTTTCTTTGAACGTATTGTCTGTGATGCTCTTTACTCGTAATGTAAATGTGGCAAATTGCAGAAATGGAAAGTAATTTTTAGCACTTTAACTATGCTAATGTAGATTTTTATCTGTCTGTACTTGAGCATCTTTCGTTTCCTCCCTACATTTGAAGGCAGAGCTGTGTGTACTTTCTCCTCCTTCCATCCTTCAAACTGACCTGTCCTTGATTTTTAACCTCTGTGACCAGAATTGGTCACTTTGATCGTTATAGACGCCCAAAAACATCTCATCCTCGCAACTGGAGAGGCACGTCTGATTGGGTACATCCACCACATGTCTGACACCTGAGCGCCACACTGAGAGACTCTCCGTACATGTAGTGAAGGTTAGATATGAGTCGGATGAGTTCGGTAAATCGTTTTCACGAGGATCAATAAAAAGGTTAATCTCAAAAAGAAACATGTAAAAGTTTATTTAGCATCTGTTGTCACTGATTAAGCTCCTGTATTCACACTGCCAGGCATCAGATAACCATACCAGTCCTGTGTGTGAGAGCGTTAATGTGTATGTTAAACACACAACAACAAAAAGCATCCAAGATGCCAAAAACATCCGGTGTAGCATTCAAGGTAAACTCAATGTTATTTCATTCTTGATTAGATTTTAGATGAATTTCAGAAACTACTTGACTACAAAATATTTTCACCACCTTCACCAGCTTTGCCACCGTACCAGGATTTATTTCTCCATGTGTGCAAATCATTTTTAACGCCTTACCTTTTATTCCTGACATATACCAGTACCCACAAAGTGTTGATTATTATTCCCCTGAATAAACGTCACACGTATATATACATTTGCAGTTGTAGCAGGAATTGAAATATAAACTTATTAAGCGTGATATAGAACACAAAGACTTACATCGCCCTGTGAGACGAGATGAACTGGGAACCGCCAAATGAGAGCAACAAATGTCACTTTGCAGGCGTTTAGAGGATCGTGCTGCCGGTGCAACAGGAAACATCTTCAGACGAAGCGGACAGCTAAAGGTGCTTCCACAGTGTGAAGCAGCACTTTTTTTTTTTTTCCTTCCTTGCTCCCTTTTGTCCCTTCTGCCCCCTTCTTTTAAAAATTACAAGATCTAAAAATGGCTCAAGTGCTGTGCCGCCGGCTATTTTTAGCATCCTGTAAAGGAACAAGATGGTTGCAGAGGAGCTGAAGTGTATGCACATCATTCTATAAATATAAGCACTACAACATGAGAGGACATTTTTTTATTTATTTTTCAGTTGCACCTTGTTTTCCGCTGATTTGCTGCGTGCAAACGAGCTGCTGCACTGCTAATGGAAGTAATTCATAGTTAACCCACTCCTCAGTCTATTCCTGTGCAGCCCCACTCATTATTTTTGCTCTGTTTTGGAATGTTTCTCAATGAATAATTGACTGGAGTGGTATTTTTGACCGGCCCTGTCTTGGGTGCAGTGTATAAATAGCTCATGTGCAGCAAAGCGTGCATGGATTTGTCAGGGGCGTTAGGCCTGGGAGTCGGAGCCCTGTTATGTAATAGGCATGTGAGTTGGCACACCACAGAGACTCTGCATTGAATGGGTGTGTGTGTGTGTGTGTGTGTGTGATGCTCTGTTCCCATTGAACGTTTTCAGAATGGTAGTATACTCACTGGGAGTCCTTTGTCGAGCCCGCTGCAGCTGAGGCAGCTGATTTTTCAGCTAGGCGTGTATTTACAAGCAACTTTTAGACATTCAGGCGATGCACTTTATTCAGTGCATTCATGGGAAATAAGCAGAGGAATGTCTTCGTGTCAAACACAGAGAAAATAAATATTTAGTCACACTTGCTTCTTAAAAATATTTTTATTTTATTGATCAAGTCAGTTCAATTTATTTGTGTCCTCATAGAACAATTAGTGTAGAAGTAATTACAAAGATATACAGACTAAATGGCTGAGCTAAATCATGCAGTGTTAATGCAATATGGCATTAATGCAGCGATAACTTCTTCTTTTAAATACTTTTTCTTTTGTAAAACCACTTAAATGTAAGATGTGCATCATTGCAGCACTGCAGTCAGAAATTTATTCCATTTGAAAACTATTTATTCACGTGACTTCCATCTAAAAACTAGCTGCCGTGCAGAGAAACTCCAGAAAAAGTGTCCAAATGTTTTGAGCTTCTAAACTTTTTTTGATTCCCATCTCCCCTGTTGAAATGTGTTACCGCAGCCCCACAGTATGTAAGATATATTTGGCTCACCAAAGGCTCAATATAGTAACACTGAATGGATGTTGCTGCAAGATATTACATAATAATAGTGAATTTCCTACACGGACATCAAAGGAGACGACTATTTTTAAAGGCACAGAGATGAAGAGCGGATCAAGATTTCCGCACACGGGGGGAAGAACGCTGCTTCATTCCAACATTTCTCTGTAACAATTACATAATCTGTTGTGTGATCACATGAGGCCGCTGGCTGGGCGTCGCACATGAATGAATGGATGGATGGATGAATGAAGTGAAATACACATTGCATGCACAGTATAAAGTGGCAAATTCCAGAATTACCCCCCCCCCCAAAAAAAAAAAAAATAAAAAAATAAAAAAATCATGTAAATATAAAACAGATGCAAGTGAGGCATTTTACCAATTCATAAGAAAAGATCATTCTGGATTCTGAAATCATGAATCATAAACTCATAAATGCTCATTTTGACCAGTGTGAAAACAGTTTTCTGTACTGATGCAGACCATTTAGAATGACAAGCGTTTCGTGGTTTGTGTTCACTCGTCTTGTATTGATACAGATTGAGCTCACATGTCTGGACTGAATGATAGACTGTTCATAGACAGTGTGATGTGGAAGTGTTCCTGAGCCTGTTCAGTGGTATTCAGTCAAGAGTCACGAAAGATTATTTTTTTAATGACTTCATCAACCTGTGAAGAACTGCAGATGTTACATTCTTATTTGCGTTTTTATATATTTTTGTCCATCTTTGCATCTGTGAGGTTGTGCATCTCTTTTTTGACCAGCCATGTTACTGAGCTGTTGTGAATTCACCTCATTAGTTGTCAAATGTTTTTCCAGTTGTATTTCATTTGTGCAGATTATTTTTCCATCCTTTTGTTGCCGGTGTTTTTTTGGGATGTGTTGCTGCCATTGACTTCATGTAAACATGTTTTCTAAAACTTTGTGACATAGATCCTTGAACAGATCCCAGCTCACTACGGAAAATACTACATAAACTCTCAACAAGTCGCCGGTCCATCACGGGAGAGACAGCGGCGACGGCTGTGACTCACTTAGTCGATAAGTCGTCTCCTGATCTCGAGGTTGCGATTCATTCTCACCCTGTCCACACGTCAAAATGTCCTTTAGCAAGACAATGAACCCTGGATTGGTCCTGATAGAGATCAGGCCATGTTGCATCCTCTGCAGCTGGCGCGCGTGTGCATGTGTGTGTGTGTGTGTGTGTGTGTGTGTGTGTGTGTGTGTGTGTGTGTGTGTGTGTGTGTGAATAATTGTAAACAACAATTTACAGTGAGATCAACAATCACACACTCACTTTAACACATACTGGCAATTAACAGTGACTTTTAGAGGTGCATGAGTGCATTTGCCATGAAATAAAACACCTCAGTTTGATCATCTGACATATTTATTTTCTTCTGTTTGCTTTCTGAGATTTGCAGGTGATTGCACGATTTATTTACATTCAGATAGTGTCCTGAGTTTTCCATGAATAAGAGAGCAAAAGAACAAAATCAATGCAATTCTTTACTTACGGATGTCACAAAAAGTGAGTTAAATATGCAATATGAACATTTTGAAAAGCACACGAGTTCTTGTTTTACCTTTTCATGAAGGTTATATGCAGTACGCATGCTGGAGGCGAGGGTGTCAGTTTTTAGACACGGCACGAAGGGACTGAGGTCAGGTGGGGATGTTTGAGGTGATCTCAAAGTCCAGCATGTTGGTTCAACCCATCATTTCATTTTCGTGCTGCAGCCGCAGTTTATCCAGTTGAAGTATACAACACAATCCTCCAGCTGCTATGGATTTGGTATCATATGAAAGTCTTGACTTTGCAAGTCAAAATGTATGTTCTTTTATGTTCTTTTTTTCTGTAACACCTGATCAAAACGAGTGTTTTTTGTCACGAGAAACTGACAAGTGTGTGGAAAAGTGTGGACAAAACACACGTGCATGAACAGAAAAAAAAAACAAAGATTGCACAAGATAACAAAAGGTGAAAGCAGGTGACACTCTGGTCAGATGAGAGAAAAGCTGATATTTATAGAAATGCAACAAAGGTGCAATAAGTAAGAGCTGTTGTGTAAGTTGCTCTTATGGTTCAATTTCTTTCTCAACGACACTTCAACACATGGAGGAGAGCAGATGGAGGATTAAACCACCAACCTTTGGATTTGAAGACGTCAGTCACGTCGAACTGTGACGTTTGTCGCTCCAAAATCCGACCTGAGTGATATATTGCATGTGAAATTTGAGAATTAGGAGAAGAAAATAATTTGCTTTGTGGATAAAGTCCATCCATCCAACTTCAATACTGGAGTCTGATTACTGGCAATGTGCTTGAAGTAGCTTTTTAAGTAGTTTTTTAACTTTGGAGATCTAAAAGATAATTTCTATTTGCAATTTATAGTACACAACTCAATACTTTTGCATTGGCTATGTGATCAGATGCAGCATAACCATTTAGTTTTTCCCCATTTTCTAAACCAAGTCAGATATTCTTCATCAAAGCAAAGAAGCAGACACACAACAGTGTTTGTAAGATTTCGAGAATTTTAAAGCATAAATGTAAAAAGTTGGCATAAAACCTCAAAAACTGGTCTAAAGTCAGTGATTAGCCCAATTATTTGATCTGTTTTATGATTGAGACTTAGAAAGAAATGTGAGGAAACAGTTACTAAATATATTTGATTTCCGGATAAAGCTGGAACTTCACACACGTTTTTGGACTGTGGGAGGAAACTGGAATACCTCAGAGAAAAATCCACAACAGTTTTTAGTATTTAGAAACAAAAAAACAAAAATAAAATTTTAAAAAAGTATTTTTTGATTTGCTGCCTCCTGTTTGCTTTGGCTTCAGCACCATGGACAGTTCCTCAGACACTCGCCCCCTTGACCGTTGAACTGGTTGATAAATTGTTTTGCTCCATTTGTTGCTTTTTTTCCCAACTTTTTTTTTCATCAACAGATCAAAAATGCTTAAAGATCTGATATATTATTTATGTAAATCATTCAATCCATGTGTTTGTTGTGTATCGACAGTCTGGATTCCCTTCATCTTTCCACTGTGAGTTCTCCTTTTTTAACCCAGATAGCTACAATCTAACCTTCATCAGTTGTTTAGTTTCTCCTTACCTTTAAGTGCCGTCCACCTTCCTTCAAGACGCACACTTCTTGATTGTTCCAATCTGTCTTCCCCAAAAGTATTCAACCAATCCTACATTTCAGCAAACTTCACCTCTTCATTCAGCACCATCATCCAGACAAACATTGTAAAGATTACTCTTGCAGCAGTATGGTAAAACTAACCTGTGTCACGACGGTCTGCATGTGGCTGTTTAGCTAAAGTTGAACTCCTGTTTTCTTTTTCACTGGTTCTACATGAGGAACATACATTTGTAGGATGAGCAGCTGAGTATGCGGGTCGCACTCTTCCCTCCTCTGCTTCTGTTTGCTCTTGCTATCAGTTCATGTTTATAGCTTCTGGTATCGACTTCATGTCACAGCCCACATGCTCATGCCACAAATTTCACACTCTTACAATGTGGTGGTATTTTCAAAGGGAAATAAACAGGCTTTGAAATGGTGTAATATTTATTATGGGATAGCAGTGGTAAAATAAAGGAGCAATAGACACACATTTCCTTACTTGTTGTGAGTGTTTTGGGCTTCATATTGCAAAAAAGTTTTGGGGAACTGTTCTTGTGATAGTTAGATGTGAAATATTTCTATGATGACACTTTTGCAAAGCCCCCATGCTTTACTGTCATTACTGCACAGAGCATTAGGAGACCGACACAGATCTAAACACGGAGTCTGGTCAGTGTATTGTACTTCATCATTTATGCAATGGAAGCAAAAGATGAACATGTCAGGGGTTTTCTGCAAGTCTGTCTGCTTGTTGAGAGCTGTGTGCCCTCCTTTACCTATGCATACCACAGCGATCACATGTTCAAAAAGGTTCCCAGTAAACATATGTAAATGAGCAAGTGGGAAATGGATTTCAGTTATATGGCGCTACGTAGACCCCAAAGTATTTTACACAACTGCCCATTCATTCACACACTCACACGACAATTAAGTTTGTACTTCTTCAATTGTTGCACTGTATCTCTGACACAATATTTCATTCACTTCTGTTTTATTGGAAAAAAAAAAAAAACGTCCCTCCTTCCATGTTGTTTTTCCACAATTGATTCTCCAAAATAATAAGGATAATAATAATAAAAAACAATCTAAATCTAAATTCTGGAACAAGGTGCCCCTTGACCCCTGCATTTTTTTCCCCACTGTGACCGCCCTGCTTGTTGAATACCGGTGGTTGATCACTTTCAATGCTTTCTCCCTAATCATAGTAAAATGAAAATACAACATGCTGCGCTAAAATAAAGAGAAAGTTGATAAAGAAAAAGTACGCCTCTATCTCACCACTCAAGATGAAACGGGGCTATATGTGGCCCCTGAACTAAAAATGTATTAAACACCCCTGCAGATATTTAACAAATCCTTTTTTTCCCGTAGAGTTTATCCTGAAAACCTGAAAGAAGACATGAGTCGCTTTATTTTCCTTACACAGGTTGCACTGCCTCTCCGCATGTTGCAATGCCATGAAGATCCTATAGGTCGCAGCTTGAATGAACGATAGTCATTCTTAAAGAGATGCATTGATAAAGATGAGAAATTGGAGGAGGAGTATCTCTCTCCGGTGTCTTTTTCCTGCATCCCCGCGAGCTTAGGAGCCGTCCTGTGTTTATATTTTTCGTCTCCCGTACAGTAGTAAGCTACCTTGAGCAGAGAAACCCGCAGCGCCAGGCATGTTGAGTATGGGAGTTAAAAATAGCATCATCGGTCGGCCAAGCGCCGCTCCGTTACTACGCGTTTCAGCATTCTGCCCTGTGCAGGGGGAGTCTGCAGGACTGAGACCACGGCAGCCTTTACACCTCTCTCTGAGTGTGTGTGTGTGTGAGAGAGAGAGAGTGTGTGTGTAGAGCTCTGCATCATCACACCCAGGGGCCACTCGTGGTTCTGGACTCGTTTTTAAAGCCACCTTTTCCAGGCCTTTTAAATACACGGAGCTCCAGCTGAATGGAGAACTCTGCATACAAGATGTTCCTTTCCCCACAATGACACAGAAACGAGGAACGGCTTTCCCCGTTTAGAAAAGAAAACGCCTTACTTTTGCTTCTTCCTGTTTTCCTTCAAATTGAATTTCATTGAGTCCACATTGCATGCAATGGAGGCTCCTGCTTCCTTCCACCTTCAAAGTGGGAGATTCTCCACCTGACGTCAATGCCGAGTGACTGACGCAGCGCGCGAGAGAAGGAAGTCTGTTTCACTTTCCCTTTCCCGTTTTTTTTCTTTTTTTTTCTTTACTTTGGGCGTTAAATATAAAACGGGCGCGTAAAAATAACATCATGTGGCAAAAGGGACAAGGAGTTATAGGGTTTGTTGTGTGAGCATTATGGATGAGGTAGGATGAAGGGGGTGGGGGTCTTTGCGCGTGCATGTGTTGGAGGGTGATTTCAGCAGCAAATCATGAATTAATAAAAGGCAAATTGTGCACACTTTCCTTAGCATGCGGTTGTTGTTGTTTTTTTTCTTCTCTGCATTGTCATCACCATTTCTATCATTATTTGTATTATTTTCACCATCATTATTATTGTTGGGAAGATGCTCGCGTGCACGTGCATGAGAGAAAGCGGGAACTCGCGCCGGTTCTCCAAAACGCCGCACGCTCGAAATTCCTCCAAGGAACCTCTGCGCGCTTTTTTTTTTTTTTTTTTTTTTTTTCATCACGCGCGGGGGGCTAAAAATAGAAACGGGGTTGGATCGTGATCCAGAAATAGATAGGGGGCATCACTCCTATAAAAGGCACACCATTCAAGAGTACAGTGAAGAAGCGGAAAGCCGGAGCAATATTTTATGGAGAAAAGGAGCGGTTTTTGGTGCCACTTTTGCGTGTTTTGATGGGAGACTTCGCTGCTTCAAATGGTGAGTGGTGTACACCTTTTCTCCATCTGCACCTGTTTCCCTTTCTTTTCCCTCCTCAGAATGCTTTGCTGTAGATTTTAATTCACATCACCAGCAGACTGCTACATATTTGACAGTTTGGTGTTGTAGAAAAACGGGAAAAAACACGATGTCATGACTGTTTTTTTTTTTTTTTTTTAAATCCAACCTGCAGCTCTATTCCCAGGAATCAACCTTTTGGATGTGGTTAGAAAAAAGGGTGGATGTGTGTTCTTGATAACAGTGTCGAGATATATTCCCAGCTGGAGATTTTTTTTTCTTCTTTTGCATTATTTTTGCTGTGATTGTAAAATGAAGGAGGAGCTGTCCCCCTGTTGGGGTGCTGAAGTCTTTTTATACTGGCTACGCGACATCATCGTGCACATCGTGAGCTCGGTGTACTATTTTTTCACAGAAAAATGCTTTTAAAGGTAAATTGCACAGAAAATCTGACCGATCGCCTGATGATTTCGATTATTATTTTTTTTTTCCTTTTTTTCGCTCGGATGGCTGAAGGGCGAGCAGCTCCAGAAGCTCGCCGCCCGCAGACACAGCGCTGCTGTAACATCTATAATTTGATTGGTGTTTGCAGAATTTTTTTCTTCCTCCCTTTTGTGCACGACGAGTCTCGAGTCGTGACTGCTAAAAGTGAGTAAGGCGCGTGCTGCGTCAGTGGCGTCTGGCTCCGGTGCGCTCGAGACAGATGGGGGGAATCGTGACCGGCTGGGAGACGCGTCCACGAGACGAGAGGCTGAACGGCCCAATGAGAGCGCAGCGAGGGTGGGGCCCTCTGCTTCAGCAGCTGGAGGCTCTGAGACTAATTAACCCTTTGCAAATACAAAAAAAAACTTCATTATTATTTAATCCGGCGGCTGGGCTTGATTTGAACCACCGTTTTTTTTTCTTTTCTTTTTTTTTTCTTTTCGATGCGTAAAATGGTTCAACATTTACCGAGAAAGCGCGCGCGCCAGGGCGCGCTGTTGTCCCGCCTTTGTTTGCAATCACTGCTGGGTATTTCTCGAGAATAAAAAGTCCCCCTAGTGTCAATAGTGAACGTCGAGGAGAGTCATTAAACTGTCAGGTGCTTTGGCCTCCTGCTTAGGTGCTCTTTTCCTCGGCGTCGCCATTGGTGGACGACGGTCCTTCCTGTCCAATGAGGTGGAAGCTGCGTGTTAAAGTCTCGAGCAGCAATGAGATGCCGCCTCTCCTCACCGCCGCTCTTTTTAATAACAAGCCTGCGTGTTGCTGCAAAGCGATAAGCCTCATCCAGTGCATCTCAGCTGTCAACGGTGCATGCTACAGCACCCCGATGGTCAAGGTTTACCCACATTTTGTTTTATTTTGTTTATTTTTTTTTTTTTAAATGTTATCATGTGAATATGAAAACACTTGGAGGATGAGGATCCAGAGGAGTCGTGGAGAGTGAACGTGGACCTAGGAGCTGCTGGTTGTCCGTCACGAATCTTTTTGCGGTCTGGGCTTGCTGTGCATATACGAATCTGGGAAGCCCTTACCCCAAAAAGCATTCGTGGAGGATGCAAGCGTCGTGCACGCTGTGGGGACTGACAAGTCACTCATGCTGCTCGTTAAGACTGCATTTGTGTGTGTGTGTGTGTGTGTGTGTGTGTGTGTGTCCTGTTTGGTCTCACAGTGGACACAAGTGTGACTGACTTTTAACACACAGATCCCACATTCAACTACTTTAAAATCTCATTCATTCAGCTTTTTGAACTGAAACGCATCACTAATTTAACACAGACTGAATAATGGGAGAGAGTGTCGTCTGGCACATCCACCCTCACACACAGCAGTTGCACTTCTTTGCAAGATTGTTTGGTGTTACGTTTGTGACGTGCATAAATAAACATATCTGACAGATTTTTATCATCATCGTCCGCACAAATATTGCCACTAACCATTCATAGTGCACGAGACTGACATTACATCACTCTGTACGTTACCCTTCTATTGCTTCTCCTCCAATGTATTTATTATTATTACTGTATATTTAGAAGTATGATGTCGTTCTGTGTGGGGTGACTGAACATGACTGAAACACTGAATACTTAAGTGATATCATTTCTACATTTAGTCCATCATGTTCACAGTTCACCTTAATATGACGTCAAGCTTTACCTCAAGCAGCACGGAGCTGCTTGAGGTAAAGCTGGGGCTTCGGGGTCTTGCTCAAGGGCAACGGTTACCTGTATGCAAGAAGTGACTGCTCAAACGGGCAAGTTTTTAATTTTACCACTTTCAAATATGCTTTAAAAATAATCATTTTTGATTAAATCAACATGGGATTCATTTAATTTTTGCCATCTCTTTTATTCAGATTGTTTTATATGATTATGTACAAGCTGAACAATGTAAGACTATCATTTGCTTGTGTATTATTTAGGTGTTCGTGTTTTCTGTGTCGCTCTGTGTATTTCTCATGTTTTCTGTTTGGAACACTCACTTCAGTGCAGCCTCGTCCAGTGTGAGCTGTCTTCACATAGATTTTTTTTAAAACTATAAACTGTTTTCACTGTTGAAATAGATTTTTTTCTGCTTTTCATGCTCTTTTTTTCACCCCCCCCCCCCCTTTTGTTTCTGCCTTTTGAACTCACAGGTTTGTGCAGACAGCAGCAGTGACCAAGCCAGAGCAAGGTCAGCAGGTGGAATCCTATTAAAAACCTGGAAAAAGGGAAGTAAACTATAGATTTTAAATATATTCTGGAACAACGGTTGCTTTAAGTGTTCATTTAAAGCACGGATGAAGCCTCTCCCCTAAATACACACTGTCACGATGCACTTCTGTTTCATCTTATGCGTCACTAAGATGTTTTATCCATTTTAATGTGTTTTTCTTATGCTTCTTTTCATTTATCACTTCTGATCACCACAAAAGTACATTTAAAACGAATTGGCTGTCCTTTGCATTTCTTTTAAATGTCATTTTTTTAAAGATTGATCTCACGTAAGCTGACATAGTAATGTATCTGCAATGCAACAATGAGTGTACCTTTTCTTTAAGCCCAATGTGAAGCCAAATCATCAGGAGAAAGTGTCATAGCACTAAATCATGTTGACTACCAAACATTTCCACACATATAATTACTTTAGATGGCCACTGACTTCGTACCTTTGAACCTCTCACATCGCCACCTTAACATCGGCTCTTCACACATCTGCAGATTATTGTTAAAATGGAAACGTTAAATGGGAAACACGTTTTTTGTTCTTCTTGTGATTATCGATGAATGGGTTATATGACTGAACCCTGATTCTTTAATGTGTATTGATTATGGTTGTGTGAGAGTTTGGGGGTGGCTTGAATTCTTGGAATCCCCCTTTCAGCTTCTGTAGTGTCTGATCGTCCTTTTACCTGATTAGAGATAACAGCGATATGAGGGAATGCACACAGGCCGAGGTCAGGAGCATGGTGACGACACCGGTGTGAAGCAGAGAGGCATCATCGGGTTTTAAAAGCCTTTAACGAACACAGTTCTCAATTAATTTAGACAAAAATGATTCATGAGGTTCAACTTTGCATTTAGTTTTTACAAGGCTACACAGTCCATCACTGCATTCGTTACAAAGGTCTCTTTACTCATTATTATATTTTGAAATAGCATATGCTGTGTCTTTATATCTTTTCCTCTTTTGCTGTCAGTAGTGTCAGTACTTCATTGAAGACTTTTCAGTCATTTTTGTTAACTGATCACGGAACGCATCCTGTATGTTTTGAGTTTGTTCTTATTGTGCTGGTAATCCCTATTCATGTATCTATATGTGAGGATTTAGGATTTAGTGGCAGCCTGCACCTTAAAATGAAGCTGCAGTTATTTCATTCACCATTTAGAGTGAGAGTCGAAACATATTTCAGTCAGCCACATGCTCCACCTCTGCTGTGGTGATAGTCGGAAGCATGAGCAGCCTTGTGTGTTGCACAGATCATTCGAACACTGACAACGGATTGAACGCAAATCTGCAGACAAGTCTGTGAATCTCTTGAAAACAGCTAACTTTCTTTATCTGGAATAAATTTTGCATTTACTGTTAAAACTCCAAAAGAAAATTTGTTAAAACCTGAAACTTCTGTCATCATTTAGCTGCACCTCCATTTTGCACCAGAATAATTGTTTCCCTCTTATATCAGCAGATACGTGTTTTCCTCTCTCTGTGTGTGTGTGTGTGTGTGTGTGTGTGTGTGTGTGTGTGTGTGTGTGTGTGTGTGTCACCACGTCATGTTTATTTGTTAAATTATTTCATGCTTATTGTGCATTTTAAGTCCTTCAGTCTTTTCATTGTTTATTTTTTATTCTCCGTGTAGATGTGTGAAATATGTGTGAATCAAATAAAACAAATAAACTGATTCTAAAAGCTGTAGATTAATCGATTCCTCCGACTGTGATAAGAAATCCTATTTTTAATCTGAGTGTGTGTATGTTTCCATTTTAAAGATTGTGAGTCTTCTGTTGACTAATGCTTTAACCATCTAATTCGTAATAAAAGTTTGGAATAAAAATTTCCTTTCCTTGAGTCGTTCTTGATGTTCCGTCGGTTGTATGAGATGACGCCACAATATTGCACTTCCTCTGTTATAAAGATTTGGAAGTAGCTGTTTTTCTTTATGAATGCACTTGAAAAAACAGTCAAAGAAAGGAATGTGTGTGTGTGTGTGTGAGAGAGAGAGAGAGAGAGAGAGAGAGAGAGAGAGAGAGAGTGTGTGTGCGCATAAGCAACATCTAACAATTATAAAGAAGACACATGAATAAAAGGTGTGTGATTGTTCCATACAATCCTCATTGCTCAACATAAAATCCTCAACACACTTGAATAAATGTAGACTCTGTAGGAAAACACTGCCCTCACTAATAATTCTTTTACTGATAAACATTTAAATATGAGAAATTGAAGGTATTAGAAAAAGTTTAAAATTTCAGTAGTTTTGAAATCAGGAAACATTTCTGAACCGTGAAAAGCTGAAACAAAAGGACGTCATCTTGAGGCAAAATGCTCTTTAAACGTGAAATGTGGTCATTTTTGTGCATTTAATCATTCACAAATATTCAAATGATCAAATCTCTTTAGCAACAAACAAGTACATCGAGTCTCCAATCAACATGTTTGCTTCTTGTGTGTTTTGAAGAAGTAAAAACACTTTGAGTGTCTATTTTACCTGCCAGCTTCGCTAGTATCGTGTCATTTCTCTCAAAGTGCATGTGTTTTACAATCATTCATCAGTTTAACAGTTTAGATTCCCACTGTTTTTTTATCCATCTCATTTACACACACACACACACACACACACACACACACACACACACACACACACACACACACACACACACACACACACACTTTCACATGAGTCCCACAGCGCCTGCCTGCAGCCTCTCGTGGTCATAATCAGCTGCCGGTCCGTTTACAACCGAGATGGTGTTTTAATATAAATTTCATTCAGGTTCCTTTGAAAGCTCAGAGCCAACAGTTTAGATTCCTGTTTACAATTGCTGCATTTCTATTTTTAGATGCAATGCTCTTATGTAACACTCACACTCACATTATGGACCACTGCTGTCTGCTCCACTTGGCTGAATGTGTGTGTACTCGGGATTGTGTGTGTGTGTGTGTGTGTGTGTGTGTGTGTGTGTGTGTGTGTGTGTGTATGGATTTATTTACATTTAACTAACTTCAAGCTTCAAATAATGAAAGACTTGAATGGCATATTCCAGGCTTGTGACTGTGCAGAGTGTGGAGAAAGTTTCATGGTTTAAAACCTCATTTCAGAAGAAAAAAACAACCTGCCATAATTCAAAACTAACACTCCATGTATATGATGATTGTTAAATGTGACGTGTGTATTAACTAGTTTAATGTTCATTGCTTCACTCCAGCAAAGCAGCTTTGTGATATTGTGAAACGATGTCGCTGTTCAGCACTTGGAGAGAGTTTCTGTGTGGAGTTTGCATGTTCTCCCTGAGCTTGTGTAGGTTCATTGACCCTAAATTGCCACGAGGTGTGAATGTGGGAGTGTGTGTGTGTGTTTCTGTCTGTGCGTTTGCCCTGTGATGGACTGGTGACCTGCCCAGGGTGTATCCTGCCCTCGCCCAGAATTATCTGGGATTCTCTCCAGCAACCCGCAACCCTGCAGTGCAGAAGATGGATGGATACTCCTGTGTTTCAAATTCCACACAGAATTTTTCATGAAATACCTGTACAAGAGTCCCAGTATCAGAAATCAAGAGGTTCCACAGTTCTTTGGTTTACCCCTTTAGTGGACACTTATTGAAATATGTGAAAATAAACATTTCTAGTTTTGTTTGGAGAAAATTTAATCCATTTTTGTTACAGTTTAGAACATAAAAATTATACGCTTCTTGGTTGATTTTGGTAGAATTGGCTTGTGCAATACATTTGCTGTGTATCATAGTCTACACAACTGAGTGACACTGTCAAATAATATCTTGAATTATTTGAAAATATTAGAGCATACACTTGACCTGATGGACGTGTCTGGTGTCTGACTGATTTTTCCCCCTTATTTTCACTGTTTAGAATATTTAATATGAACTATGTTTACTTCATAAAAGAAAAAAAAAAGTCTTTTTAAAGGCAAAGTACCCAAACACATCATAACATCCATGTTATGATAAGAGGAAATATAAAACTTAACCGAGCTTAAATAGCAGCTAATCAGTCATGTGACAGACTGATTTTTATTGTCAGATGTATTTGTGTTGAGCCGAGCTGAATAGAAATGATGGCCTCAGCAGTGGCAATAGTTTATCACCAGCTAGTTTGTCAAATCTATGCTTCTTTTTTTTTCAAATAATAAATGGAACACCCTTCCTGAGCTTCATTTGATGAAATCAGTGTTAATTTGTGCATTTTATTGCTTTTCAATTGGCTTTATAATACATAAAATGCTACGTGAAGACGTTTCTAAAATAATTTCTAAACTCCAGGGTTGAATTTTCCCTTTGAAGGATTAAGTCAACATTGAACACAGCCATAAACAAATCTAAATTCATGAAAGGAGACAGTTTGTACTTTAATATTAAATTTCCATTGTCGTAATTTCAGCTTTGCTCTGTAAATTTCAAAACCTATGAAATATTTATAGCCCTGAATGCTTGTCACAGGCTTGTTTTGTAAAGCTGAAAGAAACATTTAGTTCAGTACTTCACAAGCTAATGAGAGTCATACATTTTTTTTCATGTCCAGTACAGTCCACTACGTGATTCTTTGAGGTTAAAAACATCGATCTATACAAACACATATATGATGTCTGTGTTCCTATATGATGTCTATGGTTACAAAAAGCCTGCTGGTTTAGTATTACAGCTAAATAACACACACACACACACACACACACACACACACACACACACACACACACACACACACACACACACACACACACACACACACACACACAACAAAAGAAAAAAAATACACCATGAGGAAAATGAAGACAAATAATTAAACAATGTTATGGACTTTAGCACTTTGTACTTTAAAGTTTTACACCCAAATTGCTTGCATATTATTGTGTATTGCCCATTTATTCTATAAATGAGAAAGACGGTCAAAACAGGACAACCAACAGTAGACAGAACAGAGTTAAGATTTAATTGAGCTGTTGATATTGTGATTCTGAAATAATAATAATAATAATAATAATAATAATAATAATAATAATAATAATAATAATAATAACAATGGGTCAACAGGAGAAAAAAATCCGAGTTTTCAAACCATTTTTTGTCTACAATTTAGTCTTTAACAGTGTTATATCTACATGTCAATTTCTTTATTTACCAGTTTTGCCATTTATTTTCAAGATAAGATCAGATTTTATTCATTATGTATGGGAAAATTCTGTCATTACAGCAGCTCCACATTGCATAAAAGAGAGAAAAGTGCTATTACATTTTTTCCAAATGATTATGTTTTACCTATTTATACAATAAAATAATAATAAGAATACTTACATGAAGTAGAAATACTGAAGGAACATTATTGTCGTATGTGGTGTTCTAAAAAGGACACTTTCCTTTAAAATCGTCATAAAATACTGAACAGATGTCGTAGTGTGGATGACCAGTAGATGGCAGTAGCGTCCTGACTGGTTAAAATGTGTGCTTCAATTGTCAGAAGAAGAAGAAATTCAGCCAATAACAAAGAGCCAAACACTGATGCGGAAGAGCTCAGTGTCGCCTGGAGTCCTCCTTGACGCATGTTTTCTGCACTTTGAGCTTCTTCTCAATCTAAAGACACTAAAGATTCTCCGGTCCGTGTAACCTGACGGTGCAGGCATGTCGTGCAGTGCGGACTCCGTGTTCCGGGCCGTGGAGGCGCCTCTCTTCTGGCTCGGAGCCGCCACAGCGGCCTGGTTGTCAGTGTGCTCGGTGTGCCGGCTGCTGACCGGGTTCAGGGTGTGGGTGCTGGGCAACGGGAGACTCGTGGCTCCCTCCAAGCTGGGCAAGTGGGCAGGTAAGACACTTAACAAGAGACATGCTATTTAAATGCTTCTTGTATTTATTAAACTCTTGTTGTTCCCTAGAAATGCAATGACGATACGAGACATTTTGATATGAGGGAGTATAGAGGTTAGTCACACTAATCCTCCCAGTTATAATCGTCAGTGCATAACGAGTACTCATCCTAGAACCAGTCACTTTAAAAGGTTTGCTGCCACCTCAGTGAACACTGCTTCAAGTCCCACTGATCATCTCATATCAGTGAGGTGAGGTCTTATGCAGATTAAATTCAATCTCAAATTATTGTTGTACTCTTTCTAAGTTTTGTTTGCATTAATTGAACTTATATGCACTCTAAGACTAAAAAAAGATGCGAAGAAATAAGTAAATAATATATCTTCCAGACGGTCAAAATACAGAAAGTATAATACTTAAATTTTGGACTATTAGACATTGTAAAACTGCAATATAATGAAGGAAAAGTATTAATATTTAATATGTTTTGTTGACTTAAAAAGTTACAGAAGTTGCTATTTTGTCTTTAAGTTCAAGAAGCTATCCTATTTATAAGATAAAGTATAAGAATTCAAGGCAGGATTGGGTAAAATAAAGTCTTCGCCATACTTTGAAGAGACAGTTGTTGGTCAAGTCAGATATTTGCATTTATAGCACCAATCCTCTGAGTTGTGCTATTTAAGTCTATTTTTTGTTTTGTTTTGTTATTAGTATGCCATTTAAACTTTGATAATGATGAAGAAAAATAGATCAGATTTATTTTTAGGTAACTCCCTTCATCACTCAAAATAGTGGTTGATATGGGAGTCATTCTGAGTTTTGTACAGTCTACCAGTAAACTTAATATAACGATGGTAAATTAAAGACACATTTCTCTTTGTCTTGATATGAATCTAACCCCCAAAAGCATTAATTTGTGTCCTTCCAGAATTGCGCCACAAGTGTCTTCATTATCAACAATTATGAACTTCTTCCAATATGCTTTTCTTGATTCAATCTGTGTCTGCCTCTAAACAAAGCTCTTCAGTAGAGTTCCTTGTATTTGTTGATTAAGTGATTAGTTTTAATGCCAAATGTTTGTTGGTTTCCAGCTTCTCAGATTTGAAAATTTGTAGCTTGGCTGCATTATGTGAGGGAGTGTGTAAAATATTTCTGGACTTTTTCGATCAGAAAAGCACTTGTTGGACAGTGTTTAGACAGATTATGTTTGGATTTTTAGATGTTCTCTGTGTATTTTTGTGCAACCTTTCTCTTTTCAATGATTAAATCATTAACTAACAAACCAGGGAAATAATCAACTGAATCATACAAAAAGAATAAAAATTCCACTGTTATCCTCTCATAAAAACTGTACCAAGCTGATCCAGGCTGTATCCTAGCTTATTTTTCCCCACAGCACTGTTCACTGACCTCTTCTGGTGGGATTTAGAAGTCTGTTGCACATCTGAGCAGAGTTGATCTCACTGCTGGTTGATGCAGCTGCAGCAGCCCTCCCGCATGGAGAAATGGCTCTGTATGTAGCAACAAGTGTTACCTCATTGGGTCTGATTATCAGCTGCAGATAACAAGATGTTGAGCAACGAAGGCGACCTGCCCGGTGGACTGCATCATACGAGGTTTTGGACTGTTTCCAGGTTAACCAGTGAGAGGGGAAAAAATGACTAACAACTTTATGAGCTTATTCCTTTTAAAATATAGTGATTGATTAACTGTGTTGTTGATCAGTTTTACTAGTTGTACTGATACAACACTGAGCTATTCACATAACCATGACTTTAATTCTTAAAGATTCAGGAAGATATGAAGACTTTAAATATTTATTTTTCTATGTAATTTGTGTGTAATACATGATCATGTTACAGTTTAAGTCAAGTAAATTCAAACTTCCTAATATATTTTTTTTTTTACTGGAACTAGAAAAAAGAAATCCTTTCTGAGCTGTGAAAGAGGTCCCATCATAATATGGGAGGAACATTATGGAGGTTATTTCAGTGTTCTCTGGTTTGTTTTCATGAAACCGGTAATGATTAGAGAGTTGTTCTGCTGCACAGCTGCTTTTCTGGGATTGTCGACTGTTTCTTTTTTCTCTTCATTTTGTCCCAGCACATACTTCCTGTTGCGTCTTTGGCCAAGCACTATTAGTCTGTGATACTTTTTTTCCCAGGAAGTAAAGAATGGACGAAGAATGATCATCCCTTTTTCTCTGACTGCAAACTGTAGTAAATCTTGTGATTGGATTATGCCTGGAGGGATTATCAACTCACACTGAACATGGTCCATCTGTCCAGCCTGCTCACGGAGAGAACCTTGAAATTTGAACATGCTGCTGGGATTGCTTCAGCGTTGGCAAGCCTGCTGATCAAAGTTCACAGTGGAGTCGTCAGACCATTCCAGGGTTTTAGAATAATAATTTGAAGTCAGGGGAGTCCGGATCATTTTAGATCAGGGACCATGTGTATCCTGGTGTTCTCTTGATGGCGTGAAGCAGTAAAAAAAGAGCATAATAACCTTTAAATATTGCTCTCAAATTTTGTCTTGGTTTTTGTTCTGGAAATTGTCATTTTGGTTTTTTTTTTTTATAAACTTGGACTCATTAAGGTGGTTAATGGTATTTTGCTAACTAAGGTAGCTAACTTTCACTTTACTTCAGACGTTCCTGCTATCTGCTCTTCCGTCTAGTCTTAAATTTTACTCAGTCCAGAGTCACCCTTTGAGCTGGATCTGACCCTTTGATGGGTTTGGTCGTAGCCCCAAATGTTGTGGCCCCCATGATCGAAGCACTCTGAAGCTCCGTTTGCCTGACAGCATTTTCAAGTGAAAACGGAAAATGTTTAATGATTCTGGTTAGACGACAACACTGCTGGGAGTCGCTGGAAATTCAACTTTTTGAAAACATCTCCATTGCTCCGACTTTGGTCGCCGCAGAAACAGGTGAAAATGCAACTTTTCTGAAACACTACTACTGTTCATACTAAGGATCGACCAATTATTGGCCTGGCCGATAATATCGGCCGATATTGGGCATTTTTCTAATAATCAGCATCGGCCTTTTTTTCCACCAATATCCGATAAAAAATTTTTTTTACCGTATTTCCCGCACTATAAGGTGCACCTAAAAGCCTCTAATTGTCTCAAAGCCCAACTGTCTGCCTTATATTTCGGTGCGCCTTTTTTTTCAGAAAATACGGTAATAAAGACCACTCGGTTGTCAGTCAGTTGTCTTGACTACGGCTCCCATAATGCATTGTGATGTGATCACATGAGCAAACAACTTCTGCTTGCTAGTAGCTAAGCTAGCCAGTTCCAAAGAACGGCAAATATGAAGCTTGAGGCAGGTTCTCCGCCTCTAACCCGTCAGTCACCAGAATCACACAGTTTGTCCTCAAGTCTCCCAACCGGAGAGCACGGCACGCGGCTGCACAGCCGCGAGGAGCGGCCCGACGCCGGCGGACAGCCCGCTCGCTGGGACGCCAGGAGCGGTCGGCCGGCAGCGGTCAACCGGCAGCGGATTACAGTGAAGTCGGCCCCACGCATCTTCCGTCACGCACTCACGCCACACATTGAAAACTGAAAAAAAAATTTACCGGTAAATGTGTCTGGTGCGCTGCTGTGGAACCGGGAGGAATCAAACACAAGCCTGTCACAGACCGACCGCTGATTTTTTTTTTTTCCAGTTTTCAATGTGTGGCGTGAGTGCGTGACAGAAGACGCGTGGGGCCGAGTCGGTCAGGGCGACCGGGGGTTGACTGGTTACCGTGCCGAGAACAGACTGCCTGCCGAAAAATGACTCCCCCCACGGGGGCGCGCATCGATTAGTGATAACATTGATTTTAACATATTTTTTAGCGTTGCAGTAGCCTACAACTTCAGTTCAACCAGGATTCTCCATTGTTTATTTTATTATTATTTTTTATTCCTACAGTACAGGACATACAGGGGACAAAATACAAGAAAATGAAGGAAAGAGTTGTGTTATCAGCAGCGACAGATAGTTGAATATTGGAGTTTTGGGGAAGTTATGGATGAGATGACTGCATTATTGTGTGTGTGTGTGTGTGTGTGATAAATATAATTACATGTATCAGTAATAATAATAATAATAACAACAATAATAAAGTAATCACACAATTATAAACTGAACGAAAACAAAAGGCCTGAGTATAATGAATGTAGAAGAAGTGTTTTCCACTGAGCACATCACATCTCTCTTCACTAGTCACTTCACTACTAAGTCACTCCTCTGGGCTGTGGAACAATGTCCCACCCACAGCTACATTTTGATGCCAAAATGTTCATTTTTGCTGCAAATGAATATCGGTTCAACATATCGGTTATCGGTTTCCATAAGTACCAATAATTGGCATCGGCATCGGCCCTAAAAAAGCCATATCGGTCGATCCTTAGTTCATACACGCCACAGCTGAAGGCAATAGTTCTTCTGTTGTTGCACAAGTGGATGGACAATAACAACAGTGGCGGCCTCCAGAGTGTCATGACTTTAACTCCATATTCCCCTGGAACTTTGTAGTTTTAGAGTTTATATTTAATAGCAATCCAATTTGGTTGTCCAAACGAATGACCGTAGTCTGTGTATCTCTCATTGTTAATGCTTATAGCGCGTTATTGGCTGTGCACATGTTCTTTCATAAACGAAGTAACAAACAGCACCCAGTAGTGGCTAAACATGAAAGCTACATCACATTCAGTGTTTCTGACATTTCCTTGTAAATGTACGATGTATTTTTTACTAGAAATATCGTGTAAACGGGGTCTGAGACTGGTCAGATATTTAAAAAAAAAATGAGAGAGCGATAAAAATACAAATTCAAAATTTAGCCCAATGTAACATCATATTAATAATCATTGAACAATTTTTAAAATGTTGTATATTGAAGACCCTTTCAAAGCCTTTAATCACAGTTTTAAACAACTGTGTGAGATTTTGAATACTGCTCGAAGTATGTGGGGATTTGTGTTAGGGGTGTCAGTGTCTACACTTGTAAACAGATACACTGATAATAAATCATAACCGTTCAGAAAAATCAATAACCGTGTTCACGTCATTTTCGTCGTCCTCCTCCTCGGCTTTTTCACCTATATGATGTTTTTGGGGTGATGGTGTTTCTTGAAAGCTTCAGATATTAACATCAGCTAACTAAATGTTGGCGGTTCACAAGCTAGCATGAGGGATTTTACATATAATCGAAGAAATGTGGAAAAAAAACCACTGAGTAAACATACCATCAACTTATTAGCTGAAATGATGGCCCTTTTTGTCTGATAACTACTGGAATGTCTTTGATTTAATGGGATTTTGAGGGACTGTATTTCAATTGAGACCGAGCCCACTAGTGGCCATACAGCGCAACTGCAATAGAAAAAGATCACAAATATATGACATCACATGGAACTAGCTACACGTTGATTAGAAGTCCCGGTTACACGTGTAGAAAAAATTGTTACCATTGACAAACCTACTTTGTGTTAATGTTTCCTGCGTAACATCCTCTAGTCTTTGCATTCGCCATAAATAAGTTAAAGCAGATCTTATGAGGTTGTTGTCATGATGTATTTTCAGGCTGCGCAGGTTGATAATGTCCATGGGTAAATGATGTGAAACTGGGATCCAGTTTACTGGAGGACAGCACTGCTGCCTGCAAGCTCTGTAGCTCCCACTGGTGGTGGATAGCTGCATGACAGTTAAACAGCCTTGCACATTAATTTAAAAACTGGATGGTTCCCAACATATCAGAATGATCAGGTGCATGCAAATTTAGGAATGTGACATATAATTTTTTTTCTTCTTCCAAATATGCAATGTTTTTTTTTTATTTCAGCTAAAATAAGAGGATTTTTATCTGATTGGAGGGAGAGGGAGCGATCGGTCTAAACCTGTGCATTGAGTTACATCAGCCTGCAAGAGCAAGCCAAATGTTTTGAGGATGCGAGCAGAAGTTGCCTTTGATCTTTTTGTGTACAGCTAAAAATGGAAATGCATCAGAGGGTTTTTTTTATTTTTGGGATCACACATGCAAAGTGATTCAGAATATGCAATGAGGCAAACGAGCCCGTCAGCCCCGGCTGCTGCTGCTGCTGCTACTTCCATTCACAAACTTTGTGGCTCTGAAGTGGACTGGAGTGGATGGCCTGATTATATAACGGGGCCAGAGCCATTCATAAATGAGCTTCACATGAGACGCAGGATCCTCGGAATTCTGGTTCAATGGTGCCTACATTTCTCTGGCACATTAGAGAGAGAGAGAAAGAGAGACTGTGAGAGGTTTACAGAGAGCCATTGTGGCAGTAACATCCTCATGAAATAGCTACTTGATATTTTAGACAAAAGCTCAGTTATTTAGAATGCTGCTGCTTGGTTATATTGTACATGTAATTTAAATATAAATCTGCATGTTAACTCTTAAAATCAACCAGACTTACCATTAAAGAATTGTAATTTAAAAAAATAATAATTTCACAATGTCGAAGGTCATAAAAATGTAAAATGCATTTAAACATGCTTAACCCTCATATGTGGCCGTGTTTAATCACTTTTCCACATAAAATAGGAGAAAATGCATTTATATGGTTGAACGGTTGGACTTGATATTTTATAGCTTATTAAAGAAGCACAGTAGAAAATATGTATTTTAGACATTTAGACCCATTTTTGGGCTATAAATCATGACCTTTTGGATGATTTCTTACTTTTCTCATTCATTATACTTTATGAAGTTAATATTTAACATCAGCATGTGCCATTTGTTATGAGTAATTCACATTTATAAAGTGATGCGTAAAATCAGAGCTTTGAAATGCCCTCGAGGTAGCATCACATTTAGTGAAACACATTTGCTGTAGATGTTATGTGGCAGGCTGCTGTGACAAGGTTTTCTCAGTTACAGGAAGCACTCAGTAGTTTGCTTCTTAATTTTTTTTCTTCTTGAGAATTAGCCTTAACATCAAAACCTTGCTTCATGAGTGACTTTGTGGAAACATGTATAGTTGAAGGTTTTGGAAGCCTTTAGAGAAATCATTAACACTGGCAGAAATCATTTTTTAACATCTTCAGCTTTGGCTCGAGGTAGTTCGGAAGGAAAGAAAATACAACCTGCAAACGGAAGCTGCTTCGTGTATTTTTTTTTTTTTTTTTTTTCAGACGAAGAGTAAAAATAAAGTCTCATTCAAAAAACGTTTTCTTTTGTAGGAGACATTTTCGTGATGGACTTGTATCCCTTTTCACTCAAGCAAAAGAGAAACACATTGGCCACCACTTAATGGTTATTATGCATCGTTTTACCAATCTGGCATTGTGGAGTTTAATTTGGCCTACATGTTTCCCCTTAACTCATGTGAGTTTGACACTGCTATGAGTGCTGCAGAGCAATCTTGTGTGGTTAGAAGTGTGGAGTTAACTGTGCATCTGACACAAACTCTGCTAGCATTGCCAAGAGAAACAATTATTCCTCCTTTTAATTGCAAATAAATGATCTGATTGCCAATTGGCAGGAGCCTGTTGCACAATTTGCAGCTTTGTTGTTTTTCTCACCCCCAAAAAATGTCCACTTGGCTGACACTGCTCCTCCATCACCGGGTGTCTCGTCTGCTGAGAGTTTGTCGGTTAACGACAAGCGGCCATGAAGTGGTCTCAGGGGTGTCGGGCCGATTCCTGATCCTGGCATCACTACTTCCTGCGTTTACATTTTGCAAAATGCAATCCAAACTTTTTTGTTCTTTTCTTCTTAACACAATGCAAAACTGTAAAAGTTCACAATTTGTGCGAAACATGAGTCAGACCAGCAAACAGGGCAGCAGCAGCAGCAGCAGCTTACATCGCACATAAGATGTGAAACCCAGCAGGAGTGATGGAGTGAGAGGGGGCAGTATTTATTGTCCTCTGGAGGAGCCTGATTGCCTGTGGCCGAAAGTTGTTTGTGAAGCTTTTAGTCCTTGATTTTACACTCCTGTAGTGCCGACCTGAGGGGAAGACCGTGAACAGGTTGTGTTGTGGGTGTGCATTGTCCTCAATGATGTGGTGGGCCCTCCTCTTGGCCCTGGTGGTGTAAATGTCCCGTAGGGAGGGGAAATGGGAAAGGCTGCTCCTAAAATGTGCTGTGCAGTCTGGGAGCCCTCCTGCCCTGAACTGTGCAGCTTCCATGCCACGCTGTGATGTGATTGAAGTTGCGATGACACTCTCCACTGCACATCTGGAGAATTTTCCGAGGATTTGGGATGTCATGCCAAGTTTTCTCAGCTGTCTTAAGAAGTGCAGTCCCTGCCTTTAGGAGCTGGTGAGTGTTACGACACCAGGCGAGATCTTTACTGAAGTGATTTCTTTGGATGAAAGCATGTAAATATGTTTATCCATGTTTTGCAGTACCTTCCCACTAAATGTACCTCTTACATGAGCATGAACAAGGCTATGGCTCATGTAGAAATGTTCATTTCCCCCCCCCCCCCCCATTTCATTAGAGATGGAATATTTTCGAAATAGTTCCTGCTTGGCATCGGTATTGGTGCATCCCTAAAATGTAATGGGGACTCATTAATATTCTGTATTGATGGCAATGAACTCAACAATTTGTGACACATTGCCTGCCCTGAATCATCTATTAGACCATGGGCAAATTATGGTTGTATGAAAATATCGAACAATCCTTAAATTGGTATGAAGTTTTTTTTTTTTTCAACAGTAATTAAATGATCCTAAAGTGTCCAACATGTGCCAAGAAAGGAACCATTCACTACACCATTCCAGAGGCACCAGCAGCCTGTACTGTTGACATAAGGCAGACTGAGGCCATGGATTCATGCTGCTGGTGCCAAACACTGACCCTACCATCTGCGACGTCCATTAAACCACCTCATGTTTTTTCAAGTCTTTAACTGTGCAGTTTTGGTGGGCTTGTGCCCACCGTGGCCTCAGACTTCTGTTCTTGGCTGACAGGAGCGAAACCCTACATGGTCTTTTGCTGCTGTGACTCATCCGCCTCAAGGTTATATGTGTTGTGCATGCTGAGGTACCTTCCTGTCCGCTGCAGTTGTAGACGGCGGTTACATGAGGGAATCCAGCCTCTCTGCCTGCTCCAACTTGTCCGACCACTCCCCTGTTGACCTCTCTCGCCGATACGACCTCCGTGTCGGCAGAGCTGCAGCTCACTTTTTGGTTGTTGCGGGTTTTTTTTTTTGTTTGTTTGTTCTATTTCGAGTAAGCACCAGAGGACCAGTTCTGGTGACAATCCAAGAGGATCAGTTGTTTCAGAAATACTCTAATCAGCCCATCTGGCCCCAACAGTCATGCCATAGTGAAAGTCACGGAGGTCAGATTTTATCCCACTCTAATGTTTGATGTGTCCTGACCTGGATCTGCAGGATTTTATGCATTGCGCTGCTGATTGGCTAATTGAATTGGCCGCCTGCAGTGCAGAGTGTTGTTCTGCTGTGGTTTTTATCATTAGGTTTCACTAATTCCCATACATTAGTAGAAGAATCCAATTTGGCTGTCTGTCCATATGAATGTTTGTGTAGTCACCATTGTTAGTGTTTAGAATTTTTTTTATTATTATTATCTGTGTACGTGTGTGTGTGGTTTCATTACAAAAGCTACCAATAGCCTCAACTCATGGCCTGACATGTTAGAAGTTCAGTGTTTCAAAACATTGCTGTCTAAGACCGAAACAAAAATGTTTTCTATTGAAACGTCGTGTAAATGGGGACCAAAGGTCAAACAGCAGTTCTCAACATGGAGATATTTAAGTCAAGATTGATGCAGAACGTCCTGTTTCAACCAGCGCATCCATGCTTTTGCTTACTGAAGTTAAAGGCAATGTTCTGGGTTTATTTACAGCAGTTTCTAATGTTAGCAAATTTCAATTTAAATCTGACAAAACACAGAAAAATACAGTATTGTGACTGATAAAATTGTAGATAAATTCACTTTTAAACCCACCTGGCCTTTTACGAAAAAAAAAAAAAAATATTTAGGAGAACCGAGTTGCTGACCTAGTTTCTAATGTTGCCCCTCAGGAATATAATATTCCTCTCCTACTTCATCTCACAGAAAATGTCCAAGTTTACCTGAAAAAATGTACAAGTATTGAAATGTTGAGTTAATTTTAGATGCATTCAGAAGCAGCATTCTTTTTTTCCTGAGGTAATTAGCTAAGTGATGTCTGCCCTCAAATGCTTTACACCCAAACGGCAGCACATCGTAGCACTATCATCACTGCACCTCGCCAGTCTAACCTAGATTTGCAGGAGGCAGCACTTCCTAAAATAGACCTTGTTTTATATGAGTGAAGGGAACATGCACTCAGCTGTAAAATCTTTCTTCCATTTTTTTTTTTTCTTTCGTTCTTTCGTGCTTTCTCCCAGCACTGGCTGCAAAACCGTTCATTCTTAAAACAACTAAAAATAACCCAGCCTATGTTTTCCTCATCATTGTGCCTGCAGACTCCCCCCCCCCCCCCCCCCCCCCCCCCCCCCCCGCCCCCCTTCTCCATGCTATTTTTAGTTGCCCCCAGGATCCCCCATGTTGGTGTTTGTCATTTTCTCTTCTCTTTTTCCCTCTTCCAATCCCTTCTGTTCGGCTCTGCCGCTGCCCGGGAGGATGCTTGGCATCTCAGCATCATCTGCAACCAAAGAAATGACACAAAGGGGAGATGGGCACAGCAAAGGGCAGCTGGATAGATGGATGAGTAAAAGGAGTAAATAGTACTGTCAACACAACAAATTCATCAGCTAAAAATAAATGCTAATATCTCCGCGGGGTTGTTTGTGTTGGGCATTGCAGCCACTGCTCAAACAGCACGAAAATGTCAACGATCGGCTGTGAAGTGCTTTGTAATACTGTGTAGCTTCATCTTCACTTCATTAAAAAAAATAAAAGCCTATCAACTGTTGTACAGAGTTTGAAATTAATATGCTTTTGCATCTGAATCTTAAAAGGCTTAAGTGCATTTAGGTAACACCCTTTCATGACCTCAAAAAACGAAATTGCTTAAAAAACGATAACAATTTAGCCAAAACTGAGACTCAACTTATTAGGTTAACTTTGAAAAACCTTCAGTAAGGTGAAGTGGAAGCATATCTGTTGAGATCATTATTGCTGAAGTGTGGTCGTGCATTGCTCCAGTGGAGTGATCATGTCTTTTTATATTCCTGAAAAAGCCTGCATAGCACTTTGTTTTTAGTATCAACATGAAAATATAAAAAAAAACTGTTAGTTTTGTGAAGATGTCTGCTCCCCCCCCCCCCATAAGTCGTTTTAAACCTTCAGTCTAATCAAACACCACAGTGGGGATTTCGGTTGCTATCTAGTGGCTGTTTAGACCCGACTTGTGGTGCACAGTCCCAGTCATGAATAAAACGCTAATAGGTTTAATTGGCCAATATTTCTGGTGTAAACTTGCAACGCAACAGTGATTCATTCAGTCTACGGATCACAATCCTCATGTGGTCTCTCTGTTCATATTCCATGTCTGTGTTTTCCCGAGTCTGAAGTGTATTGCTGCTGTGCTTCATTCGTTATCTTGCTTTGATTTTGTGTCTTTGTATCTTCTTCTGTTCCATTCATGCCGACTGCCTGTTGAGTCACCTGTGTTCAGGCTTTTGGATTAGTTTTGGCCTTCTAGTTTGAGTTAGTTTTCTCTGAAGCTTTAATAATCATCATCCCGTATTCTTCCTGATCTGCTTTGATCCTCATCCCCACATTCCGACAGTGGATATGTAAAAGTTCAACTTTCATAGATATTGGTATTAAAGAGACTAAATTGTTCCAAAATGATTGTTTAATCCTCCATCATGGCATATAACGCAATAGGTTATATCCTAAAGTAAAACTTCGATTTTATTGGTTAATTGTGGTCTGTTCTGCAATATCCAAACCCATTTACTGATGATGTTGGTCTACAGGTAGTAATCTTTTTCGTTGCAGACATAGCACTTATGTTGGTGCACCTTGCATGTAGTATTTAATGAGTCTAAGCATCTAAAAGCCCTGCTAGCAGACCCTAGAGGCTGCGATGCACAGTGCACCCAACCAGACTGATGTAGTTTGACCTGACACACCAGTATTCCCATCTTAAGTGCACTTCGCTTTCCCAAGTACGCCCAAACCACAGTGCAGAAAAGCCACAAAATAGAATGTAATCGGGACAGAGGAAATGATGCACGGTTTCGTGAAAGATAGGGCTGAGGAGCAATATCGCAGTCATGCTGCTGCGCTGTTTAAGTTGGGCCTTGCACGGTACACAGGGACACCGTGTAACACTCCTTATCCCACTCCCCATCCACTTTTTGTTATATTTAGCCAGAGGTGTGATGAATAGTTTCTACTGAAAGATGGGGATATCTAAAAATAGGCCCCTGCTGCTGCCGCCGCCGCCGCCGCTGCTGTTTGTGCCAGGCAGTTCCAGGACATCTGCTCGCTCCACTGCTGCTGATGACGGAGAGGACCCCCCCTCTCTCCCCTCTCTCTCTCTCATTCTGTCCTTCTTACTCACCTCAGCTGCTCTTCACGTACCTCATCCTACAGTGCATCTGTTTGCAGTGACATTCAACTCTTTACCCTTGAAAGTTTTATTTTGTTTTACTAAGCTTCTGCGCTTTGCCGCCATTGATGTGTTTACACTGCACTTCCTAGAGATCACTTGTCAGCCAAGCAGTCTACAACTCCCACCTCCTTCAGCATCACTTTCCCGTGGTGAGGAAGTTCCTGTAGGTGGCACCCTTTCTCTGCTCATCCAGGGTGGCGTGCTGCTCAGTATTTCTGCATAGTGCTTGCAGGGCTAAAATTAGTCGTCTGTGTTCATTTTTGTCTTCGGACAGGAGAAGATGAATCTTTACGTATGATGTCAAAACATCACTCTGTCCAGATTTTTAAGCGTTCCCTTTTTTTTTTTTTTTGTTTTTTTTAATAACATTTCTCTTAAACAGCTCTCAAGGCTGTGCAGAATCTGATTGTTGGAACCACGATAACTCATATTTTTAAGCAGTATCTCCCTGAATAAATGCAAATGTAACCATTTTTGTTTGGATAAATTTCTATGTATAATTTAGAGCAGAGGTGTCAAACATGAGGCCCGTGGGCCAAAACCAGCATGCAACAGGCTCCACTCCAGCCCACCAAGCCACCAAGGAAATGGATACAGAAAAACATTATGAATCATTTTTTAATTTTTTTTTATAATCCAGTTTCTTAAAACACAATACCATAAGACCCAGACTGAGATATCATTTGAAGCTGCCATGAAAACTAGCTGCCTTGTTGCAAGCTAACAAGCATTAACCCCAAAGCCATGTTGTCGGGTGAGTTTAGAAGAACATGCATAATGCAACAGCTATAGAAGAAGATTTTTTTGCACATTTAAAATTCTGTGCTTGATATCAATTTTAGTCATTTATGATTGTCATTGTTTGTTTTTTTGAAAATAAAAGCACTTTCATCATGTGTGCCACAGCAAAGTAAAGCAAAGTTTAAATTTAAAGGTTGTTATGGCGCTATTTTACCAGTTTGGCCCAATCAAAATGAAAATGGTTTGTATGTGTCCCCTAAACTGAGATGAATTTTGCACACCTGATTTAGAGACTATGCTTGACCTGATGTCCTCCAGGATGAGTTAAAGAAAGTTGAGACGGAGAGTGAAGCTGCGATCCTGTCAATTATTAAATGACTGTCCAAAGTAGCAAGAAAACAGTTCTTAGCAAATTGTATAATCAAATACAAAAAACCTTTGGTACTGTTGGAAGGTAGCATGCAACCTAAAAGATTTGGATTCATCTCTGATGTCAGATGTTCTGAACCTGTATTACAGACGGTTTCAGGTCATTAGTACTACTAAATAGAGAATGATTTCAATTATAATGTCCAGAGTATCTGTTGACTTTAGGTCAGGGTTCCTTGCTGACCAGTTAGCATACTTCTTCATGCGCAGTTTGCATCAGTTTCACCACAAAAGGCTCAAAACTTTTGCCTCAAGCCTAGCTTTTCAACACTGGTGAGCATGGCTCTGTCTGAAATGCCTTGATAATCTTCAGCACTCATCACTTCTTTGATACATTCAGTGCCTCCAGTACCAGAGGCAGCGAAGCATAAAATAACCTCCATGGTTTACAGTAGACATGCTGTCCTTTGGTTCACAGACTTCATGTTTCATCCACAAACAAACTAATGTCTGCCTTTCCTCGATAGCTCTACTTTGGTCTCATCCGTCCCGGGAACATCATAACCCACAGAGACTTTTCCTTATCGATGGCACTTCTTGCTGACATTAGTCTTTCTTTTTTATGCCTTTCTTTCAGTAGTGCTGTCCCCCTCAGCTGCTGGAGCCTTTCTTGATTTAGTGTGCAACATACGGGACAGAATCGCTTCCCTGCTCTACATTGTTCTGTCTTGTCCTGAAGCTACTTAGAAGTCGTTTTGTGACATCTTTTCCACAATGTAACACGAACGAGAACAGTTAGCCCATTGGGTTCCTGCTTACTTCCTCCTCAGTGGATTCCAGGTTAACGTCTTAAATTTTATGCTTGGGAATTCTTGGTATCATTACAGTTTGAAAATGTGAAATTATTGCTTTTTTTTTTTTTTTTCCTCCATATTTCTGATTCTTCGGACAGGTTGAACCCTCTGGTACCCCTCCATTTTGTTTTTTGTTGGAAGCAGTATTTATTTCTGACTTAAAAAGTGCCAGTATGTGTTCAGGTTACATCATTCCAGCCATTCTTCTTTTATACAGATGAAAATGGATAGATGACCTCTGGCTCAACATGGACCACAGGTAGCTGTAAACTTAGCTTTCGACCCACACTGTGTGAGAATTATAACATTATTGGTTTCACTCATTTTAATTACATTTTCACCTAATTTTGAATGAGCCAGAGTGGGAAAAGAGCCCCGAAACAACCTTTAAACTTATGCTTTAAGGGTATTTATTTGATGAGAATATTTATTTTCAGAAAACCAAACAGTCCCTGCAGTAAATGACTGCAATCTCATCATAAAGTTTGGTTTAGTGGGCTTAAGTTGAGCACGGGCCTTATGTTTGACACCCCTACCCTACAGTAATAAATCAAGTTTTGCCTATAAATCAGTAACTTTTACATCACATCCTTGTTCTCGAAGTCATTCATCATATCAACATTATTGTTGCTGTTAAATTTTTCAACAATACCAATTTCAAAACAAAACGTGTGCTTAGGATCATTGCAGTGAAGTAATGATATTTATTTTTCAACATATGTGATATCGTGTGTGTGGTCGTGTTTGCCTTCACTGTAGTTCTAAAGTGAGATTCTCTTGCCTTTCTGTGAGGTACAGCGCAACGAAATACCTTCACTCTGTCGGACAGTCTGAGGCAGGCTTCCTCCTGCTCCGACATGGCAGTACCGTCGTGCACAAAGCCAAGTTGTTAAAAAATGGCTTTGGCTCCTCAGGTGTGGGAGAACTCCTCTGTCCAAAAATCTAGCCGGAGGCTTATCAGCATCGCCTTCGGGACGAACTGAAACTGCTGTCAGCCAGGCCCGATCACCCATCATCAGTGGTTGACACCGTGGATGCTCTTGTGGCTGAGTGGTTGCAAAAAATCCAGCATCCAAGTTCCAAAAGCCGTTTGAAAACCTCCCTGAAGAATGAAGGCTCCGCTAGCCGCGGATTAGGCTCATAATTTGGTCCTGGAAAGCGATCCAGTCCTCAGATTCTAGTGTCAACACATACTTGGCTGCACAGGCAGAGATTTTTCAGTATTTCAGTGTAAGGATCTCAGTGTTTCTGGCATCAGTAGAAAATTCCTATCCTATTGTTATGGACCAGTTGTGATTGTTAGTTAGCAGCTATAAATTTGAAAGAATACACAAGCTATGCATTTTTCTTTTCTCCTATGTTTTCCCATGTAGGGATAATCTTCACTTTGCACTCGTGCTTCATCTATATCAAAGTTTCTGTCTTCGACCTGGAGTAAAGTTGATATATTTCCCTGCTAACTGCATTTCTTCCTGTTTTCTTTTTTTAGTTGTGACGGGGGCCACAGATGGGATTGGGAAAGCATATGCCGAGGAGGTAAGATTTCCCTAGAAATGTTTCAGAATCAGAATTATGTGCTCAAAAATAGCTTTTTGTGTCTGTAATGCTTTTGTTGGGAGCTTTTTGTTTGTGTTTGCAGTTTTAGAGACTGTGAGTGGATGCGTGTTTTGTGACTGTGTAGCTTTGTTCTCCTTTCTTTTCCTTGAATATTTGGCTTAACTGTGAACCAACACCTGTGTTTTAATCTTTGTTTTTCACTTGTGTTTTAGTTCACCACCAAATCCTTTTATTTTATGTTTAAACTGCACTAGTCAGAACAATTAGAATGGTCCATGTTGTTGAGTTGTTTCTAGTACTGCAGCCTGTCTTGCCTCACTGGTTTTGCTCTCATGCAATTCGAACACTTTGAGACGCAGCATCTTAGCCCATTGGTCCATCACCTTCAATTGGCTTCTTCTTCTCTTCAATATGATCATCAAATTACTGTTCACTGCGGCCCGATTTACACAACAGCTGTTTCAAGTGAAAATACAAACTTTTGTGCTCGGAGACACAGAAAACAGCTTTCTGAAAATGCTCCATGTCTTTAGATGGTGGAAACAGCAATTGCACTTGTGTAGCGCGCTCGCAGTTTTGTAGGTGGACCGTAACAGCAATGGCAGCCTCCAGAGTGTCATGACTCTCAGTCCATATTCTATCGGGACTTGGTAATTTTATAGTTTCTACTGGGGCTGAACGATATATCGTTATCATATCGGTATCGGGATATGAACATTCAGGACATTAGTTTCTCAAAATCAACGATATCAAGATTTCCCCTGCTTGCCTGTAAGCTCACCCATGCACAGGTAAGGCCAGCCAATCACAAACCTCGTTTACTGGTTGACAGGTGATGGCAGAGGGCGGTTGCAGAATCTGCACAAACGAGTTTGGTGGTCGTGGCAGTGAGTTCTCATAAATAAAACTGCATTTTTTCACATCCTTTTGTATTATGATGTTTTTATTTTTCTGAAAAATGCTCAATTTTCACTGAATCCATTGTAATATATCGTATCGATATCGAGATATCTGGCATGGATATCGAGATATGAAATTTTGCCCATATCGTTCAGCCCTAGTTTCTACTCACCCATACTTGCAATCCAACTCGTATCTAGCCATACGAATGTCTTTGTACTTGCAGCAGTGGCTCGAAATGAAAACATTATCAGTGTTTCTGACTTTTCCATGTAAACAGACATTGTTTTCAAAATGTTAATGTGGAAATGAGAAACTTTTCAGACCTGAAAACAAAAGCCCATGTGCTTTCACCTGAAAATTCTGTGTGCTCATGTTGTTTGACTGGCTCAGTCCGGTGACCGCAGATCGCATCCAGTGTCACCCTCTTGTTTCTAATGCAGTGCTGAACATAACACTATGAGCTGAAGAGGAAGAGCCCACTTATTCAAACCCCCTTCAAGGAACACTTTAAAATTCTTCACATTGTAATACGGTCATTTAAAAAAAAGAAATTCTATCAGGGCCTAGTTGAATGTCTGACTTGTCATTTGTTGCAAAGCATGATTATGTACTTTCTCTTATTTTATTCACCTTTTATGTTAACCCATAGAAATTGAGTGTTCTAATCTCCACATCGTTGTTGATGATATGAATTTGTATGCAGATGATACTGTGTTGGATCGGTATGCGGAAAGTCATTTGCAAAATATGTATAAAATAAGTACAGAATGTGAATGTGTAATGTAGAATAACTGCAATGCAAACGTGCGTCCTTTCCTAAAATGCTGTTTGTTTTCACAGCTTGCCCGCAGGGGCTTTGCTATCGTGCTGATCAGCCGCTCCCAGGAGAAGCTGGATGATGTATCCAAGGCGATTGGTAAGATCTATGCATGTCTTTTCATATTGGATCGTTTCTTCATTTTATTTCGAGCATCCCTCTGTTTAATCCATCAGTCGAACTAATCCTGCATGAGCGAGTCGGGGGAAATCAGCAGTACCTGCGGTCCACATGCACTGGACTAATATAGTTCATGTGTTAAGTATGACAGCTGCCAGGACTGCAGGTCAGCCTTAATGATCCATGCAGCTCCGCAGCCTCATTTATCCTGAGCCTGATACGTTGTGTCCGTATGGGACTGGTCATCCAAAGAGGCTAAATGACGAATGATTAAGTGATATTACATTGAACTATGTGTTTTCAAGTGATTCTTTTTGGAGTGGAGTTTCAGATGGACTCATATGCTTTTTGGTTATGAGGCAGTAAAGCCCTCCTACTGGAGCTAAAAGTGAATCTGTCCAATTAAACGAAAGCCTGCTCTTAAGGGAGGGATTTCCTCTTCGTTGATTATTTTCAAGGTTTAATCATTTTCCCCTGATCCGCTCATCCTTTTCCAAGTGACTATTTGACAGAAATGTGGAAATTCATACATACTTTTATGACTAAGTACTGATTATAAGTGTGAACTAATTTAAAAATATTTCTTTGCCCTCAGCCAGTAAATGTGGCGTGGAGACCAAAACGATTGCCGCAGACTTCAGCGCCGTGGATATCTACTCCAAGATTGAAGACGGACTCGCCGGACTGGAGATTGGAGTCTTGGGTAAGACGGCAGCAGGTGTTTCGGCCAACTCACTTCTCATTAAACTTAATTAACTGGCTACATGAGCTGGCAAACTGAGTCTGCACCGAGGCCTTCAGACATCAGGAAAGCAGCATGCTCCAGTGTGATAAATACTACTTTGTCATGTATTCATAAAGGTTAATTTATCAGTTCTCTGCTGCCCTCCTAAGACCAAAAAGAGGAATCGCAGGTTTACTTGAACATAACTGAAACGCCTCATTATAGTTTTCTTCCAGTGTTGTTTCATTTGTGTTGTATGTTGAATTTTACAATGCTGTTATTTCTCTTTTATGCTCAGTAAACAATGTTGGAATGTCCTATTCATACCCTGAATTCTTCCTCAACGTCCCCAATATTGACACAGTAAGTTTAAGAATGAACTTTCTTTCTCTTTTTTTTTCTTAATTAGCACAAAATAAGAATATAATATAGAATCACAAGAAATGAAAATCTGACTGTGCAGGAGAGGAATAAAAGCCTAAGGGGCTTACGTGAAATCCTCTCCATCAATAAACATCACTGGAATGAAAATAAAACTAAAAAGGGATCAAGGAACAACTAGCAGAGAATACTAATTAAGGAGTTAATCGAAGCAGTCACCCTAAACCACAGATCATATCGGCTCAGAATCAGTGGGATACTGTTTGAGAAGGAGATGATTAAATAATTTAGCCTAATTGGATGAAAAGTTGATGCTTGGAGGTACACTAAAACATTATCTAACATGAATCTGTCAGTGATTCACATCCGTTCTTTTAGGAGGATAAAAAACGGTCCCTTTTGTCTTTTTCCCCCCACTGTTGTGTTTGGACAAGCCGACCGTGCAGTCACAGCCAAAACAGTCCTCCTGCTCTATGACAGGCGTCATTCTTTGCCTTGAAAATTGATCCAGCCGGGCACAAACATCTTGTACCTCTGCTTAGTTTTGGGGGTATTAGAACACTGTCCACTGGGGGGCCAGTGCATCAGTCTTGGTCCAACGTGTTCGTTACGGGTGGCCCGACCAGCAGTACAATACACCAGCTGACGCAGCTCCAGGGGTCCTCGAGACACGCAAACTGTCCAAGGTAGTGATCCCATTGGGATTGATTAGCATATAGCAACTCAAACAGACTGCTTTAGTTTTTAGACTCTTAAGAAGAAGAAAAATCCACATGGAAGCACCCAGTCAGTAATATCTCCCACACAGTCATATCTCGCAAACAAATATCACTGTATGGGCTATAACCTGTGAGAAATGACACAAGTCTTGACCTGATCATCAGATGAGTCCAAAAAAAACCCCCTTTGATCTATGATTTGCTTAAGCATTACAATAAAGTCAAACATAGACACACACTTTCTCACAAACATGCAGAAATTTTCCAAAAAAAAACAGTTTTTCAAGTCTGTTTGAGATTCTAGAAAGTGTCTAATTATGTTTTTCTTTAACACAGACAAATGTAAGTTCAACAGTCTCACACTAAGGACATTTTGGGGCTCTCTGGACATGAACGCTGACCCAGATCACGCCTAAAATTATCTAATCTCTCTGTCACATATTCTTTAATTATTCAAATTCATTACTGCTGAGTTTGGGACACTGTTCATGCAAAGTCTAGCTACAAGTAAATGCAGTGACCTCAAGTTCAAATGCAACTTTTGCTAATTTTTAATTACTTCATCTATTTGATACCAGCCACGCACTTACGAAAGAAAAAAAAAAAAAAAGGGACAACAAATGGCTGGAAAAGTTGTGGCACTTTAAGAAGCAACCTGCTTAATTAGGTTACCTTGGGAACACGCCAGTAAGGCGCTTTGGAATAAACAGAGCATCCCAGAGATGCTGAGCAACTACTAAATAACATTTCTCCACGTTGTTTTAAAAAGAACTTGGGGATTTCATCATCTACTACACATAATATCATTAAAAGATTGACAAAATCCGGAGAAAGCTCTGTTCACAAGGGACACGGCTTAAAACCAATATTGGATGGCCGTGATCTCCAGACTCCAAAAACAGACACAGCAGGGCTCAGGACGATGTTCAAAACACATCTGCAGATAACACATTTAGATTTCTGTGTTCGTACACACTCATCTCCTGAGCTCACGCTCATTCAAGGCGGACTGAAGCCAAAACAAAACATCAAACCTCAGTGGTGCTGTCCAGCTTGTTAAGAAAGTCTCGCTCCTTTCAGCAAGACGATGCCAGAATAATTCGTGTGTGGATTGCAGCACTGTTTCCAGAGCTGACCTGTCACCTGCTGAAAGCTTCTGCCGCTCTGTGACACGCGAGCATGACAGAGACGATCCCGACTTGTTCTGAAACTCCACCCGTATGTTCTGAAAAGTAATGCAGGTATTACTGATGTTAACATTTACTGATCCGTGTTCTGTACCACTCCGAATGAAGGTCGCGGGGGGGGGGGGGGGGGGGGGGGGGGGGTTGGATCTGTTCCCAGCTGACTGTGCGAAGGCAGGGTACAATCTGGACAGGTCACCATTCCATCACAGGGCCAAACACACAAAGACAGCCACACACACTCACATTTACACCTTGGGGTAATTTAGGGTCACCGTTTAGCCTCACATGCATATTTTTGGACTATGGGAGAAAATCAGAATACCTGTAGGGGGGAAAAAAAAAGAAAAAAAGACTTGAATCGAGGGTACCCTCACTATGAGGAGAGTGCTTACCACTGCACAACTGTGTATGACAATATAGCAAGATAAATATTCTGGCATCCAGCAATCTCCTTTTGCAACTTCATCCAAAATCCAGTCACGGGGCTCTGTGGCGACATATGGCTAAAAGCAGGATACATCCTGAACCCGTGGTTAACACACACAAACCGAACACACACACAGTCGCCAGTTATCCTAACGACCATGTTTTCTGTTGACAAAGGTAACTACAATAACTTCACCTGCTGTAATCCTGAATTGTAAACACTGAATTTATTCAAATGATATAAGCCAATTTTTTGTTGTCTAAAATTAATTAAGTCTATTTTCAGTTAAATACAGTTGAAGTGATTTGCTGATTTTTTTTTTTTTGGTTTGTTTCTGCTGAGTTTTTCCAGTGTTGCCTTGCCATTTGGAAGTGGTACAGTTCCAATATTGACAAGTTGAAGTAATCCTTTTTTCTTATTTCAGTTCATTGACACTCTGGTCAACATCAACATAACATCAGTGTGCCAGGTGAGTGAGGAAACTGCCTGAATGACCAAAAGAGAGGGGGGGTGGGGGGGATTTTGTGACCGTTACTGCCAGAAAGGTGATTGCAGCTCAAGCATTTTCAGCACACAGCAGGGGGGTTGAAGTCATTTTAGTAAACGAGGGTTTCATCTTGAAAATGTTATTTTTTTTTTGCACTTTTTACAAAATCAGTTCTGAACAGATAGAAATCTCTTAAGAGAAAAACCTGAAATACAGTCTGCCGCCGTAACTGAGGTTAAATGGTAAATTTTACGATATGATCGAACACAGATCACATCACGTAAACTCATCAATCCGACTCGAGTCTTGATTTACTAAGAGGGGGTGTTGGAACTCTCACTATGATCCAGACTCCATGGAAATGGCACATTGGATCGCTTCACATTTGTGCATTTCTGTTACGAAGAATGACCATGTGACACTATATACTGTACATAGTGACAGTCAGCATGTTTCTAATTTTAGAAATATTGTGCAGGTGAAAGGAGGAGGTCATGCAGACCTGTTTAATGTAGGAGTTAAAGGATAAGTCCTGGTCAAAAGTAACTCCCAGGTTCCTCACAGGAGGTTAAAGTAACACCATCCAGAGTCACTATAAATCATGGTACTGGATGATATTCCTGATTTATATTAATCTGCACATCAGTCTCATCTCTCAGTCTGGAAGAGTTCAAATTAGATGGAATAAAATGAAAGTGACCTTGTAAAGTGAGCTTGTTTCTCTTTGTACCGATGCTGGCAAAAGCCAGCCGCTTCTCAGAAAACAAGATTTCTGCAGCCTTCAGCATGCATGTTTTAACACACTCAGCCTCACCGTGTGGCTTTGAGAGTGATGCTATTTCACGAACAATAAAGTATCTTGCTTTTGCAGCACTTGCTTCTCCTGAAACCTCTAGTGGGCCAGTTTAGCCCGCAGGCCGCATGTTAAACACCCCTGAATTATAGCCCTGAGTCTGTGTGGATTGATCTGCTTCAGACTTGAGGGCAGTACTTCTTTTTTCTTCTTATGCCGCACACTGAAGCTCAGAAGAATAAAAGAATAAAAAAAAAAAAAAAGGCAGTCCAGGAGTTGTTTAAGTTGTGCTCTTATATTCTCAGTGCAGAGATATAATGCCTGGATCATCCCATACGTCTGGCTCATTCCCTGTCTGAACACTATAAACTGTGTAAACTTTAGTTGGCAAATGTTTATTGTAAGTGTCCTTGTGGTGTCTGGGCTTCACTTCTGAGTAATTTAAGTTTGACTAAGTGGATTGAAATGGCTGAGATGGTTAGAAATCCACTGTCGAGTAGTCCCACAGCGGCGAAGAGTTACAGACACGCACACAGACAAAACGGCGACACAAGGCGCCGTAAGTCACTTCCCCTGCTTATTCTCCGCGTTCAGCAGTTCCCTGAGCCGCAGCTACAGTCCGCCCACTCTCTTAACGCTTAATTTATGTTATTCAATATTTCTGTAAATGCCTCCCTGTGCTATCATTACATTTTCCTTTCTCTCCTCTTCCTGTCTCCCTGACCACCTCTTTACCTACTACCCACACACACATACAGAGGCACACACTCCACAAACATTCTTTTTTTGGGGTCTGTGATGCTTTTAATCTGCATTTCTCATTTGTCACCTTGCACATCTTGTTTTTATTCTCCAGATGACGCGTATTGTGTTGCCTCAGATGGTGGACAGGTAAGTCTGGGTGTCCAGCTGCTGTTGTTCCTCTAAAGCATTAATGGAGGGTGTGAACATGTTTAAAAACCATAACGTCTTGGATTTTTCTCAAGAATATGCACCTGTTGGAGTGGGTAATGGAAGTGAAGGGGAGCCACTCTGTGTGAGCTTTCTGGAACAGGCTGCTGAGTTTACCCACCGACAGTGTTGCCAGTGAAATATTTATCTGAGATTTTTCAGCGAGATGCAAATGGGCATCCGAGGTATTTGATTTATTGCGAGGCGGAGGATTTGTGGGAGATTACTCCCTAAACACACACACTTGGAATTGGAGGAATTCAAATCCCAGCAGGGGCCAAACGTGTTCAAATACTGGCGGAAGAAATCTGACAAAAGCACAAAACTGAGAACTAATTGTGTTTTCAAATGTGGAAAAATATGATGCGTTTAATTTGGCTCAGTGCTGGAGATCGCTCCACTTAGAGAGGAGACGTGCTGGAAGGAGGCAACAAGGTGGAAAATCAATTATCGGCACTTTCTCCTCTTATTTTAATGATGAATTACAGTGTTTCAGACTGAAATATAGGATATACTGACAAATATTGGTTTTTGAATGGCTCACTTTTCAACCAAATGAGATCGTGGAAGGCTCGTTTCCTTTCCGTCCACTTTCTGCAACCCCCGGTGGATGCATGCTCATAATGGTACTGTACTCGGATTTTGGATATTTCTTCTAGTGAGTTTGTCTCCCATGAGCCACTAGTTGGGCGAAGCAAGCTTGCAAAAGCAGAAAGGCACAAAGGAAAATAGACAAAAGCGATTAAGAGAGGAAGTATGATAATGGCATCATGAAAATAGACCATTAAGACTCCTCAGCACAAACAAACAATTCTTTAATAATTTTGTTCTTTTTTTTCAAGTTTGTTTGCAATAATATATTTGATTTACATTTTTGTGCATGAAATTCACTTAAAACGTTCAGTCAGTCGGTGCCTTTGAGTCTGTCAATCAGCAAGCATGCATTTAATATTTTTCTCTTCAATAATTTCTTATTAAAAGTGCTCTTTCTCTGTGAGTTGGTGATCATCACACAGTTTCGGTCTATTAATCACAATTATTTTTTACATATTTAGAATGCTGATGTTTTGAATTCACACAGCATGAATGCTCAGTGCCTAATGCAAAATATATTCATCACAGTTCAGTCGATTACCATACATTTTTCATATATTGTGCAGCTTTCCTCCTCACAACCTCTGTGAAAACAACAAGTTGAGAAACGTTTAACCAAACGCACCATAAAGTTCACCTGTTTTAAAACCAGGCTATGTAGCAAGGTCCACCCAAAATATATGCTGCAAAGATGAAAACCTTAATTTAAAAAAAAAAAGAAATACAAACAAGAAGTCCACATGGAGATTTTGTTTGGCTTATGTAATATTTGTGAGTTTGTCACCGTTGAATATGTCCTGGAACAATGCGTGCGTAGCGTTTTCACATTTGAATAGAAGCGAACGTGTCGTGCTGTCGGAGGCTGGTGGGGTTACAAGCCTCAATGTAGGTGGCTGCTGTTGACTAATGTGGCTGAATAACTCCACCAGGGATGGGTCGTGCATATTGCACGACACAATAATACGTTTTTTTCTCCCTGCCTCTCTCTAAATAACACATCTCATTTAGATGGATGTTGCGCGGAGGCAGCACGAGCTACAGCTCACTGTAAACATTTATGTATTGACGTTACTGTATCTTTGATCTTATCAGCTCTTGTTTGATGTAGCACGAGGGCAGTTTTGGCTCGGCACCCAAGTGCACACGCTACCATTTTCTTTTATCACGCCGGGATTGATTTCAGGCTCGAGTGTTTGTTGCTCTTCGTCTTAACGTTGTTCCTCCTTGGTGTTAAGAGTGCTTGCTTTTCTTTCCAGGAAGAAGGGGGCCATCCTCAATATCTCATCTGCCAGTGGCATGTACCCGGTTCCTCTCCTCACTATCTATTCTGCCTCCAAGGTAATTAAAGGACGCCGCTTATGACCTTTTTATTAAGCAAGAGCTGAAGACTCACAATTGGGCTTTATGGATCCACCTTCGTTCTGCTTTTGGGAATCATCCCGTCGACAACATACATCGAGGCAAAACCTAATTTAATTCTGAAGATGGAAAGATAGGAAGCTGTCTGCTCAACAGTTTGCCCGGTTTTAATTATTGCATATATAAAAATCAGTGACTAGCTCAGGTCCCGAGGTAGTACACTCATTTAAGAAAAAAAAAAAAAAAAGGTTTATCGGCGCATGTGGTGTCATAATGTTTTATAACAGTCTCTTGTGTGTTTGTTAGCTTAAAAACAACCTGCTGTTCACAGTTTCACTTGATTAATTTGCCCTTGTCTGAATACTGGGTCACGTCAATCCACTAAATCCCAGTCACTGCGCTGCAAGTTTAAAAAGGCAACTGAAGTCAATCAGTGCTGAATTTATTCAGTTTACTGCTGAAATTACAGCTCATCTAACTTTATTACAACTGCTGTACACACTTTGTATAATCAGGGCAGTTTCATTCCCAACATGTTTTCTTTCCCTCTCCTTCTGAGAGTTTAAAACACTTCTTAATGTCTTTTCTTGAGCATTTCCTGATTTCCGTAATAGATTTATTCTTCATGAATGTTTTATTTTTCTGCAGGCATTTGTGGACTTCTTCTCACGAGGATTACAAGCTGAATACAAGAGCAAAGGGATCATCATCCAGGTGAAGAAAGCTCGAGCCCACTTTAACGTTTCAGCGACAAGCCGACAAGTTTCAATGAACATTTGCTGATGGCGTTTATGGCTTTCCCATTATCCCCAAGTCTATGACTTTGACTTGTTTTTGTCCCCGTTTACTCAACGTTTCCAGTGAAAACGCATAGGTTTGCTTTTTCGTTTCAGAGGAAAATGGTGTAGTTCTCATGTAAAGCCACTAGTTGCTTTTGTTTGTCTTTGGAATGAAAACCAAACACGTGTGTGTGTGCAGACAACAATACGCTATGATCATGAATAATGATGAGCTGGGTTGCTATTACAATGACTCTCATCTTTAAAACTAAGTAGCAGGAGAATCTGGAGTGGGAATCATGACAGTTTTACGTTTTCACTTGAAAAAGTTGTGTAAGCGGGGATTAGAATTTGTTCCTAAAATGTGTGTTTGGCTCTCATTATGATGAAAATCTGTGCAGTAGAAGACAAAATACTGGAAGAAAATACATTCTTGAACCATGTTATTTATTTATTTTATTTTTTAAATCTTTCAGACTCATTTGAAGGCAAAGCAGGATGGACTGATTTTACTACCGAATAAAAATAACAGTGATTATTCCTGTTTTGAAGTTCAGTCTTTATAAAATATGATCTTGCACAGTCCTTGTGGCACTGTTATGAGCTTAAATCACTCCATGCTTCTTTTTTTTTTTTTTTGCTGAGGGATTGGAACTGAATCTGAAGGAGGAAAAATAAGTATTGCAAATAAAAGAAAAAAGTTGAGTGCATTAAAATAGTAATATGCAAACATCAGGTTTATTTGATATATAATGTACTTACTGCAGGAATCTGCATTTATTTTTGCAAATGATGATCAATTTTTTTTTTTAGTCCATACACTCGTTCATTTTTCTTTTCTATGTCCACATAAAATAATAATTCTGAGAAGCCTGGTTGCTTTTTTCTCTTGTGTGAAGAGTTAATGAGAATCTGAAGTACAAAACAAAAGAAAAACACAGAGAATTATGGATGCCATAGGTGTAACGGATTTCTCCCTTGTTTTTAAGTAGCATTTCATTGCTCATCAGCTTGTCAGTTCGTTACCATCTTGTGTAGATCAATATAAACTTTTTTCTTTTTTTTTTTTTTAATTGAATTATAGAGTGTGTTACCATTTTTCGTGACCACCAAGCTGAGTAAAATCCGACGGCCTACTCTGGATACGCCGAGTCCGGAGCGCTACGTCGCAGCCGAGCTCAACACCGTGGGCCTCCAGACGCAGACCAACGGCTACCTGCCCCACGCCATCATGGTGAGTCTGTAACACTAGAGTCAGGAACCAGGATTGATCTTTTCACTGACTCTCTAAAGCAGCATTGGAATTGACTTCATGTTTATAATAATTCTGTGATAATTGTTCAGTTTGAGAAAATAGTATAATTTTTTATCACTTATACTTTGAAGTGTTTCTTTGATGTGGTGCAAGGACTATTTTGACAGTTTTCCAGTTCAGCCAACTCAAGTTGAAGTTGGGCTGCTTGTGGCTCCTGAACTTAAATGTGTTTGACCCCTCTGATCTACAGGAAAATGCTGACATTAAAAAAAAAACTGTTTCTGGCTCACATGTACAAGAAAATCTCCATAAACAAGTCATGCATTACTTCATTCACAAATGAAAATCTCAAGTGTAATCGTCAGGGTCTCTTAAAACAAACTGAACTCCTCACTCTGTTACAAAACAGAACGACCGCCTAACCCAAAACTGCAGCATTTCTGATTCTCTACTCAGCAAAAAGTAAAAAGGTGCTTTGAACAAATACACAGAGAACCTTTATCTCCTTAAACTTTAATATAATTCACTGGGTTTTTATGAACAGACTTTTCAGCTACAAGAAAATGGTTCTAAACTGGCAGAGTCCTGCAGCCCGAGGGCCGAAGTGCTGCAGATATGCTGCGTTCATGCAGGGGAGTGGGAACTGGGGTAGTTACCAGTTGGCATGGTTCCATTTCCCACTCTACAGCATTCACATGACAGTAACAAACAAGCAGCATGGTCTCCTCCTGCAGTGCTGCTTTATTGCTTCTGTCAGAGTCCAGAAAGGAGACAAACAAGCTCATCATTGCCTACATCAACAAGGGGGGGTGGGTGGGGAAAAAGCCCAGAAGGTTCAATTTATTTTCACACTGCATCCCCGCCGTACAGCTGTGCTTTGTTTTCCACCGTTAAAATATCTAACAATCGTTAGAAGTTCTGCAATAAAGCAAGACAGAGGGACCTTATGAGCAAAAATAAGATGGAATTTATTAATTACTGCTTCTTGGATGTCTCCTGAAGCTCCATGTTTAAACACTGAGCATACTTTTTTGTTTTTGTTTTTTCCGCCTCTGTTAAGGCCCATGTAAATTGCGATATGCATGGTTGTTAATCAACCCATCCAGTACAGGACGGTGCGCCTTGTTAGCTTCGTGTGGGACGTTTCTAATCCGAGCATCCATGTGACAGGCTAAACACTAAGCATCCATGTCCTGGGGAGGGGGATTTTTTGTTTAAATTAAGCATTCTGTTGTCTTCTTTATTTCTTTTGCGAGTTGCACATCGGCTGAACTGGACAATACTGCCCCCCTAAGGTCATTAGTGGTATTACTGTTTTTGCTAGATATTATTAAGGTCCCTGGAGATGTACCGACTGCGATGTAGACAGAGGACTGATTGAAGCCTCCATCCAGCATCGGGCACATTTGGGCATTCAATGCTTCCTGCAGGGGTGGCAAATCTGGAGAGAAACAAAGCAAGAGGGTTTTCTTTAAGATGGAAGACGTCACAGACTGAGGAGAAATGGAGGTTTGCAGTGAAGAAAGGATGAATGAAGGTGAGCAGGAGCAGGGACAGAAAACAGTGAGGAGGGAGGGACAGGAGGTTGCGAAGAGACGGGAGTTTAAGTACCCGGGGTCAGCTGTCTGAAGAAGGTGTGAGACAGAGGTGACGAAAAGAGCACAGGCAGAGTGGATCAGACAGACGGGTGTCGGGAGCGAGGCTGAGGGGGAAGAAGGGCTGCTGGATGGTAGAGAGAGAAGCTGCGACGCAGTTTAGAGGCGGTGGCAGGAAGCTGAAGTGGACCTGGCAGAGTGGAGGAGGTCGAGGTTTTCACTGGGACTGATCAGGCTGGACGGGATTAAGAGGGACACCTCATTTTGGACAGTTTGAGAAACTGGGAGATGAGATTGAGATGGTTCGGTGACGTAGGTAGGAGACATGATCGCGGTGTCGAGAAAGGGATGCTGAAGATGGAGCAGGAAGAGACAAGCAAGGACAGTGAGGAGTTCCCTGCAGTGACTGGTGTGAGGAAGGATGAAGAGGAGATCTGCAGCCCTTACAAGGAAAATGCTGAAATTCACTTGAATCCAGATTTTTCTCAGTCTGTTTCCAAGTAGTTAAACACGTTTCTTTCCAAGGCTTCATTGTATCATTCGCTCACAACGTCTGCATGTCATGGAGATGTAAACTGAGAACTGTCATTTACACGTGCGCTAAACTGACCACCGATGATGAGTCACGATCGGCTGAAAGCGCCTCAGCCAGTTGGAACTTAAAATCACACCGCAGGCCAAATCTTCCTCCACAAATTACACTCCGTTTATGTCACCAGCACAACCAATTGTAATGCACTCTGAATATCTGGCAGTTAAAATGGCAGTTAAAAAAAAAAAAAAAACACAGTAGAGCACAGCTGGGGCAGCACATAAAAGTGGCACCATTTTAACATAACTGGTTCTTTTGTGGCGGCAATGAGCCTGGTGCAGAGCAATACTCATCTGATAAACTGAGGAGGGCTGCAGGTAGTCGAGGTATGTCTCGACAACAGGACACAAACCTCATCAGGCTGCAGTTCACTTAAAGGAAAAAGAAGAAGAAGGGGAAAAAAAGTGTCTTCAAGCAGCTCATCTCCATTTACTGAATTAATGTTGTCAACAGTTGCTAAAGCATCTGTCAAAAGCTAAACATCCTCTGACGTAATGGGGTGGAATGCTCCACTACCTTTCAGTATTGTCTGCATCTTAGCGCTGTAATTATTCTCTGGAGATGTGAGCTTCAGAAATGAGATGGAAACACTAATCGAGTCCCATGTTTTTATATATATATGTGTCTGTGTGTCTTTTTCTGCATACATCAGTGGCCTTTTTTTTTTTATTTGCATCCACGCATGTTTTTGTGCATGCACAAATGTTACATGAGTGTGTTTTGTGTTTATGCATGCGTGTGCAACCGCCTTTGTATTTTTGTGCATGAATCATGAAATGTTTTTGCAGACATGCATATTTTTGGCTTGCATGCTTTTTTTTTTCTGTACAAATGTGCTCAGTTTACACACACTGGTGCATGTGCATGTGCACCCATGGTGCTGTGCAGGCCTGTTTTTGTAAGAGTTGTGTGTCCGGTGCACGGGCCTGTTTTTGTGTACATGTTTTTTTTGTGTGTGTGAAGTGCATGTTTGGGGTGTTTGAAGGGTATGTTTGTGCTGTTTGTGTGAAGTGTTTCATGCTATTGCATGTTTTTTGCACGTGCATGTTTCTATGTGTGTTCCTCCCGCATGTCCACTTTTTGCTCGTGTTTTAGTGTGCAGTCATGTTTTTATGCTTATTTGTGCTTTGATGTGTGTGTCTGTGCGTGTGTGGATGGATGTGATTTTATTTATTTATTTGGGAGGTATTCTTAGAGATCAGAGAGTCACTCTCTCCTTCCTGTTTCCCCCTCTGCTTTGTTGTACACGGTGAACTGTGTGACCGGAATATCAACCAGCGTGTTTATTGATATCCATATGAAGACCAACAACATCTATTACAGCGTACAGGTGGTCAATAAATCTTCTGCCTAAATGAGCTTCAGTTAATCCTGTTCAGTCAACACTTTTCTTTGTGTGTTGATCATATAAATTCAGCACAGATCTGTCCCGCCGTCAGCTGCCGTAGTCCCCTAAACCACGAGCAGCAGACAAGTTGTGCCGCCGTGATTATCTGATAATCCCTCTCACTTCAATTGTGCGGCAAAGCGCCGCGCATCTCACAGCACGATTCACCACTATCTAATTTGGAGTGGAGAGGAGCTGCATATTCATAGCCGACAGTGCACGCTCTGTTAACTTTGCCGTAGCTCATTTCTCTTCAGATGCTGCAGTAAAAAAAAAAAAAAAAAAAAACTTAAAAATAATATTAAAAAAAGGCCCACTGGATGAAGAAGTCTGGGGACTTTTCGAATATGCACGCACTCTCAAATTCAATCAAGTGAGATCAAAAGGCGTTTCAGCTGTGTTAAACATTCGCAGGGAAAAGTTCAGCCCGAAATTGCCTGCTGTTGTCGGTCTGCTGTGGAAATGTCATTGGCCAAGCAGACGGAGTAAACACGAGGCGACGAAGCCCAACAGCCTCGTCATCGTTTTCAACTGGGAGGGTGGCGACTCGGCCAACTTTAATAGTTTCACCACGCTGGAACATCTCCAGTTTATTAAAGCCACAATGGTGTAATGATTTATCAATTAAAGAAAATATTAGAGTTCTGTCTTAAAAGTAAATACAGTGAGCATCCAGACATGAAATTAATAAGAAGTCGACGCAAACTCATTAGTCATGAAATAATGAGGTTTATAGTGCCTGGATGGTTCCACCCAGAACCGCTCTTTTCTTTTCTCCAGAATAGAATCGACTGCTTCCACTGCAGTGCTGTTGTCTCCGAAGCTGTTAACTGTCTTTATGGCTAAAGCAGAAAAGATTTCCTGGCTGTAATTCAAACTGCCCACTAATGTACCATATATAAAAATTAAATGCAAATTAGATGAATTAATCCATGCAGTCCACAGAGAGAAACCATATTTTACAACTGGCTGTAATAAAAAAAAAAAAATACTGAGGCATTGTCTTTGTGCTTTTTTTTTTTTTTTAAACTAAGAAAGAGAAAATATTAAAATAATGCTGGAATAAAAGGTTTTAATGCACCACGTGTTGAGGTCTTTACCAGAAGGCTTTTGCAGTTTAGGTGTGATTTGAAAAGGGCACAGGCAGTGAAGTGGCACGATTGCTCGACTTTCCCCTCTGCACAAACATGCTGGCCACAGTTGTTGCTCCCGTGGGTTGGAAATTAATAATGAATGCTAATCTGTTATTTGTAAATGCCACCAGCTGACCATGTAATCTCCCTCTGTAGGGTTGGGTGACTACAGCTCTGCTCCCAGCCAAGATCCTCAACAGCTACGTGATGGGGATGGGTCTGTCCCAGCGCGCTCGTTACCTCAAGAAGCAGAAGCAGGGATAGATGGGCCGATTAGAGGAGACAGAGGGGGACCAGCTCTGGTAATGACCAACACCGCCGCCATCATCATCATCATCATCGTCATCGTCACGGACCAAGCAGAGGGAGTGTGACGGCTGCCCTCCCACTGACACTCCCACTCACAAGCCACACCGAATCCAGACAAAAAAAAAAATGTGAACAGCTTTAATGGATGAGAAAGCTAAGAATGAAACTTTCCCGCAAAACATAATCAAAAGCGCAGGCTACAGGAGGAGGTGGAACTGGCAGGTGTGATTTGTGTGTGCGTCCTGTGGGTCTGTGGATTAGCTTCAAGCTGTTTAGTTCAGTCAGAAACGAGCTTAAACAATGACTTATCACCGCCTCTTAGCTTAATTGTGTTTTTGTTCAATCATTTGTTTGTGTTATTAATAGCTTCTTTTTTAAAATTATTTCTCTTTCTTTTTTTCAAAGCACACAGATTCACACCTTTATTCCAAGTACCAAAAAAAAAAAAACTAGCACTGAACTCCTGTTTGATTATTTTCAACTATGTATATTTTTTTTAAGCAATAATTTCAACAAACTACATTTCATTGGAAAAAAATGGGAGGATTAGATAAATAGTTTGTCGACTATTCCACTGTGTTTTGTTTACTTGCAAAGTTTAAAAATTACTACTCAGTTTGGCCATCTAACCTGTAATTTCCGTTGAACAGATTGAGTAATAATGAGTGAACGGTAATGACTAAGTTATTCCTTCGTGTTGTGTTTAACTGAAATGATCAAAAGAACTAAATCCATAAAATGTTCCATTGGATGTTTTCCTAACATTGTTTTGCAAAAAAACAAACAAACAAAAAAACTTTCAGTTTGAGTTTTGTCTGATTTTTGATTAATTCTTTTTCTTGTCTCCGTGCTACTTTAATCATACATTTGTGTAGGTGAGAACTCGGAAAGTTACCAGGTGGGAAATTCCCGCTTCCCAGTTTTAACGGAAAGCGTCCAGCAGGTTTTTCCACTCTTGATAAATGACTCGGACATACAATTGACCTCAGAAATGTGCATAGTTGCAAAGTACTACTTGCATCTCATTTCCCATTTCATCTAAAGGAAATTGTGAAATTTTTCCCACTCTGGAATCCAAACTTTCCCATTTCTGAGCTGCTCATGAGCATAAAATATGATGTTAAAAAAAGTCTCCTAGCATTTCACTAACGCTGTTTAAAGTGTGCAGCTGAGTTCCTGATTGTAATGGCGTTTGTCTCTTTAAGGCTGCGACACTGAGAGCTCTGTGTGGTTTGAGTTAACCTGGATATCATTGTTATGTACTGATTATGGAGAGTTATGGAGCATTTGTCCTTCCAATAAATGTGCTTTTCAAATAACTCCATCCAGCCATCTGTTCACTTATTAAGTCGGCTTCACCTTTGTTGTCACAGATTTTTTTTTTTTTTAAATCGTGGATTTATTTTTAGAGCATCGAGGGGAATTATTTTTAGCTTCTTTTTTTTTTTTTTTGAAGGTTGCATTCATTTTGATATCCTACAGAGGGAACAGGGTGTTTAATGTGTCATTGGGCTTTGAGATGAGACAAAATATGAATGAGTTTTGTTAAAGAAGAGGTTTGTACTCTTCTTTTTTCTGTGTGAAGATTCCTGGTTCAAATCTAGGTCAGATTTCTGTGTAGCGTTTCCATGTTCTGCTTGAAGACATGAAAATACGACTTATATTAAACAAAAACTGAAACTGAGAAAGAAAAACCTTTTTTTTTTTTTTTAATTTAAATAACGGTGTTTCTGCTGTGAGGCAGTAGTGTAAACCACTATTTCCATTATGGACTTAATGCTTTCTGTTCAAAATTTGCTGGATTTACCTCAGAATGCTCAGTGGACAGTGTGTTATGTATAAACTTATGGTTGCTTATTAAGTTGAATAATGAAAAAAAAAAATCAAATTTAAGACTACGTGGAGTGTCAAGTGGTTAGTATTGTTGCCTCACATTGACAGGACCCGAGTTTGATTTCGAGAACTATTTCCCTATTTAATCATAGTGAAGTTTTTGAGATTGTGTCTGTTCTGTTTGCCTTGTTACCAACTCTTGCGAAACGAGTTTGAGTTTGGAGCCCGATGCCAAAAGTTCAGCAGCATTTAGTAGTAAAACATCTGACGTGCTCCGGTTTGATGCCGTGCTTCAGTCGGCTCACGCAGCTTCAGAGATTCTGCCTTCCTCCGTCATATTTCACAGGCCGGCCCAACAAATGTGTTGCTTTTTCACTTGTTCTGCCTCTTTCCCTCCCAAACACCACCGTCCGGTTCCCATGCCAACAGTTTCTGGGAGATTATTCCGGTGCACTGGTATGGAAGCTGCGGAAATGTGTCATCACTGAAAATGTAGGAGGGGAGAGTTGTGTGTGTGTGGAGGGATGCCCAAAGGAAGAAGCGAGTGGGCTGTGGAGACGTATATAAGAGGGGCTCAGTGGCGCTCAGACTCCACGGATCGCTCAGACGTGCACACGGCGCCGTGATTTCACAGCGAGGAATCGGGATCTCTCAAATCTTCTCATCAAGCAGAACCCTCAGGGACATGTTGAACAGCTCTCACTGACTTTACATTGTTACAGACTTTCGTCCTTTTTTTGCATCATCTGTCCCGAAACGGTTGATCAGATAGTTTTGAAGCAAAAAAAAAAAGGCTTTAAAAAAAAAAAAAAAAAAAAAAAATCTCCTCCAGAGCTTCACCATCTTCCTCACATTTGGGCCATCGCTCGCCATGGCGACCAGCATGGACACGCTCCCTGCCCATCTGCTGCCTTTGGTGATGGAGGAGTTCCCCCAGTCTCTGGCCACGGCGTGCGTCTGCAGGGCCGGGCAGCGCGAGCCCCGCCTCCGCTGCGTGCAGTGCGGCATCATCGAGGAGGAGGAGGAGGACTGCTCCACCCTGGAGGAGGACCAGGCCCTGCGCTCCTTCCTGCAGACCGTGGAGAGCCTGAGGAGGAGCACCAGATGAGCTCCTCCAGAGGAAGGGGGAGTGTGACCGTTACATGTTTTGACCTATTTGGCTTCTCCCCCCTCCCACCGCACCGCGATGACTCCTGGAAACCAGCAGATGTCCACCCGCGTTCTGGATACCGGCTGTGCTGGGGACGGTGAATCCAGGGGACGTCTCTGGTAATATGGCACTAGATGAGACCACAGAGTCGAGACAGTCTGGACTGAGATGAAGCATCGGATTCCGGGACTTTATCAAAAGACGCTGGCAGCCAACCAGCATATTTTCTTTTTGATTTTACAGTAAATCTGTTGCTATTTTCCCTGAAAAGCTTTACTCTCAACTTGTCTGGATGTTATTACATTATGCACACGGCTGTATTCCTTTATTTGATATTTGCTGTCTGCAGCTAAATCTGTGGATTTATTACATAAAGCTTATCTTCTGACACTTACTTAGTGGTCTGCCTCCTGATTTAAAAAAAGAAAAGAAAAACAGTCTAATACAATGCATCAAGCTCACTGTTAATATTCATACCTAAAGCTGGAGTCTTGTGTGTTGACTGGGAAAAAGCCATTTAGAATATTTCATCCTTTTCCATGTGGTGGCACTATTGATACACTTTTTTTTTTCTTTTTTTTTTAGCAGCTAAGTAGCACAGACTGTACAACACACAACATCAGTCCGGTCTAACTGCAGATTAGTACCTGAAATCTCCTCTTTCCCTACATGTGATATCATTTCTCTGTTAACTCTTTATGTGGCTCCACTGGAAATGCTTCGAAATGCAACGTATTTAAACTCCAGAGTGTGAAATTAGTGTTATAAACCCTTTTATGTGTCACTCATATGTGCTGAAGAGCATTCAGTAAACAAAATGACATGTTGTTTGGGGGAAAAGCAAACATGAATGCTTTAGGTCTTAGAGATGCTCAATTTGTCATGAGCAGAGAGCACATTTACAAGCAAGGTTTTTATATCTTTTCCAGGAGAATTTTGAGTTGAAAGCACGACTAAAGTGCTTTAAAGGTGCTAAAGGAAGAGATGCTTTACCACGGCAAGAGGCAGCACACAACCGCAGAGGCTTTCTCACTGAGTAGATGATATATAGATTACCTGAAGAAAATCCACGCAGGCACTTTATATGGCTGTCATAGTTCTTTACACATCAGAGTGTGAAAGAAATGCTCATGTGTCACATATATAAATGTGTTGAAGACCATTAAAGAAACAAAATCACACGTTTTATTTCCTATTGTTCAAAGCACATTAAGTCCCACATTATAATGTATTATTTAAAACAAAAATTAAGCACTTATATGACTGGGTTTAAGCAGATGGTAATTGTGTCATATGTAACATTTTTATGTGCACAGAGCACATTTTCAAGCATGATTTTAATACTTTTTTCAAGTTTAATGCACTAAAGGCTACACACAGCCTATAATGTATACATTGCCATGCATGCACAGGGGAAACACGCAAACTCTCCGCAGAAAGGAACCCAAGCCGATCGAAGCCGCTGTCGCTGTCGCTGTGCGGCTTGATGAAAGGTTGACGTCATTTCCTTCGTTTGTGAGAAGTAAACTGAACACAGTGATGAAAGACGAGCGAGCAGCAGAGGACAGCAGCGCATTAAGACTCCTGCTACTAAACTATAAAGTGCCCTATTTGGGTACTGAATATACAATCTATAACCCTTCTTTTTACTTTCTATGAAACATTTTCCAGACCCAGCTTTTACCCCCCTAAACCGTGACCAATTTATTGCCACTCGGATTCCCAGAATGTTCTTTTGCACCATTAGGCTCAATCTCTGCATCATATTTACACTTCCACAAATGTGATACTTCCTTCTTTCAAAGGCTAAAAACAATGAAGTCTCAGCAGAATGAACAAGTGAATGAATGAGTGGTTGTTTGACTCATGGATGGAGGCAAAAGAGCTTTCTCGACAATTTTTGGTACAAAGAAAAAAAAAAGGGAAAGAATGTTTTGGAACAGCACACTCTGCAGATGTCTGCTCCATAAACGTTCAATTACAGATACTGTATAACGCCATCTGGAGCCCGAGTCTGATTTTCGGTTGTATAAATATCTGTTTCTACCATGAGGGTGTCTTTATTTTAATATTTCACATCGAAGAAAACAACTTGTGTTTTCTCCGTCAGTTCTTTTCACTGATTACTGCAGTCAAAGCTTGAAGGCTTCAAAACTCCCAACATGCCTTGTGTCCAACAGCATCAGTCTAATAAAGAGACTAACTGAAATCATATGAAGAATTAATGACACATTTTTATTATTCTCACTGGAAATATTGTTTTATTAGTCAATAATTGTCAAATCAATCCACAAAAGGATCAGTTCCATCCCAAAAATTTGTACAAGTATAGAGGTTTTTTTCAATATATGTTCAGCTGTTATTTCTGATTATTTTATCCAGGGCTGGACTGTTTTTGGAGAAATAGCAGACGAAACATTGAGAGCGGAGGGAGGAGTGATGCTGGAGTGAAAGTTAGCTACCTTACTGCTGACAAAGTAGCATCGATGTTAAAGCTGTGTGGGTGAAGCTGTGAAAACATGCATGCTGAGAGCTGCAGAAATCATGCTCCCGAGAAGGCGCAGGCATCGCGGCAGAGGAGTTCACAGCTTTCAGCAGAACTTCCAAATGGAAAGTGATGAGTGCAACAGAGAATACAAATCGAGGACAGAGTTTTTCATTAGAAATGAACTTCAAGTGCAGAAAACTCCACTTGTTTGTCCTTCAAAGGTTAAACTTTTCCAAATTTTCTTAAGTATGTTTAAAAAAAAGTGACAATTTTATATTTAAAACCTCTCCCTAAGACAAATTGAGACATTTTGAGTGGACAATTCCAAAGCTGATTCACTGCCTGACTGATGAATGAAATCCACAAAAATCAAGTGAAAACACTACATAGTTCCATAATTGCATCTTAGTCACTACAAATCAGTAAGAAGTGTCCTCAAATGTCCTCATGAGATATGAATGCATGTCGGAGTAGTGGTTAGCACTGTTCCCTCACGTTAAGAAAATCCTTGGTTCAAGTCTCTCCTTTCTGCGTGTCCATGGGGTTTCTGTATGACAGGGAATATTGTACTCTGGTTTTTGTGTTAGGGATGAATTGGGGAATCCAAATTGCAAACAGATGTGATTGTTGGTCTTTTTGAAGGTGGATTGGACTCCGACTGTGGCAGAAACTGGATGAATTGTCACGTCATTACAGAAGAGTCACACTATGAATGTAAAAGGCCTCACTGGGAAATCTAAACCACTTCAAACAAGGGATTTTCTGCATATGCAGCGAGAGTGCCAACCACTACCCCACTGAGCCAGCCGCGCTAAAAGCCAAAACATTCGTCTCCATGCACGTGCACTTCCATCACAAGCAGTCCATCTCAGGACAAGCCACCAGTCTGGCGCGAGGCTAATGCAGACGGACAGCCGCACTTATGCTGACATCTATAGGCAATTTAGAGCTGCTGACCTGAGTGTAGCGGGGCCTCTGGGAGGAGGGGCCCCTGATATGCAGGGTGAACAAGCACGACTCTGCACAGAGCGGCGCCTCCTTTCACATTTTGGACATTCTCATTGGGAGGTGACACAGCAAATATTGGGTTTACCGAGGCATTTCTGAAATATTTTTGTTCAGCGTCCCGAGACGTCCCGCTACCCTAAATCTCCACTGGCTAGACAAGAACGCACACACAAACACACACACACACACATACACACACACACACACACACACACACACACACACACACACACACACACACACACACACAGTCTTGTATTTCTATCCTTGTGGGGACCGTCCATTGACTCCCATTCATGTCTAGCCCCTAACCCTGACCCTTACCCTAACCCTAACCCACACCACAACAAAGCCTAACCCTAAAGAAATGTTTTTGCACTTTTACTTTTTTCAGTAACAACAACATGGTCAAGAAAACACTGTTTCTCCTAAAAAAAGGTCCCCACAAGGCACGTCGTTCCACGTTTTGCTATCCTTGTGGGGGACATTTGGCCCCGACAAGGATAGAAATACAAGAACACACACACACACACACACACACACACACACACACACACACACACACACACTGGATGCAAACGCCATCTTACTGCAAGATGCCTTTTTCTGTCACTTTCTGTCTCAGTGGAATTTTGAAGCAGGATGTTTTCCTCTTACTGTATAGGAGCACCGGTTCAAAAAGAGACGACAATTGAAAACTCGTTAATTACGGTAGATTCTGCATATTTTGAGAAATGACATGACACTACAAATGTTACGGAACAGAAGTATGTTTCCACTCCTTCAGAGACGAAGCATCCAAAATGTTCCTCAGTAAGATTCTTACTTTGGGGACAGACATGCATCCTTACACTGTTTTGTTTTTTTTTTTGTACCACTTAGCCATCACAAGTTAAAAATTGACAATTTTCGATCAAGTGTGTCACATAATTTTCAACTTGAGTGGGCCGAACTGGTAAAATAGTGCAATAATAACCTTTGAATTTAAACATTTAATGCATTTAATTGTGTGTTGTGGGCTTTCTTCATTTTCCTTCTTTTTTCTGCTGCCTCTGGCGTGTCTTGATGTTGATCTCCTGTTGATAAATTTTCCTGAAACATTCTCTTGTTTGCTATTATTACTGAGCAGAAAACAAACATGAATAAACAAAGGTATCACTGTTGTGTTATGTGACAGTGATACATGCTGCACATGGTATTGTCATGGTAATCAACCAAGATGAACATTTTTTCCATCTTGTCAGGTGTACACACACACACACACACAGACACACATCACATTCAAACAGGATTTTAAGCAGTATGTGGGAAAAAGGAAGAAAAGCCCAACTAAATTTTGTTAATACCTTTCAAAGACCTTTCTGTTCAATATCAGATGAATCGTGGACTCAGATTTACTCAGTAATTCAATAACAGCAGTTTGAACTCATTGCTTTGTATGTTCCTTATTTTGGAGGAATACTAACTTACAAGTCCAGATCTTCTCATTTGTTTTGTTTAGAACAAAAAAAAAACACACACACACACACACACACACTGACTACAGAGAGAATTTAAAAACATTTTTTGCAAAAGTATAAAGATTTAACACTATATTTAAAGTGAAAGTAATTGAAAAGTTAGGTTTTCCATATGCTTGTCGTGATTGGCTGATGAGAATGTCAATCAAAACAGGACCACGCCCTCTTCCGGACTGTCACACCTGATTTAAAGTGGCTTTGAAGTCGAGCTTGTTCAAGTTTGTTTTAATGTAGGATGAACTACATTACATGAACTGCGGAGCACTTCGCTGCTGGTTGCAACGTGTCATCGAACAGCTTTTTCATCATGGTGAATGATACAAAACCATCAAGTACTTGTATGTTCCCGCCTGCTGCTGAACTATCAATTTGTCAGCACCCACTGCTGTTACTCCTGCAGTCTTTCATACACTCCCGTTCCCTAATTTCATCCCAGGACGACTTCTGTGTGGAGAAATAATGATGTTTGTGCTCCAGTCGCCTCCGTTCAGTCACATTCCTGCACGCTCCTGCTGGCTTGAAGAGGTCAAGCCCCTCGTTTGCTGCACCAAAGTTAAGTTTCTCCTTTCTTTTTTCTGCTCGTTTTAACTGTGTACTCCAGATTTTTAGCTTGTACAGCTACAATGTGACATGTAAAAGCTGCAGGTGAAACATTTAACAAACTTGATGAACACGCAGATGTTTTTCAAATTTACTGACGGGAATATTTGCCTTTCTGTCTGGAGTTTGTATGATATCCCTGTACATGTGTCCAAAAGTCCAGAAACTTGCATCTGATATTAACTATAGTGACCCTGAATTACCCCTGGATGTGAATGGGAGTGTGTGTGGTTGTTTGTCATGTGATGGACTGGAGATCTGTCCAGGGTGGATCCTGACCTGCTCATAGTGAGATTGGACTTTTTTCATCAGTTTGTTTTTCAGTTTTCAGCATTTCTGCAGAAGCAAACATTATTGTTAAAACACTGCTGTTTAAACATGAAATTTTTCTCAAAAGAAAATGCAAAACCAACGTTTTCACGTCTAACATTGTCATGTAAACGGGGCTTCAGTCGAACGGGTTACTCCAATAATTTACCTTTACAGTTACATAAACTAACTGTTACTGTCTGTTTTGTTCATACTGAACATAATCTACTGGCTTAGCATGCAGCACTGTGCTATTCTTAATCAAGGGATTGCAACAGGAAACTCAGAATATTGGATCTGACATATTTTATTTACTCCTCCCTGACCTGTGCAGATCTGGACTTGTCAGGAGCCAAATCATTTAAGTCATTCATGCTCAGGAAATTCAAAATGGCAACATTTTAAATATGACAAAAAAGATTAATTCGGAAATTGCATTTTGATTAATTCAGACATTTGAATCAATTAAAACAGTAAATTATTTCAGATAAAATTACCAGAAGTCATCAAGCTGCTCTGCTAGTAAAACTTACATGAATGAGAAGGAAACATTTAAAAAAGAAACTAGAATTTGGCACTCAGAGAGCGCAGACCTCTGCCACAGGTGAAATCAGTCACTAACAACAATAAGAACACCATATATAAATATCAGTAAACAGATGTAAACAAACCCTGTCCAGTGTTTCCTGCAGGATAGTGGGGGACGACGGCAGACGACGACGACGAGCGTTGAGCTGCTGCTCCGCGGTGCACAACTGCTAAGTAGCCGCAAACGCGGCACTACTTTTTTTTGTTCCCTGTCCATTGTCGGGCGCTGCAGAATCTAGCGTGGGCGGGGCGCCCGGACTGAAAAGGTCTGGTGGAAACCCTGCCTGTCATCAATTTAAGACGTAGTACTGAGGCCCTCTGCTGGATAGATACAGTACTACACTGGTCAAATGAAGGTCGTCACCCTAACGTAACTCAGCAATAAAAACAACAACACAATGACGGACATGCAGAGATGCATAACAAAGGAAACAAACAGTCCAACATAGGGTGAAATCACTTACAGACGAAGCTCTGATCAAGTTTTGAAGAGAAGCCAACTTGTGGCGATTTTGTTGTGCTGTTGCGTGACTGTTCCGTCCATGAAACAGGTCCGACTAGGAACTAAAACTAAAGTTCCTCTGGGCGGTACACCCTATCGGTCAATGATAAAGAATCCTGTAAAAAATTTGTGATGATCCGGATCATCACCAAAATTTAATGGATTCTAAGTTAGCCCAAGACCCACCTTTCCACAAAGTTTCATTGCAATCCGTTCATTACTTTTTCCGTGATCTTGCCAACAAACCAACCAACAAACCAACCAACCAACCAACAAACCAACAAACCGACATGATTACATAACCTCCTGGTGGAGGTAATAAAAACTTTAAACTTAAACAGTTTAAATTAGGACTAAGAGAAAGTCTACTGTATTTGACGGGATCATCGCAAAGCATTAAAACGATAACATCATTTAGTTTTCGTATAAAGAACTTTACTGCATGTTGGAGTCCGATCCTAAAAATGGTCATCATTACAAACAGCTTCAATTAAAACTCTAATTATTCTGTTCATTCATTACAGCCAACCCTGTGTATTTCTCATTAACCTTCAAGTTGCTGTTTGATTTAAAAAAGAAAAACCTTGATCTGGGGTGCTATATTCCGTCTACCGACTGCACTCAGCTGCCATTTCCCTTCAGATGCATATCCTGACAATTTCATTTAAAGAAGCCATAATTAATCAGAGCAGGACAAGCTTATCATTCACTTAAGGCTCAGGTCCCTGTTTCAGTGGCTTTGGTTATGAAAAGAGGTGAGCAGAGCTTTAAACATTTCGTCAGTGGGATCCTGAATGCGATCAGGAACATTTACCTCAGCCTTGCTTTGTTTCACCTGGTTGCTTTATATTCACAGTTTTCATCCTTTCAACACTTGCATTAGTGTTGACTCTTCATTTTGAATGTGTTAAAATTTGTTTTTTTTTCCCAGACTGCCAGATATGAATCCAAAACCAGAGGTGTTGATATATTGGTGGATAATACTTTTAAGGAATTGAATTCTTGTTTACACAATAAGGATTTTAAGACAAAAGGGCTTAAGTCCCATAGTGTTTTGGATGGCCGTTACACAACAGTGGTGCTCGAAGTCACTGAAAATGAAACTTTTGTTCTAACTCCTTCTCCGTGGGAACGGGGGAAGAAGCAATTTTTTTAATTAAAACCTTCCAACTCTGTCTCTTTGTAAACAGGGGAAAATCCAGTGACTTCCAGTCCAGATTCTCCAGGACTTGGTCATATTATAGTTGAGCCACCATAGAAACAATCCAACTTGGTCGTCTTCCGTAGGAATGTCTGTGTTTACCATTGGTAATGTTTAAAGCTTATTGTTCTTTGCGCGTATGTGTGTAGTTTCATTTTAAAAATAAACAGCACCCACTACTGGCCCAGCACGCTAACTACATCTTCAGCATTACTCTCGTTTATGTGTAAATGAACTTCATTTCCAAAACGTTGCCATAACTTTTCTGAAATAAGAACAATGCAGTTTCATAAAATGAAATGTTGTTGTGTAAATGCGGCATTAATGTATTATATATTTAAAGGCATATTCGAGGATTCTCCGCCGATTTCGTACAACATGGCCGATTTGCCATTTTTGGAGCACTGCGCATGCGCGGCGCCCTCCGCATGAGGACTGTGGGGAGCGCGCACGACGCACGTCAGCCGCATCTCAGTTTGTTTACATCCGCGCAGCTGGAGCATCGTCTTTCCGCATAGGATTAAAACACATTTGTAATCATGTCGGACTCTTCTTCCAATCATACATAAGAATACGATCCGTAACATTTGAATGGGATAATAAGCATGTTACCTGTCCAGCAGAAACTTCCCCACGTCGTGATCAGTCCTAAATCTCTTTTGTGCTTTGAATGTCCGCCACCTCGTAAAGGAATCTCCGAGTAAAACACGCGTTTTGCCTTTCTTTTCTATGGCCTTTCGTCTATCCTCTGCCATCTCAAACAATGTTCTTTTTTTGTGGCTAGCCATCAGGTTTTCGCGGGAGGAGCAAGCCGCTTCTGCAGGCTCCCACTGCATGTCACTTCCTAAACAATGCTCTACGCATGCGCGGCTGGAAACCAGAGCGGCACAGAGGCGGCGACTCAACATTCGTCATCACGCAAACGCGTTCCCACATTGATTGACATTATGACTGCCCAATGACGAGTTGGAACCATACAATTCTGATTGGTTCTAAGGATCCTCCACTATGCCTTTAACATTAGTTATATTTTTTGGATTTGTATTCTTTCTCATAATTTCTTCCTGAAATTGCAGAACCTCATGGCAGATGTCTATGAGTACACATAAATATTCTATGGCAATTAATGAATTTTATGTCGAGACGTACATTTTTAATATTTTACAGAAATTCAGTGAGATTCTTCCAATTTAAATAATTTTGGCAATAAGAGGTGAAATATGGGTGAATTTGGTCAGTTTAAATCAAACTTATTTTCAAAACCTTTTATCAAAGAAGTAGGACATCAAGTAATAAATTCACATTATAATATCATATTCACACACATACACCAATGAATGCAGCTGCCATGCAAAGCACTCAACCCTTCCATCGAGAGCAATTTGGGGTTCAGTGTCTTGCACAAGGACATTTGGACATGTGGACAGGGGCAGATGGGGATTGGAACCTGCCATCGATTGAGAGGCGACCAGCCGAGCTGCAGCGGCAGCCGCCGGTGAAATGTGCTGCAAACTGTGCAGTGTCACCTTTCAGCAGACCTGTTTTCTTGGACAGGAGATTATTGGAAATCTGATTTGCATCACGGGAAACGAAGTTTACATTTCCATACTGTCACTCCTCGAATTTCCCCACACACTTTACGCACACACAGTGACCCGTGCACAATAATTTAATCGAAGTAAAATGGGCTTATGTGATACATTTCCATACTGCTCTTCATATCTTAATTACATCTTAACCACTGTGTCCTGCTCTACCTTTTCTGCTGCTACTTTATTCAGCCGTGCTCTTTGTCAGCGTCATATCCGTGTAGCGGTGGTCATCGGCTGCTTATCGCCGCATTTCATAAGAAGATTGTCTGCACCAGGCCTGAGGTTTTTGTGATTTTTAATATGTATAAGTTCATAATTATCTCCATGCGACGCTGATGTGTCTCAGTCTGCGGCTGCATATCGGTGCCGAGTTCAGATTTGCCCTCCCTGCCTCACTAGGGAGAAGGAGGCCTATTCCCAGAGTGATTTAAGTTGCCCAGCAGGGGAATGGCCACAAGGCGGTTGCTGCCGCTGGCCAATTTGCTAACTCCGCCGCAAGAAAAACTTGCCTCTGCCACAGCTGCTCTCTTGTAGCGTTTCATAAACCTCATCTTCACCCCAGCATCCACCTGTGGGCGCCGAGTCTGAGAGTCCCCCGGGGGGAGTTTATTATCGCCACTCCCCAGTCGCTGCTGTGCCGAGGTTTGTGTTTGCTTTGCTCGTGGACGTCTGACACCAAACGTCTACTTTGAACATACACTTTGAGAAGTAGAGGAAGTGCTGGCTTGTTGTCATTAGGTTTTACTTTGTATGTTTTCACTTGTTGCTCTGAAGAGGCCAGTTTTTCCACCGTCGACTTGTTTGAAAGTCACTTTGAGGAGTACCAAAGAAAAAGTACATTTATTTCTCAAAATGTGATCTTCTATTACAAACATAATACAATCAATCAGTCTTTATTTATGGAACACTTAGAACTGAGCATAAAGTGCTCATTAAGTTTTAACATAGACCCTCATTACACCCTGAAAAACTGCTAAAACGGTTGCAGTTTCTTTCAACTGGAGCCTATAGTGGCTGTGGCTGGTGTGGGGGCTTATTTGGGAGACTGGTTGTCTCAAAATTGGTAGGTTGCAAGTTTGATTCCCCATCTAAAAATAAATGGATTTGGAAATAATCATAGGTTTTATTCTGTGACTGCTTTAGTTTTTTACAGTACATTCATTCCATTCCAGGTGTTTTATCTGCTGGAGGAGCGACTTCAATCAAATTTTTAATATCTCCTGTGGTGAAAATAGCGCAGTGGAAATGAGGGAGAAACTTGGCGAGGGTTTATCCGTCCACCACCAAACGGCACCTCATCTAACGTACTCTCGATTCATCGCGACTCCTCGCTCTCTGCACGTCGTTGAATCTTTGATGGGCCAATAAACTGAGCGCGCTCAACAACTGCTCTTTCATCCCGGACATGTCGGCGACATGTTTTTCCTTTCTTTATATTGACAGCAGGTTTCAGTGCAGCGGTGACCCACATTCTTTGCTCCCTTTGAGAATCGGTCGTCTCATACTATAATATTTCTCCCGTCACTTGTCCTGACACCATCAGGTGGTGAAATGGAAGTGCTGAATTGATTTTTGCGGCCCCGGGCGCTCTTTCCTGTTAATTCTCCGGTGCTACCTCTGAACGGCTCCGTTGGCTGTTGTTGCCTGCTGAAAGTGAAAAGAGTCTGAAACCTAATGAAAAACAAAGTAGGCGCCGCAGCATCTTGGGTGTTGTGCACAGCAGTCCTCATTATCCCGCCGCGGTCTCCTCGCTGAGCACATGTACGTACATGATTGGACTTGCCCTTCCATTCCACTTGCCACGATGCAAATCGCTGCCATGTTGGCGGGTTCACTTCATTCGGGCACGGCGTGCTATTAAGGGGTTATTTGTATAATTTACCACTTCTAATTCCGAGGCTCAGCCATATTGGCATGAACATTCAAGACTAAATTGAGTGTGAAGATTGAGAGGAATTAATGTCTGCTGGACTGTGAGCTGAATGCGTGTCTTCAGCGGGCCCCCGGCCACCACAAGGACAAGAGTCTGAGCAGGATTTGTACGTTAAAGGTTGACTTAGCAAAGTCAATAATTGAGCTACTCTGTGGGACTTTGCCCGCCCCAAAGCAATCAGCCATTCTTTTTTCTTTTTTTTTTCTTTTCTGTTGGATGAGAGGAGAAAGGCGAGCAGTCTAATAGGACTACAAGGCGTCTAAGTGGAACAAAAAACAAAAACTGAAAAGGAGTTTATTTTCGAAGGAACAGAAGTTTGAAACCCGTTTCATGCTCACAAAAACTACTTTGAAGCCAGATAAAATTCATTGTCTCCATTGGTTTGACAGATTCAATTAGGAAGTGTGTAATGTGATGTTTGATTTTGTGATACTGCAAAATGTTAGTTTTTTTTCTGCTTAAATATTCACCTTTACAGAAATTCTAATATTTGCATTTAAAAGAGGTTTATTAGTCGAAGCACTGTTTTTGAAAATACCGCAGTGATAAAGAGAAGAAATAAAATACAGAAAGCCTCAGCCTTTCATAGTGGGTTAAAGCGATACTTCAACATTTTGGCAAATTGGCCCATTTAGCGCAATTCCTTAGTCATTTCGAACAGCATACTTACTTTTTTTGTGAGGGCGAGCTGTTGTTTATTCAGAGGCGAGTTGGGGAAGGTTTTCAGGACGGACACAATGGAGGTGAACGGTATTTTTGTTGCCCCTCATCAAACTCATCAAATACACAATCCAACAACCCCAAAACACTTTGGTGGATACGTTATAATCCGCACATTCACCACGCTGTGAAATATTAATGCAAAATTACGAGATTGAGTTGTTTATGCGAATATTGCTAAGACAGAACTACTTACTAAACATGGCGTCTGGGCGTAGTGATTTCAAAAGAAAAAATAGTTCCCAGTATTTGCTTCAGTGTCGTAACGCTACAATATTATTTGTTGGTGTTCCACAGCGTAGTGAATGTGTGGATTATAACATGTCCACCAAAATGTTTGGGGGTTGTTGGATTGTGTATTTGATGAGTTTGACGAGGGGGAACAAAAATACCATCCACTTCCATTGTGTCCGTCCCGGAAACCTTCCCCGACTCGTCTCTGAATAAACAACAGCTCGCCCTCACAAAAAAAGTAAGTGTGCTGTTCGAAATGGAATTGCGCTAAATGGGCCAATTTGCCAAAATGTTGAAGTATCCCTTTAAGTTGATCAAAATGGTTCCCAACCTCTTTTCCCTGGAGCCTCCCTCCACTTGTTTCTAAGAAAAGATTTAACATGCACAAAATGTAGTTTTAACATCCTAAAAAAAGACAAAACCTCACACCCTCAAAGAAGACAAAATCCTGTGTCCCCCAGGTTTGGAACCACTGAACTGGTACACTTTAGCTTTGAACCCTTCGCAGTCCAAGTGACAACATTTGGTAACTTCATAATAATGTTCTATTTCATCAAAACTGCTGAAGTTTCAAATGAGGACAGTTGGAAGAAGTGTAAATAACATCACCTACATGACAACTGTGTTCAGAGCTACTGAAAGCAAAACTTTTTGAAAATGTTTAACTCTGTGTAACTAAGGTAAAATGCAGCTCATTCTCCTGGGACATGGTAAGTTTAGAGTTGAGAATCAACCGAAAAAGCAATCCAACTTGGCCATGGACCTAACAATTAAGATCGAACTTGTTTTTGTTGTATATGTGGAATTTGGACAATGAAAAACGCTTGTTATATATTTTTATTAAATTTTTCTCCTTTTAAAAATATGAGAGAAATGATTTTATACGATGTACTAAAATCAGTACTTTTTTTAATAACCCAAATTACTTGATCTTTTCCAATCACCGGGATAAGTGTAAATGATTTTTTTTTTTTTTTTTTACCAATGTGCCAATACATTTTCTTTTTTACAGAAATCCACCAAGAAAGCTTCAAAAATACAGAAATTTAGTCCATTTTCCCTTTTCAACACATTTTGTCATTTTAAAATGGTATTTATCATTCTCTTATGTTGCCTTGAAAAAAGCAATACAGTAGCTGAGCTTTCAAACCTGAGCATAAAAGTTGTTTAAGATGATTCAGCTCAGTTTTTTTTTTTCTTCCCTATGAACACTCTTGTTGAGCTTAAGATACTTCAAGGTAAGATATGGCACAGCTGTACCTTCATATATATGAGAAAAACTGTTTTCTGTCTTTTCTACCTTTTGTCTCGCCTTAATATTCATGCACAATTAAAAAAAATCAAGGCTTTGAGCAAACAAGAGGTGCACTTAGACGTGTTACATGATCCTATTGAATGAAAAGGATCTTTAGAAGTGTCACTTTCACATCTGAAAGTAATCTCAGAGGACTAAACGATGTTCTGTGCTTCTTTTTCAGATGTGAGCATGACAAAAGTGTGTGCTGGAGAGAAGGACAGAGCAGACGCACAATAGACAGAACAAAGACATGCTATAAAACTGAGTACAGCAGTGCAAATGGAGATCTATGACGTAACAAAAGAAAGGGGCAGAGGGGACAGACAGGGCTCAGAATGAGAATTGTGAGACGACCATTAGACTCCTGAGAGAAAATGAGGCAATGAATTGCAAACGTTGCTGTTACCTCTTCCCACCCTGTCAATAGAAAATCCTCTGAGTCAACGAGGTGACGGTGCTTTAATGGAGAAAAAGAAGTTTAACCACTAATCACAGAGCAGTGCCAACACTATGGATAAGCTTGAAATTTAAAAACGCAACACTTTCTGTTTAGGTAATTAGAAGCAGCAAGCAAGGAACTGTATTAGTGTATTTTGTCCTCAAGGGAATGTGAGATTAGATGTTTATATTAACACATTTTATTTAATAGAACGTTTTTGAAGGTATAACCACAGTTGATAACCAATAACAGCCAGAACTAAAGACTTCACATGGTCAGACAGTCGTGTGATGTTGATTTGAGGCTTCAGAAAACTGATTCCAGGCCTGCGGAGGAGGCCTGGGGACGTCAGTCTTCTTCAGTCTGTAACTCAGTTCCTGGAAATGCACAATGGAGGAACGATGCGCGTTCTTCCTTCTGGTTACAGCTCGGATGATCTGGCCCGACTGGTGCATGTCAGTGGGAATATTAGGCTGCACTTAAGGGAGTGGTGGATCGAGGTGAGTTAATCGAGCTTGTAACTGAAAGCTCGCTGCTTCGAATTACTAAGCAGGCAAGAGATTTGAGTGAGGAAAATGGAGGGAGATTTCAGTTTGGAGAGTAGAGGTGGCTTGGATCGGATGGGTTTCTGTCGAAATCCCATTTCCTGACTCTGTTCTCCTTCCTGTATTCATCCAATCTAGTGTTTCAGATTCAACAACCTACTCCTGCCCCTGGAGATAAGCGTCTCTAAAATCTTGCAACACAGGTTTGAAAATGAAGCCTTAAATGGTAGAAATCTCAGCTCCTGGCAAAGTAGCTGTAAAGTCATTAATGCCGATCAAAGCTGTCATTCACTCCTGGACGAATGACTATCATTATGTGCTATAGAACAGTAAAAATCTTGATCAGTACGATTTTATCCTTTAACTCCAGTCTGCTTTATTGCATTTTTCCTTGCATGTGTTTCCATTTCAGCTGTCAGTATATAATATATCACAATTTCTTGTGATGCATAACCAAAGTTGCTCTTTTATTTGGAGTTGTAGATGACATTGTAAGAAACTGAAATCTGATCCAAGTGAAGGACTTCATGTACTTAAGTGACCCCAGAAGGCGTTCTTGTTGTGAGTATGACCACGTGATTGGGATGCTCCAGCTTAAATAAGTCTCAGCGCAACAAAACAGATTGTAATTCAAAGGTTTGATTTAAAATTTTGACATCTGAGACACTGGAGCTGTTGTGTTGTGGGTTTATCCTCCCTGCAAATGAAATGAGGAAGCAGATTTAGTGATGCTACAGGTTTGTTACGCCTGAAGCATCATGAAATCTCTCCTGAGGGTAAACCATTACATAATCTGAAAGTGACTTCATTCTCCTCTCCCAGAGACACACCAACTGCTCCATCCATATAAACCAGTGGATTAATTTATCTTCACAGAAAAATGACTGTTCTCTTTAATTGATCAAAAAGGATCAAAAAAGGCTTTCTTGTGACCAATGCACAAAAACCTGCAATACAGAGTCATTTAAATGACGTTTTCAGTCAAAACCGCAGAACTTCCTTGGCGTTTTTTGTATCCATTTGCACGACAGTGAAGCTTAGATATGCTAGAAAGTACACTTTTTTTTGTAAAAACAGTGCCTAAAATGCAACTTTCTGAAAATGATTGGGCTCCGTGTAGATGGCAGAAACTGCTGCTGTGCATTTGTGCCATGGCCGTGGTAAATAATCCTCATGCACGAGTAGATGGACAATAACAGCCCACGAGTGACTCTGCATGAAAAGTCGTTTCCAGTGTTTCTGCCTTTTTCGTGGAAACGGATGTTGTTTTCAAATCATTGTAGGGGACGTGCAAATGTAACAAACACAAAAAATGAATTTTTTAAATTAAAACTTTGCCATGTAAACGGGGCCTGAAACAATTTTTCTTGGATCACCACTTGTTCAGGCAATCCCTCAAATGGTATATGTAACATAGTCATAACTATTCTTGAAAAATAGTTTAAAGAAAAAAATCTCAAAGTAGTACAACACAGAGTAAAATATTTCAAACATGACATTTATTTTTTGAACTATCCTTATATTTGTCTCAATATCAGCCTGCTGCTTTCAGTTTATTCACTTGGAACATTTTGACTTGTTGCTAAAAATCACTCAGGACACTCTGTGACCTAGATAAGAATATTTGTTGAAGAAGCTGAACATTTGAGTCTCTCTCAGCCTGCTGTGTGTTCATGTGAATGACTGAAAAACAGCTTTTGCTCTGTGTTATCACTGGCTGTATTTATGAGATGTAAAGAGGTGCTGCACCTTTGTTAGGGAGAGATTAAGCGCCTGCAGCTGGAAGACATAATCAATAAATAATCATTATGTTATGAGTAAACATGTCTGAACTGTCCATAGCTGCATGGATTAGTGTTGCAGGTACTTGATGAAGTCAACATTTTCTCAGGATAACCTCAGAACAAAAGAAAACAACAAAACAACCCTCCCAGCATTTCTCCTGTTTTCCCCTGTATGACTAAAAATGATGGATACAGCTTGACAATTCATGGATTTGGCCTGTTTTTGTTTGATATTATGTTTTACCAGACTCCTCTTCTGAATGAGATGCTGAAACTCAAGAGGTTGTCCTTTCAATACATTCAGGTCCTTTCAATTAAACAGGAGGAGAAGCAGAGGGTTACTTACCCTAGCACAAATCAAACTTTTGATTTTCAGATATATGTAATTCATGCTATATGGGACTTACTTTGGCCTCGGTACATTTATTTGATTGTGATTGAATTTTTTATTTATATATGTCTCTATAAATAAAGTTAATGTGGGAAGTTGGGGGGTTTAGTCACTTTTAGTCAACTCAGTATGAGTATTCCATGAAGTTTTTCAAAGTTACAAATTTTTTTATGGAATATTCTTCTTTTGTTTCTTGAAATCCAGCGCCAGGAAAGGATTTATTGATATTGAAATGTTTGCTGTCTCTGAGTATCATATTAATTTGACACATGACAGCTTTGCAAAAAAAACACACAACCACACACTGATCATTTTTGCCAAACAAGTGGTTTGCAGTCATGATGGCTTTGTTCCTTGATAAATTATGAAATATTTGCTCCCAAATGGAGTTTTGGCAAATTTTCCCCATTCCATCAAGCTTGTCTACACTGTTTTATAAAACTGAATCTAAAACAGGTGCTCTGAAACTGAGGATGGAGGTCCAAGCTCCCAGCTTTTGTTTGTACAGCATAGAGCATGCATGGTTCCAGTCAGGAAAACAGAAGCTAAGAAGAGTATCTGTCCAACAAAGATACGTTTGCTTGAAGCATTGAAACAACTGGTCACTATAGTCTTTTTTGTGAGGAGTCTTGTGTTTTTTCAGAAATGTGTTTATGGTGTGGGTCTAGATACATTCATACTGCGACCTCTCATAAGCACATGTTGGGATTACGTAAAGCCAAGCTGCACAGAAACTGCTGTCCACCTGCCAAGCAGATATGAATCACACATCATGTTCAAGCTCCACAAATGCCAAGAAATTACACAACAGCTGCTTTTTTTCTTTATTCTGTTCTTCCTACTTAGCAACAGATAATCTGAATTATTTTAAAGTATATTTTCAAGTGGAAACAAACTTAAATTGAGACTGTCATTTTCCAGGAGTATATGCAACTTTGTGCAGTTAGAGGAGCGTTTTTTTATACATAGATGCATGAATGCATACATATGTAGATAGGTGGATGCGTGCATACACAGATGCATGCAAACACACTGTAGATAAATGCACGTGTACATACATAGACTCCATGGTCTTTCATGGTCCTATTTAAAATTAAAAATACACACCCATCTATATACATACCAGCCTAAAAAAATAGGTACAAATGCATTGATCCCATTGATTAATATTTGCAACTCACATATATATATATATATATATATATATATATATATATATATATATATATATATAAATATACAATGGGGGAAACAAGTATTGAACGCATTAACTGTTTTGTCATTACATTTATTTCCAAAGATGCAATTCATGTGACATTTCTTCCAGACACTGGTATTAACTCAAATAATCCACACATGAAAAGAAATCACAACATTCAAATCCATAAATAGTGATTATGTGGAATTAAGTGCAATAACACAGGAAAAAAGTATTGAACACACTATCTGAGACTCGTTTAATACTTTGTGGAGAAGCCTTTGTTTGCAATGACTGCTTCCAGACGCTTGTTGTATGTATGAACTAATCGCCCACACTGCTCAGGTGTGATTTTTGCCCATTCCTCCGCACAGATTGTCTTCAAATCCTGAATATTCTTTGGTGCCCTCTGGTGAACCCTTATCTTTAGTTCTTTCCACAAATGTTCGATCGGATTTAAGTCAGGTGATTGACTGGGCCATTCTAACACATTGATTTTCTTTTTTTTAAACCATTCGAGAGTCAACTTTGCCGTGTGCTTCGGATCGTTGTCCTGTTGAAAGGTCCAGCCCCGTCTCATCTTCATCATCCTGGTGGATGGCAGGAGGTTCATCTCAAGAATTTGCCAATAGATGTTTCCATTCATTGCTCCTTCAATTATATGAAGTCTGCCAGTACCACGAGATGAGAAACAACCCCATGCCATGATGTTTCCACCACCAAACTTCACTGTTGGTATAGTGTTATTTGGGTGATGTGCAGTGCCATTTCTCCTCCAAACATGGTGTGTAGTATGACAGCCAAAAAGTTCAATTTTGGTCTCATCTGACCAGACAACATTCTCCCAGTATTCCACAGGCTTATCCAGATGCTGTTTAGCAAACTTTAGACGAGCTTCAACATGCCTTTTTTTGAGGAACGGAGTCTTGCGGGCTGAGCGTCCATAGAGGCCATGGCGGTGGAGTGCATTGCCTATCGTTTTCTCTGTAACACTTGTACCTGCTGCCTCCATGTCTTGCTGGAGTGCTTTCCGGGTGGTCCTTGGCTCTTTGAGAACTCTTCTGACCATCTTTCTGACTCCCTGGTCAGAAATCTTGCGAGGAGCTCCTGTGCGCGGCCTGTTAATGATAAGGTGATGCTTCTTCCACTTGCGGATAATGGCCCCAACGGTGCTTACTGGAATACTCAGATTCTTTGAGATAAGTCTGTAACCAGTTCCATTCTGATGCTGAGCAACAATCAGGCTGCGAAGGTCTTGAGAGAGCTCCTTGCTTTTACCCATCATGAGATGTGTCTTGTTTGACTACTTGGTGAAAAAACAACCTGTTTATAGGGCCATCAATTAGCACTAACCCAGCTGATGTTGGTTTGCACTTATAGGAAGTACAAAGACTAATTACTTTCAGGTGTGAGATGGTATGGTGCCTTTCCTTGACAAACTATACAGCTTTCCCATGGTGTGTTCAATACTTTTTTCCTGTGTTATTGCACTTAATTCCACATAATCACTATTTATGGATTTGAATGTTGTGATTTCTTTTCATGTGTGGATTATTTGAGTTAATACCAGTGTCTGGAAGAAATGTCACATGAATTGCATCTTTGGAAATAAATGTAATGACAAAACAGTTAATGCGTTCAATACTTATTTCCCCCATTGTATATATATATAATGAATATATATATATATATATATATATATATATATATATATATATATATATATATATAATGAATATATATATATATATAATGAATATATATATATATATATATATATATATATATATATATATATATATATATATATATATATATATATATATATATATATATGTGTTACAATTCCCCAAAACCCAAAACTAAAAAAATAAAAATTCCATACTGAAGGTACTGAACTGGAGAAACACCATCCTATATCGAGGTGTAGGTGGATGGACAGGTGCGGACAGATGGATATACGTTTTTTTCAGCTGAACTAGAAAGCCATTTTAGACATCCTGCACATGTGTTGAGAATTATTTTACACATTTTTCTGTCAGCCAGCCTGGTGCCGTATGCCTCATGTGACAGTGTGAATTGTCTTGCCTTCATATAAAACCCACGTTTTGCTGTGCCGTGCGTTACAGCTCTTTGTATCGACATGACAGCAATCTATTCATCAGATACTGTGTGTTTCTGTGTGGCTGTGTTTCAAAGAGATTAGAAGAATACCTTACACAGGATATCTGTTGGTGGTGTGATCGCACAAATACAGTAAACAGACCGCAATGCCATTCAAATAGCTAACTCCACATCCTGCCAGGCTTTTTCCTCAGAGGAGCGGTCATTTATGATGGTGGACAAAAAGCCATTGCTTTGCTTTTCTTGTCCTTTTTTTTTCTCTGTCCCTCTTTGTGCCTTGGTGATAAATAACCCCTTCTGCCTTCCACAGTTCAAGCAGGAAGCGTACCCCCCTGCTTGTCCCCAATCAAATCAACGCGGTACATGGCCTTTGTGTCTTGTCATTCACTGTGAGACCTCACATATGCATCCCTGTGCCTCTGCAATCTCACGGGCTTCCCCTTTATTATCAAATCAGAGGATGAGTGAATTGAGATTTTAAAATGGGCTGCCCGGGCTTTTGGCATGATAGGGTTTTTATCATGTTTACGGATGCTTGGATAAATAGAAACAGACACATCCATCTGCATGGTAATCCAATAGAAGCACGGCAAAACATCTGAAGCCTCTGGTGGAAGGTAGACTACCACTTGCCTGACTTGAAACGGCATCCAAAGCAAGTGTCCTCAAACAGAAAGAGTTCCTCCACTTATGATCTGACTTTCTTTTGGCTTTCCAGAATGTATTCCGTTCAGACACAGCATGAGACACAGTTTATCTAATAAAGTGGACTTTTGTATTAGATTAGATGACCAATTTGAATGATGCCGCACTGGCACAGACGTGGCATTGTCGTTTAGCATGAATTACAATGCAGATATGTTGACAAAAGCTATTTTGCAAGGTCACTTGTCACAAAGGATTTAAGGCAAAGTCAAAGTGATTGATTGACCTCTTAGAGTAGGTACTGAGAAAGAGACAGGAAAACAGGCTCCGGATTGTGCTGTGAAACTCGTGCAAAGGAAACGACCTGTTGTAGTTTTAGTTGTTTCCTAACCAGCACAAAATGAATCACTTGTCACTTTCAGTGTTCATAAATCTTACTTTTCATAACAGAAATACCCATATATGAGACAATATCTGTTTTCTCAGGTTTGGTTTTCTGCTTCTCATGTTATTTTTTGATAATGAGTTGAACTTATTTAGGCATTTATTTAGGCAGTGATGAAAATGAATTAAAGGTGCATTAATGAGTTTTTCAACTTAAAAAAAATACTTATTTTCCACCATAAATATGTTACAAATATTCAATGATGTGTACAATGTGCCCTAAATAAAAGTATCTATCTATCTATCTATCTATCTAAAATATTCATTTTAAGTACCGCTAACAGCACTAAATTGTCACTTGAAAGTTGCAGTGCTGGTCCGGGACCAGAATTTTTTTGCTGAGAATTTGAGAGGATGTGGCGTAATGCGCACTCCCGCTGGCCTGATTTCCTGAGGTTTTGTTTTGTCCGCCATTACTCCGCCAGATGCTTAGCGAGCAGCAACTGAGCAGTATTGAGGATGGAGCTTCCAGAAAGTAAGACAAGACCGGCTTCTAGCACTGCCACAACTCCAGCACAGACCCCACTAGGCAAAAGAAACTTAAAGGTTACGCGAGCGCTACTAAAAGAGTGAGGAAGGAGTTCCCCTTTTCCGTGCACGTACATGAACGCAAGCCACAGACACGAGCGTTTCACTAAGCTGCAGTTACGCCCAAGGCCTGCAGGGGCCGTTGTTTCGCACAAAACGTGCGAACTCCTTAATGCACCTGTAAACGAATCACCTCAAATAATGAAGCTGATTACTGGGATGATTAACAAATGTTATGCTCAATGAGTCTGAAGTATTTTTTACAGAATGAAACGGAAAATGTGTTGGTTTGTCCGTTTTATATTCATTATTTTATTCCTAATTTTTATTCTCCTGGGTTTTCATGACAGGACTGTTGATAAAAGTTTCCCTTCTTATCTTAAAGTTTATTTTGTCATAAAGTGGTTTTCAACAATATTTGAAACAGTGCTATTTAACAATATGTTGTCATTCTTACTGTAACAACAGCACATCAGTTTGATATGAGTTTTGGTAGAATTAATAATTATAATATCAATATTGGTAATGATTAGGGATGCTCTCATACCACTTTTAAAGGATGAGTACATGTACTAACCTTTAGTACCGGTATACTGAATACCGATACGAGTACTTACCAAATGACATTATGCCAAATTCATCCATTATACACAAACAGTATGTGAAGACGCGTGGGGCTTCTCTTCCAGCACCTACTTGGCTGAGCCAAAAAAATGTGACGTCGGCAGACGGCCACTGATTGGACAGGGAATTGCATCCAGGAGAATTACTTGTTCATAAGATTCAACCCCGCCATTTTCAAAACGCAACAAGAACGATCACAATCCGAGATGGATGCAAATGCAGATGCAACCACTGGGCACAGGCATTTCTTTGCCTGGTGGCTGGTGAGAGGATTCAGCAGGAGCTACACAGAGCAACCCGCAAGTGACGTTTCATGTCACCTGGCCGTGACAAATCCACCCACACCAAGGTGATTCTCTGTTGTAATGGAAAACTAAACAAACTGGGCCGAGGGAGTCGAGCTTATGAGCGACAGCGGGCTAACTGCTGGCCCAAATGTGACTGGTGATTAAGGCACTGCTGTTGTACGAACTAGCTTTCACCTCATTTTTGATATTTTGGCAGAAGATAATTCACAGTCTGTCTTACTTTTGTCATCCTCGTTAATGTAATTAAATCTCCACACCAGGGACGCCACTCATCCCTCTCATGTCAACCTGCTGCAGACGTTGCTGAGGGACAATGTCGCCAATATTCGTATCTGAGATTTTTTTCTACGAGTATTAATACTCGGTGCAGTATTGGACCTGGTACCCAGTACTGGTATCGGTTTGTATTAGTTTTAATAATTGTATTTCAATATTTTGCAGAAAAAAAATCAATTAGGAGAAAATGCTCAGATCATTCAGCAGCAAAAACAGAGTTTAATGGCCTGTAATTTGATGCGAATGTTGATTCCTGGTGTACACTGCAGCAGTCCTGTAACAGAGTGAATTGAAAGAAATGGGTCGGAATCGGTTTTGGCAATTTAATTTGTCCTGTGTGGTCTGTCTGAGCGAGGAAGGGCTCTGGAAGATTCGAGCCAGTAAATTAAGCTGATTCTACTTCCTCTTGGTTCATCCTACACTCATCTTCTTACTCCATCTCTCTCCTCTCTTCTTTACTTTTCTTTTTTTTAATAAGAACAAAGTATAGTTTGTCCCTGGCACTTGTCTGGCTCTTCTCTCGCCCGTCGTAGGAGAAGCAGTGGAGCTATTCATCAAGGGCACTGTAAGCGTTCATCAGACGACCGATTATTCCTCTATTCTCCCATTCCTGTCCTTCTCATTTGATTTCCATCAGTGGGGTCTTGTTCTCTCGCTCTCCCTGTCCCCTCTTAATTAGCCTTCGAGCAGACACAAAGAGCAAACGTGATAATGAAGCAAGGGGAAGAGAGATTCCAATTTGGAGTGGAGCTAACCCTTCAGAGACGCACAGCTTCATTCCTAATTCATCCTCCCAAGGCCACACTGGAAGGTTCGCTGTTGCCATCTTCAAAATGTAAATAATAAATCCGCAGCCAACGAAGATCATAGTTAGAAAATATCGGGGAACAGAAGCTGGAAGCACTTGATATGCAGAACCATTCACCATAGATATGACGGCAAATTAAGCAATTAATCTTTTAAATCAAGGGTGTCAAACTCATTTTAGTTGAAGGACCACATACAGCAAAATCTCATCTTAATTAGGATGAACCAGCAAAACTCGCTGAATTTTCTTAGAATTCTTGATTTAAAACAAAACAAAAGAAATTGTGAAAATATTCACTTTTAACGATTCATAAAAAATCTTTTAGGAACCACTGGAAGTTTCTTGAGAGATCAGCCTGTTCTGTCTCGACGTTAGAAAAAGTTCTGCAGCTTGCTTCTTGCAGAATAATACCCCTTTCCCACTGGCCCAAAACCCCGTTTAAACCCGCTAAGTCATGGCAGTGGGAAAAGGTTTGACCCGGGATTTCGACCCGGGTCGTTGACCCTGCAATCGACCCGGTAAATTCCCGGGTGAGTTTGTAGCGGCTTTTAGTGGGAGGGACACATCCGGGAACTTACATGATGACGTCGACGCAGCGCGGCTAAGTTAGCGCGCTAGTTGTTGTTTCTGGACACAGCGTGAGATTTCCTTCATCAACACGACCCAGCAGTGGCAAGATAGCGAGACCAGAGAGCTCCCGCTGATCCGTGGGGAAGAGGAGATTCAACTACAGGTAACAGGGACTGTGTTCCGCTGCATTGCTTACTTTCATTTTTCTCCGTCACGCTGATGATGTCATCAACGTGGGACACCATCAGTGCGGGAAAACGCAGCGACGCGGCTCGCCAGCAGGAGGTGAGACGCGGGTCTGCAGGCGGTGGGAAAGGCGTCTAAAACGGCGATAGTTAGCGGGTCGCAGACACGGGTCGACCCGCTAGTTGCAGTGGGAAAGGGGTATAAGAGATTCACCCTCGGGACATTGATTCCAACGCTAATTCGTTAACGAAACAGTAGCTTTCAATGCTACATCACTGATCACTTTTGCACTATTGTAGCGCAGAATTCATATGATGTCTGTTTAGACAAAAATCAACGACTCCTAAAAGTGACTGCAGTCTCAACATAAACCCACTGCAAAATACAGTTAATAGTCCAAAGAACTGCTAGAATAATTAATCTTTCTATGATCTCACACTGACAGCATGGCTTTGAGGCTTTTTTGATAGCATTGAGGTTGCTAGCTTTCATGTTGTGTTTTGTCTTCTATTCTTCTACACCCCTGTTGTAATGTATGTAAATGTACCCAAGCCTTGGATTCAGGTTGATGGAACTGGTTTCAGTTGGCTACAGACTAGGCCTGCAAGATACATAGCAAATATCAATGTTTTCCAAACACATATTGCAAAATACTGCTTCACTGCAATCAATCATCTTTACATGCATTGTGCATTCCAGCTCTGCATGTCAACATTATTCACCATTCACACACAGCCCCAGTGTTCTAGATTTTGTTGACAACAGATTGTATTTCACTTCACTATTTCCATTTTACATCATACCTGGAGCGACAGACCTGCAGTCAGAAACACATAATTTACCTGCCTATTATTACTGAAATGCTGCTGGTGTTGACTGTGATCAAAAGATAAAAAGAAAAGAGGCACAGCTGGTTCTGGTCAAAAATGGATGCAAGAATAGAAAAACATTGATATCTGAAAGCATCAGTCCCAAAGGCAATATCATATATGTAATGTTTATTATTTATAAGTCATATTGTAATACTCAACAACCCTATTAAATTTTGGATTCTTCATTAATAACATGAGTTTTGGTACAACCAATCTAGATGCTCTACACACAAAGTTTCAAGTGGAAATGCATAATTTTTGCATTTTTGTTTCAGAAGTTTTTGTGTTAACACATTTTGAAAATGGTTGAAACCCTGAAAACGATGTCTTTCCTCTAGGGCCACTAGTGGCTGCCGTTTTGTATGAAGGGAAACCTCACAGAAAACCCACAACGTTAGAGGGCTAACGCGTAAAGAAAGGCTCCCAAGCTGAGGTGTGCTCGCTGTGAAGACACACTGCTAACCACAGCACCACCATTCAGGCCATGTACCTGATGTCTTTATTCATCATCCTGCAGGTTGACTCAAACTGTTATGCAGGCTTTGAATTCATATTTAATATCCCTGATCCACATGCCTTATCGAATTTATTCACAAACAGCTCGACATTAAAAGACAACAAAAGCGTAACGATTATAAATGAATTGAATCAAAACTGCCTTTGAAAAGACAAAACAAAGTTGAAATTTGACATGAGTTCTCCCACTGCTTGTTTTTTTTTTTTTTTCTTTTTTTACACTTGAGCCCGATGACTGCAAGACTGAACTCTATGAGGACAAGAATACAGTCGATAGTCCACTCAGCTTGGAAAATACTTTTATCACTAACCGAGCATTGACTTCAGAATATCTCTCCTTTGGAGTAATCCCTCTGCAAACATGCTGCATGGCTCAGCCACTTGCACATTCATCTAAAGCATGCAGTGAATGGGTGATTGCAATCCCCTGGGGGACACAAACTGATAAGAGGATTGATTGACAGATCAGGGGGTGTTGCTACGGCATAATTTATCTCTGAACGGCTGCAGCGGAGTTCACATTGAGGCAAGATAATGTCATTTTGCGCCTAATAAGCTAATGGATCCTAAATCCATTTTTTAGTGTGCATATGAGCTGAACACCATTACCCTAATGGCGATGCACAGACTAAGGATGGAGGGAATGGCAGTGAATGTTATCGGAGTTTAAATCCACTCTAACCTCAAACATGTGGGGGACGGATTATGACAGAGGAAGTGATGGATGCGGTGTTGTCTCTTCAGTTAACTCTGCCCTGCTGATCAGCATTGTCCTCAGAGGGATTAGATTGTACATGTGAAATTCAAAGTGGAAAAAAAGTGGATTAGCACAGAAAAACATCATTTCATGGGTTTTTTTTTTTTTTTTTTTTGATCGTCAAGGACAAATTCCAAGCTGTGAAAGTCGATCACAAAAACAGAACCTTGTGTAGGTTTAGTTTAAAATTCTATATGCTACAGAGTCGTGCAGTGCTCGCCATCGCAATGAAAAGTACCGCAGTTCAAGTCTTAGGGTGCTTTCACACCTACAGCGTTTGGTCCGCTTGAAGCAGACTAGAGTCCCCAACTCCTGCAGGTTTGGTTCGTATGCGCTGGTGTGAAAGTGGACCAGTTAGTTTTGGTCCGGGACAAAGAACCGTACCAAGACCTCCTCGAGAAGGCGGTCTTGGTGTGGTTTCGGTGCGGTCTGCTGCTGGTGTGAACGTTGACCGGCCTCGGTCCTGTCCGCTCTGTTGTGGAGAAGGCTTTTTGGTAGGCGGAGGCTTCCGTAGCAAGCCGCGCGGCGCATCACGTCACACATGCTGGCCAATCAGGGTTCACTTCCATCACCCAAACCACACTATTGTGTGAACAGCGCCACCAAGGGGCAGGAGGGTCATAGTGGATAGTTCATCTGCAAAAACAAGTGGTGTGAATGCGAACCGAACTAGTTGACAGCTGCGGCGTTTATGAATAATTTATGTCCGAACCGAACCACTCTAGCAGACTAGTAGGTGTGAAAGCACCCTAAATTGACTATAGCGGTCTTGCTCTGTGGATTTCTCATGTCTCAAAACATATATTTCTCGCTAATTGGTGAATCAGGGTCAAACATAAGGCCTGTGGGTCAAAGCAGGCCTGTGGCTTCAATCAAACAAAGCACCAAGCAAATTGCAAGAATTTCAAAGAAAACATTGATCTTCAAACATTTCTTGAGAGTAGCGGGCACAACAGAGCACTGACACCTGAGCAGAGGTATCAGTGTTGCTGCGATGAAAACTAGTAAACTCACATTAGCCTCAAAGCCTTGGTTTCACTGTGAGTTTGTTAAACATGCATAATGCAAAAGCTTGGAAGATGTTTCTTGGACACTTGACTGTATTGTTTTCACCAGGTGGTTTAATTAAAATCAGCTTTATGTTGACATTGTAGTCAGTTTTAGTACTTATTGTTTTTGTGGAAATATATATATTTTCGTCAGGTATGCTCTGCACCACAACACAGAAAAAACTTCAATTTGGAGCTTATAATTTTTTACCGTTTTACCGGTCCGCTCCTCACAAGATAAAATTGGGCTGTATGTGAACTAAAATGTGTTTGACACCCCCGCTCTAAATTCTGATTGTATGTTTAACTGTCTGTGTCTCTGTCTTGACCACCATCCCTGATGCATCGTCAGCTGGGATCGGCTTCAGCGCCCCACATCTCTTAGCTTTGTGTCAATCTGAGCACAAATGTGCGAGACAACCGAAGAGGGCATGTTGGGACGTGTCTGCAGCATCAGACAGTGCAGCCAACTTCCCGATGTGACATGAGATGACAAAACCCTCTGCGTGTAAAATGGAAAAAAACATTGGTCATCAAGTACCACAGATTCATTCATGCTCGGTTATTGCTTTCACTTTTGAATTGTCTCTTCACAACTTTGGGAAACACTTGTGAAGTCAGGTGCCGCCAGAGTAATTTTTTCGTTTTGCAGGTTTTCAACATATTCCCCTCAAACTCACCAGTTTGATGACAACCTTTCATTTCAATCAAAGTTTATTTTGGGAATTTTTCTTTCGCTGTTATGTTGCCACCCACTGGTCGGCAGCTTTCCAAAACTAATTGTAAGCCACTAAACTACAGTTAAATGTCTAAGTTATGTCATTTAATACACGCTGAGTCAAAACCTGTGTCTGAGTCATTATTTTCATTTCCGCTCAAGTACCTCAAGGGCAGCAAGAGCAATCATAAACTGAATGTTCGATGAAAAAAGAAATGCATTTTCACATGAAGTTTGTTCTGCTGTTCTTTCAAAGTAGGAAAAGGTCGGAGAGAGAAAAATGTTGAATATAAAACTTTGCAAAACCTTGCTTTTTTCACAATTTATTGCTTTTAAAATGGTACTTGAGTGCAACCATATTAGTAAAGATTTACTGTCTCTGATCTGCTGCCTGCCTCACAAGTAAAAATTCTACCGAAACAATGACGGTGCTTTTCTTTAAGTGCTTTAATCTCCAAAAATAGTCAATGTAATATTTTTTTCAGAAATAATGCAAAGTATTTATTTTCCTCAATGTTCAGACTGTATGACCACACTACAAAAGGTTTGAAATTATATTCTAATTGACTTGATAGTTTGTTCTTAGTCCCCACAAAGCAGTTGTTGCATCATAGGAATTTGTTTACTGCATTTCAGAATTTGTATAAAAAAAAAAAAAAAAGAAAATGTCCAAATCAGAATCTTTGGATTAGTAACCAGGAAATTGTATCAGTTCAAAGAGAACTCCACTCATCCAAATGAAAGTTTTTTTAAAAAAATTATTTTAAAGCAGTAACTAGAAATAACTGAGGTGAAATGAGAATCATGGGAGTTTCAAGACGTCATTCAAGAATCTCAGATTACTTACGGTTCACCTCAATAATTTTCAGTTTCAACTGAGATTTAGACTCTACTCACCCAGATGTACCGTATTGGCCTGAATATAAGACGACGCTGATTATAAGACGACCCTTATTTTTCAAATATTTTGTGAAAATAAAAATACGTTGATGACAATAAGGTTACTCATAAAATAACTTTTTATTGTACAATTATTCCAGGAAAACTCGGAGATAACATTTCATGTGATTTAAGATCAAGAAATATTACTGCAGTATTAAAAAAAAAACTATATTCCCTTTATCAAAATCTGAGGCTATGATTCGGTAAATAAGCAACAAATAAGTAGCCTCAAAGGTTCAATAACTGCATTAATGATGTAAATAACTGTATAACCATCAAATTCAAGTTCTATTCAACTTCATGAGCATTGATAATTCAGTCTAATATTTCTTGGGGGCTTGGCAGTTGTTTGTTGAGTCTGCTGCGTTGATCACCATCAGTTTAAAGTTGTCATCAAAACTTCGCCACTGTTGTTTGCTCACTTGTCTAGCGTTCAAGCCCCTTCGTTCCAGATGGTCACTTTCCTTCATTTTTCATCAGATCACTGTGACGCTCCATTGGCTTCCTGGTCACCGGTACTTTGGCTCCATCTGTGTAACGACAGTCTAGTCCTCGATTATAGTACGACCCCATTTTCATCAGATCACTGTGTTCCAGTTTCTGGAAAAAAAAATATTGTCTTATGTTCGGGCCAATACGGTATTTACCCCTTCAAACGAGTCGACGAGTTTGAATTTTGAGTGCTGCATTTACACAACAGTGCTCAAACCACTGAAAACAACCATACAGCACCCACTGCAGTTTGTGATTGTATTTTTTTGTGTAATAATTGTAGGAAACTGTTTGTTGAACTGGTAAGAAATCAGTTCAAAATGGTCAGTGAATTTGTTAAAATTGGCTGAAATTGGCACTGTCTTTTCATTCTTCATTTATTCATTTTGGTGCGACAGTTCTCATTAGTGAGCGTACAGTCTTATAGGTTTACCCAAGGTTGCAGTAAATAAGCCAGATTTAGCACAAGGTCAGTATAATCAGGCTAATGTAGATTTAGTTGTTTTCCAACACTCTTTATCAAGACTCTTTGGTGTCATAGTGGAAGAATAATAGATTATTATATACAAAGCAAATCAGGCAGCAATTTAAAGACATCATCTCAGGCCCTTAGAAATTAAAGACTAATATTTTTTTACTCTTTACATAATGTAATTATGCAGTTAACCAGGAACAATTACAAGCTGAATTGTGGAAGCACTTTTTTTTTTAGGTTTTTTTTTTTATTATTGGCAGCACAGACTTAAAGCTGATAAGACTTGACCGCTGTGTTTGGCCATTATTTCTCCATGACAAAAAATGAGAGCTATTCACTTGAGTTTTTCAAGAAACGTGTGCCTGAATCTCCTAAATACAAAATTATCAGGTTTAGCAATCATCTTCAACAATTGCTACTAAAGTCATGTAACCACGAATCACTCAGCTTGATTTCTTTGCGGCCCAGACTCAATTATCATAGTCGAAGCATGTTCAGCACTGTTGAGAGCGAGTAAATGATGTCTTGTTATGCTCCCTGTAATACAGATCACTCATGAGTGGATTTTAGTTGAATATTCTGGAAAGGAAAAGCTGGATAGTAACAGAAGCGCAGAAGTGCTCATGAATTCTAAGTTGGTATTTGGGACTTACTACTGTGCTGAAGTGTCAGCCAGGTGTGAGTGGTGGGGATATTCAAAATTTTAAAGATTGATATGTTCACATTATGCTTTTCTCTATTAACCTTCAATACGAACTTTATCCAGACTAGGATGCAAGGTGGTTTATTATCAGTTGATTAAAGAAGTAGTGAGTGGAGAGATTTTGACCACAGCAGACTGGAAACGCCTCACGGGAGCTGCAGTCAAACTCAAATTCTGAACGCTTCCTTTTTCAGTACTTCTAGTTCATCAACCTAAGTGACATTTTCCCCCCCTTGCTACCAAATATATCCAACTCATTACCAGGTGCCACAGTGAAGAGATAATCAGTATTATTCACTTTTCCCATCAGTGGTCGTAATTTTCTAGCTAATTGATTTACACTCACTGGCCTTTACTAGATATGATTGTTCTAAGCTGATCACGTGGCAGGAATGCAATGTGTTGGAGTCAAGATGAGCCAAGTTGAGCACAAGCAAAGAAAAGTGATATGAGTGACATTGGCAACCATCTTGAAGGTTAACGGAGATCCAATATAATAAAAAATGTCACAGAGAGCAGCATTGTTGATGCTACAAGACAGAGAAGAATGACCAGACTAGTTGGAGATTATAGAAAAACAGCATTAATTGGAATAGCCAAAGCATGTAAAAGACTATTTCTGCTTGAGCAACCTTGAAACTGATGGGCTGCAGCAGCAGAAGACCACACCAGGCGTCCCTGCTGTCAGCGAACAGCAGGAAACCGAGGCCACAGTTCACTCTGGCTCACCAAAACTGGACAATAGAAGATTGGAAAAATGGTGCCTGCTCCAATGACTCTCGATTTCTGCTGCCAGATTCAGATGTCGGGGGTCAGAGTTTGGTGTAAACAAACATAAAAGCATGTAGCCATCCTGCCTTGGATCAACAGTAATTGGTGCTGCTGGTTGTGTTCCTGTTTTCTGATGGCTACTTTTAACAGGGTACACAATATGGGAAAGCTCCAACCATCACCAAATATCTTTTTCTGAACATGACGATGAGTTCACTGGTTTCAAAAGGCCTCCACCGTCACCAGATTCTGGTCTAATAGAACCCTTATGGGATACAGTGGAAGTAGAGCCTCTCATTATGGATGTACAGCCTACAAGTCTGCATTATGTATATGCCTCTAAATATGGGCTGAATCTCCTAGGGATTGTTTCCTGAAGCTATGCCTCCACGAATAAAGAATGTTCTGATGGTAAAAGGGTATAACCTACTTCGAGCAAGGCATAATTAGTATTTCGGCTGGTGTGTGTTGTTCTCGGTGACGCGCCGTAGCAGAATGTTTGGTGCCGTCGCCTCCTGCTGCAAAATGCATTTAAACCTCAGTCTGGCACCTTCAGTTGTTATTGCATGATGTGTGGGGAGATATTCTTTTTACTCCTGGCTGAAACAGCTGCACAGCAATGTTCATATAGAGTCATATGGTGCTATGACATCAAATGAAGGCAATAAAGGAAAATGAAAGTGTTATTGAAGGACTGTCTCATTAAGAGTGCTCGAGCGTTTGACCGTCGGGTTGTGCAGGGAATGTGATATGTACTCTCTGATTTGTACATCATCATCTTCAGGGGCTCCAGAGAAATAGTCCGCCAGACATCCTGATTAGTTTGTTTTGTCAGATATCTCTTACATTTATATACTGACACCTTCCTTCACAAACTGAACTCTATGAGATGTGCTGGCTGTTAATCTTTCTTTTTTTCCTCGCACCTTCAAAATTATCACCACTATGTTGACGTTTTTCATAACCATCGCGGCACCTTTCGTGCATGATTGTATCTTTTATGTGGCTCATTCTCGCTCATCTGTTGCTCTTGTGTTCCTCTGTTTAGTGACACCTTTTTGTTTATTTTGCAGTATTTTAAATCTCAAACGATAGCATTGGATTTTCAAGCACGAGAATGATACCACCCAAGAGATAAAAAAAAAACAAAAAAAAAAAAACACACACACACATCCAGGCCACAAATGTAGACTATTCACTTTTGTTTAAGGGTAAAAGGTTTTTTCTCAGGATTCTAATGTATTGACACAAGAACGCACCATTTCTTTATTAAAGGTATAATGGACGATTTTCTCGAAAAAGTCGAAGCCAAACGTCAGTTACTCGCTTTTTGAAAACGCGCATGCGCCAGACCATCCTACCTGCTCTGCTGCTCCTACGAGCGCGCTTGACGGCGTGACACAAGCGTTTCTTCAGCGTGATTGACATGTCGGAGGACCAATAGTTGACGCTCGCATCACGCCATTCATTGGCTAAAACATCGTCCATTATACCTTTAAGATTTTATTTACTCTTGGTATCACCTGTTCTCCTTTCTGCCCTCTGGAAGGAGGTACAAACTTTTTAAAACATCAACTTTATGACCAAAAAAAACTACTTCTACCCTCAAGCATCCATCCCTCACTCACCTGCCACCAATGCCCTGTCTGCACATGTCTTGACGTGCAATAACCCCCAAATCCATTAGCTGAGACTTTTACCTCTTAATTCTTTTTTTTTTTCTTTATAAAAAATAGTTTTGTTGAGGTTAAAGTTCTTGTTTTAGTTTGTTTTGCTCTACCGGCTGCAAGCAATGCAACATAATCTCACTGTTGAAACAACAAAAATAAATAGAATGTTCCTGGCGACTGATTCCTCTGCTCACTGAATAAATTTTTAATTAAGACTAGTTGAGTAGCCCAAAAAGGCAAGTAATTCAACAAAAACCCAGATAATATAGTACCATGTTCTCAAGGTTACCATAGTTCAGGAAAATAAAATGACTGAGTAAATGGGGTGTTTTAGCCCTGGAAACAAACATTTTCAAGCCAAAACAGAATAGTTTTGCAGCATTTTGGTTGTCAATTTACACAACAGTGGTGCATTGTAAAAATGCTACGGCTGTTGACTGTGTGAAGTGGGGACAACTACTACTTTTTGAAAAGGCTGCTCTGCTCATTAGCACCACGTCCATCGTGGATAGTTTTGCTGCATATGGTCAGTAGATGGACATTAACAACAATGGCTGCCTCCAGAGTGGCCTGACTACCTGTCCATAGTGTCCTGGGACCTGTTGGTTTTATTTCGATTTGTTGAATCACCCATAATAGCAATCCAACTTTGTCGTCCGTCCATGCGAATGTCCATATTCTCTTCATCGTTACTGTTTGTAGCCCGTCGTCCTCTGTGTTGATGTGTGTGTGGTTTCATTATAAAAACAATCGCCAGCACCAACTTGGAGACTGTCATGCTAACTGTCACTTCTAGCATTTCTGCCATTTCTGTGTAAATGGACATTGTTTTCAAAATGTTGCCATATAAACGTGAACCTTTTCTGTCATGAAAAAGCAAAAACTGGCTTATTTTCACTCAAAATGTAAAAAAATTAATCCTTTAAGTTGTTTGGCTGGTCATACTTACATCGATTAGCGCTGTACCATGTTATATACCATCTGGCACCACTAGATGTCACTGTATCACAACAAAATACAGAACCAGCAAAAAAAAACTATCTGGCAACAAAAAAACTGAAACAGAGTTGCAGAGAGAGTTTCCGTTGTCTAAGAGGCTTTTACTGTGATTAGGAAAAAAAAAAAAACACACGAATGGTGGGTTCTGGAACAGCAGCTGCTGGATGATGGTTAACTGCAGTGGCATATCTGGAAAAATAAATATGTAACCTGTGTATGCTTTTTCTCCTTCATCTTGAATATGTGTGTAATCGCAACAGGACAAAGGAATGTGCAGGCCCATAACAACTGGATTTAACTCAAGGAAGAACAATCAAGGAATTAAATTCTGCAAACCAGCCACTTTATTCGGAATTAAGATTAATTTGGATTAATCATTTTCGTTTGAAATTAGGTGTTTACAGTGTCATTTTAAAGTAGAATTATGTTTTATTCAGGATTAAAGGGGAATCAAAACTCGGACGTAAACGTGGCCAATCATGTGTACATGGACTTCAGTAAGAATAAGGATAAACACTGGACCCGCCTGGATTTGAATCCAGAATTTTTATTCTGATAAGGCTTTCATTGTGACTCCTCTTTTCTTTTCTTCAAAGCTTGTGTTGTGTTGAGCTGCATGATCATAACAGACCAACCAAGATTATGGCATCTCCAGGTAAAAAAAAAAAAAAAAAAAAAAAAATTGTCAAATTGACCTGAGTTCCATGCAGATTAATATCAAACTGCTTCCTCCATCCATCCATCCAATCTGAAAAGATCTTTGCTGCTCCAGTGTTGCACTGATAATCCAACATTTTTTTTTCCTGACAGCCTAAATGCTTTACTTGGTTTCATTTCCAGGATCAAAATACTCCCAAAACTGCACTACATTTGGGAGAGGGCATTTCTTACTTCTGCTTTTTGTTCTAATAAAACTTCCAGTGCAACAAAATATTCATTTAACAATTTAGTTTTAGTGTGAGTGCAATGTCTGGAGCAACAATTGAGTTTTCCAAAGAATGCATTTAGTCCTCTGTGCCTCTCTCCAGTCATTAAACATGTTGTCGGATGCCTAATAGTTTTTATATGAGCAGTCATTTAGCCTGGTTTATTATTATGTTTAATGGGTTTTTTCATTATGCTTGTATGCCAGAAAATCAGATGGTATTTTGTAAGAACATGACAGCACTGACAAACACTCTGATGTTGGGAACACCCACATGAATTCAAACTATATTATTGCCTTGACATGTTTTTATTTTTTATTTATATCTGGAGATAAAAAAAGAGATTCTGTTGCCAGTCATTTCTGGCTTTTGGTGGATTTATTGTTCATAGTGTTGCTGTCCTGATATTTTCTCACCTTCTTCAACTCATGGCTTATTTTTCTCCTCAAGCATTTCACAAAGCAGAAATACACCCCAAATACGTAATTGTCACCAGTAGCCTACTATATTAAATTGTAGAGGTACAACAACATGATCCAGTGGAGGATTTTTCCAGAGGTGACCACCATGACAAAGGAGCTCTTGTAAAGGTAAAGGCTCCGTTTCACAATCAAAACCTTTTGTAGACTTGGTGTGTCCATTTACAGCGGTGCTTGAAACCACTGAAAATGCTTCTTTCTGAAAACGGCTTTTGATGTGGAAGTTTATGAAAATGCTCTGACTCCGTGTAAACAAGGGAAACAAACCATGGCCATAGTAAATGCAACTTTTGAAAACTGCTTCCAAGATGGAACTTTAAAAACACACATTCTGTCTCAGATAAACATCAGGGCTCGACAGATCTGAAGTAGAACTGACAGTCGTGACTTTGTTTTTTGATTATCATGTATAGAGTCAGATAAAATCATATCTGAACTGGACTGTTCAAATGGTAGAACATATCGAAAAGCTCTACAGTCGTGTGGTTACAGACTGGATTATTCCTGAGTGGTGTGATTAACAGTGATCGGAATAATAGCGTTCAAATAAACAGCGTGAATTTTTTAGTAATCTGCAATGTAACTACTTTTTCCAGTATTACACTGCTGCTACCATTACTGAAAGGAAAAAGCGGTGCATGTCCGTTGCTATGATTCAGCACATTTTCAGCTGGGTTTTTTTTCTCTTTCTGAGTCCAGCTGTCACAACAAAGGGGCGGAGCATCGCATCTTTGTACAGAAAGCAGGAAATGCAAAGCGTGTCGTGTGACGACCACACCACGATTTATGAATTCAAATTCAGTTCAGCTTTACTTATGAAGTGCCAATTACAACATGGTCATTTCTAGACACTTTTACAGAGAAAAACCCAACAGATCCACATGAGCAAGCATAAGTGACTGTGGAAAGGAAAAACTCCCTTTTAACAGGAAGAAACCTTTGCAGAACCAGACTCAGAGGTGGCGGCTTTCTGCTGTCCCGGTTGGGGTGAGGGGACAGAAAGAGAAGGAGATAGGACAGACAGTTTCTTGTATCTACGTACATTTCTTATATAAACACAGGGTACATAGGCTACAAGAGGAACAATCATCAATGACATGTAGTTATACAATGAAATTACAGTAATACAACGAAATTACATTGAAATGAGAGAGAGGAGCAGAGCTGGGAGCCGGTTCCACATGGCAGGAGCCCGGGGTTAAGTAAATGCTTACACCCACTGGGTCCAGGTTACCTCAATTAATCAGTGGAGCAGCTGTTTTGATTGATGCCCAATTAGAATTGAATGCACCCATTGAATCCAGGCAGTCTCAATGGATCAGCCGCGATTGATGTTCTATCTGCGATCCCTCAATCACGGCTCTAGTCCACCTAAGAGACAGCCTCTTCGTCTGAACAGAATCTCATTATTCTCATTATGCTTTGCAGTTGGATTTCACTTATGGAGAACTTTTGGCATTTAGGTAAGTGAAAAGAGATCTTTTTTATGAGCTAGAAATGGCATGGCCTCTTAATGCTGGTGTGAGATGAAACGATAATATTGGTCACCCTACGGCCTTCATCTAACTGGGGAAGGCTGATGTTGTCATAGTAAACCAACCAGAGGTTGACCTGGGCGGGTGTTCACAAACACACTTCCTCAGTGACGTGTCCCCTCATGTACATGACTGGACAGAGCAGGAGACAGGAATACAGCCATACAGAGCCCCGACCATTCAAAGGTAGGTTTTAAATGGAAGTATAGACATCTGTTGTTTTATTATTCTTTTACAAATGCAGAAATGCAGTAACAAATAAAATTTGATTGGTGACTTGTGTTTTATCACTCATTTGAATCATCCAGATTGTTATTGTTTCCTGTTTGTAATTTATTCTTTATTTCATTAATCATATTCAGTTTATGATAAATAGCTGAATATACACCTTAAAGTTCCATTAAGATAAGATCCAGATTTTATGACATATTTAAACATGTTTTTTTTTTTTTTTACATGTTTTTTATGTTACAAACAGAACAGATAGGAAAGGAACAAGCAGACTCAGAATGACCTGAATGAATTTAAAAGTAGAATAAAGGTATACATGGTCCACAATCAGCTGATCAGCTTAGTTTTCCAATTGCTAATCAAATAAATAGCCCTCACATCAGCCTGCTCCAATCAGGATATTCCTACTTAAGTCATACCACGTTCTAAAATATTGAATGTATCAGAAGATTGGATGTTTTTTTTTTTTATATGTTTTTATACCAGAAGCCATTTCAGTTTTTATTCTACAAAATAATTGAGACTGCAATTAACTTGTTTGTCCTTTTCTAATTTTGCGAGATGCACCTGTGTGTAGCCTGGAGAACACATAACAATCAATTTATTGAAAAGCAGTGAGGTGATGCACACAGACTCGTCACAAAAACAGCGTAAAAACAAACGGCTTCATGAACGATGCATGGGTGCGTTTTAAAACACTGTTAATAGGAAATTAACTGAACCAGGTGCAACTGTTACCTTCTGCTCGAACAACTTTACAGTTGCTTTGTCTGATAACTCGAATGAAGCGGTTGGGTTTGTGAGTGGAGGTGATCTCAGCGTGGGACGGTAGAGTGAGGCCTGAGCCTTGAGGCTGAGGCTGATTACAGACACAAGCGCTTCAGAATGAGCGTGAACCTGAAAACAACAACAACTCGGTCTTATTTCAGCTTGCCATCTATTTGCTCATCAGAATAATGTTAATTAACAGCCACTGATCTGCCAGCAGCAGCGTTCATCATTATAAACCAGTAAAAGTGACACATTGGAGGCGAAATATGGGAGGCTGCTAGCTGAATGCTTTGTACCTTGCCCTTTGCTAATGAGAGGGGATGCGCAACAGATTTGTTATCGTCACACGTCGGTGGATCTGTATATTTCACTAACCCGAGTGTCACTCACTGCATCGTAAAGATATTTTCTCGTTATACACACTCGTGGGGCACAGTGCCCACGGTATAGATTCAAGGCTTCCTTGTAGTCGATACCAGTTTCTAAAAACATGCCTGTAGTACTCACACATCCTCACTTTATTTACATGCCCTACTTTTCACATGTTGTTTCTTGGCATAGATACATAACAAATGCAAACATTTTTCTTGAAATGTTTTTGCATTCATTTCATTTTGAAGTGTATTGATCACAATTCTGAGTGAAATACTTTTATGAATGAAATATTTACTGTTAATGGTTAAAAAAAAAAAATCTTTTTAAAATGTGACTTGTGCATCCTGTAAAAGTCTAAGTAAATGTACACCTTTTCTAATGTAACTGAGTATTGTATAGAACAACCTCAGAAACTGGACTTTAGTTTGTTTCTAATATAACTGTCTATATATGAAGGTCTGTCGAAGTGAGGACCTGCAGAAATGTCCTCCTCACTCTGTTGGTTAAAACTAATTCTGGTCCTTACTATTGAGTATATACAAGTGTACACACACACACACACACACACACACACACACACACACACACAGATGATCAGGCATTATGACCACCTGCCTCACGTTGTGTAGGTCCACCTTAAGGTCACTAAAGAGCACTGACACATCAAGGCATGGACTCTATTGAATTCAATTCAATTAAAAAACACTTTTTAGTTGTATTGTACAAAGCTATTTCAAGGCACCTTTAAAGAGAAAAACAATTCCACATGAGCGAGTAGAGGATAGAAGGGGGAAAAAATACCTTTTTAACTGGAAGAAACCTGCAGAACCCGACTCAGAGGAGGAGACTTTCTGCTGTTCTGGTTGGGTTTGGGGACAGAAGGAAAGAAAATACAGGACAGACAGATTGTGGAGAGGGATTCAAACTGCCATTTGAGTATGGAGTAATGCAACAGAAAAAGCTAAAACTACACGTTTTATAAATCTACCTCACCCATAGAAAGGATACAACATAAGAAGATAAACCAAAACATTATCTGATAAGACAAAATATTGTGTATTAAAAATCCTGCATTTCACTCTTATATTTACAATTTTACATTGTGAAGTATTTCACATCTACCTGTCCAAGGTGGTTAGATTTCTTTTCTTTCTTTTGACAGATGTGTGGAAGCTAGAAGAAGCTTTTATTTGAAAAAGAATTTAGATTCTTTACATACAACTTGCACTTTCTGAATTTGGAGAATATGCAAGCTAGAAATTAGTGCAGATTGATCATTATGATCAGTTCAGTTTATTGTCCCAGTAGGGCAATTAGTGTTGCAGCAAAGTAGGCCTGGGCGATTATATGATCGTGATTAGTGATCACGATTAATTTCCAGTCGATCAGTCGTTGATGCTTCCAAAGTTCAATTTTCCCAACTTCAGGCGTTGTGCCTGCAACACGAGACGTGCGTCGCCAACGCTTGAAAAGCTCGAAAAGCAACCCTCGAAAAGTGCCTGACGCGCGTTAGGTCCGTTGAAGCTCGTCCACCATAGACTTTGAATGTAAAAGCAACGCCCGTGAAGCTTGCAACGTGTCCGGTGTGAACGCACCATTACAGTGCACTGCAGCATCTGGCACCAAGATATTAACAACCGATCAATTGTCGCAGATGTTGTTGGAATCATCATTGAACCTGGGTCTCCTATTTTTGGACACTGAACATTGCTCCTACAGGAACCAGTCATCTCAACTTTGCAACTGTACAAGGACCACTTCATTTTTCACAAAACATCAGTTTAGAAGATATGTTTTTCACTTTCTGCCTGATATTGCCCAGGAACTAGAAGTTCCCATGGTGAGGAGATATTCAGTGTTCTTCACTTCAGTTTTTTAATTTTTTTTGGATCTCAATTATCACTGATAGGAAGTCCACGACTGTATTAAATATTTCTGCACATGCATGAGTGGATTAATAATAATAGCAGCTTCCAGAGTAACAGGACTCTATATTCTCTGAGTACTTGGTAGTCTTATTATTCAGTATTATCCAGTCACCAGAACAGCCATCAAACTTGGCTGCCTGTCCACACAGCTGCCTGTGTATTTGCTATTGTTGTTAATAGCTTACTGCTGTCCACATCTGTGTGTGCTTCCATGGTAAAACCAAACAGGGGCACCCACGATTGAATGAAGCTCAACTTCCTGCAGCTAAACAATTTCTAAACCAAAGGCCTCCTCTGCTGTTTCTTTGTAAACGGCCATGTGTTGCCATGAACATTAATTAATAAAAACACAAAAATTATGTTATTTCACTTGAAATGTTGTTGTGTAGACAAGGCCTTCGTCTGAATCATGTGTCTGGACTTGATTGCGAAAATTGAAGTAACCAGAACGAGTATCCATATGTCCGAACTCAACCTGAGGACGTCCTCAATGTGAGGCAACACTTCACCACCAACTGGAGTACGTTGGTCTTTGCTGTACATTTAAGATAATTAGAACATGCTTACTTATTACATTTGGTACAATATTCAGATAAACTATATACAGGCTTCAGTACATTTGTGCATGACAGAGTTAGATGAGTGTAATATTGAACTGAGTTGTAAGCATTTGATGGGTAGACTTTTGGAAACCGTACTTTAGAAAGTATCTTTCAAAACTGCACTGAAGTGCCTCATTGAGACAAAACTCACATGGCCTTCATTTAGTCTGCATCTTGGTCATAAAGAGTCTTTGTAATAAACTAAAAGCCTCAGTGAAACACACTCAAATTAATAAGTGAACAGAGCTGATTTCTATCTTTTCATAGCTACAAGAGTTGGGTGTTTTTGTTGCTCGGTTCATTAGTGTATCTGTAAGGACAGACACTCTTTTGTGTAGCTAGGGCAACAGCGAACTGACCAGTAAGGCTAATGTAATTATGTAGGTGGCTCCCAGACAGCAAGTAACTAATGGCTGTCATTGTAATAGCCAGCAGGTATTCAAAATCAGCAGTCTAAATGCGTGCGTCTAATGGAACATGATTTTATATCTTTAAATGAGACCTGTTCACAAGGATATTGCAAAGCATCATCTGAAAATTAATACTAATTCCGAAGCCGTTAATTCCTTAGAGTATGCTGCATGTCGACAAACCGACACTTGGACAGTAATGCACATTAATATAGTCTGTTTTGTTGGATGTTAGTACATTTAATATAATGTGTGTTCTGTGTGTGCTCATTGCTGAGCCACATGAAGGGGAGCTGGTCAGTTTGCCCTCAGCCTGGTGGGTGACTCTGATGAGTAAGTCTCTGAAAAAGCCATCCTCGACTATGCAATCAGTGTCCGGGGCTTTAGAGAAGTAGATAGTGGCAGCATTATCGTTACTGTCTCATCGTATAGACAGACACTGAGGGCAATGTGAGTTCATCTTTATAGCAAAGTGGCTCATGCACATCTGGATTATCTCAAATTCTGGCCACGGAAAAGAAGAGATTAGCCACTGGGCCATTTTCTCTTCAACAATGCTATTGTGGGTAAAAAAAAAAAGCATATTGTGAATAACCTTCAACACTTTGATAAACATAGATGAAAAGTCACATACACTACACTTCATACATCCTTGATGTAATGAAATGAGTCATAACATTGAGGGAAAACACACACACACACATATTTCCTCAACTTCTTAGTTAAACATGTATAAAATTAAAAAGGAAACCTTTTTTTCTCATGCTGAATAGTCACCTTACCAAATGTTTTTAACCATTGTCAGGACCCATTGAGGGAAAGGCATGCTCGTAACTGCTTTTCACAAAGTTCATTTCATGCTGCTTTTAACGCTTCTCTATTTGAAGAATGCATTTTCTTACAAAGAATTTTGTCTCAGAAGTGTCTATCCTAAAATACACTCTTTCATGTCTTTATGGACCTTTCCTTGTGCACAGTCAAGTTGGAACAAGAAGGGCCACCTTCAAACTGTTCCCAGAAAACCGGGAACATTAAATTGTCCAGAACGTGTAGGCGTGCTGAAGCTTTCAGAGTTCCAAACTTTACATTTGGCAAGAAGCAGTCAGATGAGTACCGCTGCTGCGTCTGGTGATGAGAGGCTTGGATGCAGCTGCTCGGCCCTCTGCACACTGTTCTGGAGCTAATGTGAAGATCACAGGATGTGTGGAGGTCTGTAGCGATACTGACACTGCAGAAAGTTGCCAATCTCTGTGCACTACGGAGCTATCAAGGCCTCGATACCTCAGCAGAGCCGCCGCCATCATCAGACCAAACACACCTCAGACACCCTCTCTTTCACCTCCTGTTCCTCCTCTCAGGAAAACAGCCCCATTGTTCTTGTTTTTTATGATTCATGATTTTACTGCTGTACATAATACCTACATATTTATATTTATAATGAAGAGTGACTGTTGCATTGTAGTCTGACTACAAAGATGTTTTAACTTTTGACTTCTTTCCTGTAGCTGAGCCCTTCTGAAGCTCTCTTCAGCTTCTTGTCTCACACTTCGAAAAACACTGGTTTAAGTCCAGTGAACACCCTGTTAGTGGTTTTAAGTGCAGCTAAGCTTGAAGCCATGCAATGGTTGAAAGATTATGCCCTTTTAAAAGAAAATCTTAAGCAGACACACACACACACGCACCAAAATAGAGAAGAACAGACTGGGAATGGAATGTTATATCTTCTTGACAGGGGGAAGGAAACGCAGTGGAACAGTCACTCTTCAGTTTTTAATTTACTCCGTCACCTTTCTGGCATCGCTTTGTTACTCGCCTTCCAAAGCTCTAAGAATAAAGCAGGTAGCGAAGAGTAAATGTGTGTCGCTATTACAAAGCTATGGATCAAGTGAAGCCGTCGTTTTATTTTTTCATTTTTTTTTCTGAACACTCGCCTTCTTCAGATAATCAGGAATGCCATCAGTGAAGAGGAAACCATTCACGAGAGAGCAAGCAGGAGCCCACCGCCTCGACAGCTCCTTTCAGGAATTTAGTGTGGGTAATATCTAAGGGAATTTGGGTGGGTTGGAAGATAACCACAAAGAGCGGGTTCAACAGTGATCATTTTACGCATGAGCACCTCAAGGCCAGAACGTTCACCAACAGAAATAGATTTACTGTGCTAAAAACAGTTTCAAAGAAATCACTGTGATCTGAGACTCCGCAAGACAGAGAGGGGCAATTTACAGCAGTAATCTGAAAGGGGGGGGTTTAATGAAAACTTTAATAAACTGACTCAGACCTGAAAAGTCGATTCTTCATGTTTAACTGACTTGCTAATTACGGTCTAAGTATCATTTACATGCATTTGCTGGTTTCTTTAGAAAGTTTGAATTGCAGAGTGACGCATATATAAAGTTGTACATATCTATGCTATTTTCTTGCATATTTACATTTACTAAGTAATGATTCAATCTTTTGAAATGAATATGACATTTTTTCCATCACCGAGTTAAGAGAAGTTGTGCACGGCGATAGGGAGGAATCTGTACTGTAAACACCAAATACTTTCTCCTTATGGCTGAAGGACAGGAGCGATTTGCCTGCAGTCATAGAGTTGAAGTTCTTCTTTGGTATACCTACTTATAAAATAAAGGGAAACTAGATGAGTTGTGCAAAAACATTTTTATTTAAAGATTATTGCACTAACATTTTACTGGCCTAGCATACTCAAGGTCAAATTGGACTGTGTGTTTCCCCTGGACTAACATAAATTTGATACCTTTCCTCTAATGAGACAATCTACTCTAAAATAAAATGTTTTATTGAAATAGAAGCACTTTTCATTTGTGTTACGTGTTGCACTGGTTTGGTGTGCATAAGGGAACTTCAATTTTATATTATTTGTATCATTTTCCCTCCCATATATTCGAGTAATTGCATCAGCCAGGTGCACTGATGCCCTGCCTGAGAGTAAAAGAGGATTTGGTAAAGGAAGGTCCTAAAACACAAAACACACATGCACACACCTAGAAAAGTTCAGAACAGTAGTTTTCATCAATTTTGAAACAAGCATCTAAATCAGGAGTGTCAAACATAAGACCTGTGGCCCAAAACCGGCCTGCAAGAGGCTCCAATCTGGGCCATCAAAGCACCAGGCAAACTGTGAACATTTCAGAGAAAACACTGAATTAAAAGAAAATAATTTATTAAGAATAGCAGATATAACACAACACCGAGATCTGGGCACAGCCATGCTGGTAGAGCAAGTCCCTACAAACATGAATATATATATTTTTTGACACTTTCTGGTGTCAAATATAGTCAGATATCTTTGAAATGGACTTTCTGATTAAATTGTAGTCATTTTCAGTGGGAAATGTGTTGTCTTGTGCATTTTAATTTTCTGTACTTATTAACTACAAATCAACCTGAAGCTTCATTCTTGAAAGGAAACAAGAATAACTGGGTAAAAGTGTACAAAGAGAGAACATGGAAACTCAACATGTATAGTAGGGAACCTAAAAGATTAAATGTTCATATTGTTGATTCTTCTTTTTCAACAGAGGCTGCAAAAACTGAATGCTGTGTATTTGCTTAAATTGTGACAGAACACAAACATCTTTGTGTACCCTACATTTTGAAAAGGTCCATGTTTAGCTGCGGCTAACCAGCCACTCTTTCCAGCTTAGCATAGAGTGACGCGTGCACAATGTGTGCTTGAAATTACAGTGGTTAAAGGATAATTCCAGTCATTTTCAACCTGGAGATTGTTCATCCATGTTGGAAGCTGCTGACTGTGTTCTGTATAAATACAGTTTTTATAATATTCATTTCCAACAGCAGGGGGGAAAAAAAGGCAACCTGGAGTAAAAACTATGGCAAATCACAGAGGGAGCTGTCTGTTGTAATCCTCAAACCGCTTGCTTATGGATTTAAAAACACAGTGTAAACAAAATGCAGTGGCAAAAAGGAAATGATAAAATCATAATTATGTTAAGTTTTTGATGAGTGTCTTCCTGAAAATGCACACTGGCTTCAGGACATTTCAGTGAAATCTACCGAGAACTGTCAATTGAATGACCCAAAAACCCCAAACAAATCGGATTCTTTTATGGCTTTGTCATGTCACTGCCGGTTTGCCATGTGGGTGAATTGGTGCTTGAAGATGATAATGAGAGTTCATATAGAAAAAAAAGATGGAAAAAAAAAAAAAAACAACCTTCATCTAACATCTGCCTAATTTGCGCTTGCTCTCGCCCATCCATTCATGCGTACATTAATCAGATGAAGTATGTGACAGATTGCTTGATTGGACAGAATCCACTCACACCTGTTGACAAATAATTAGATCATTAATATTTTGGTAGCTGTATTAATCACTTCATTAATTATACATTTTAATTATTGAATTAGTGTGAGGGATACTCGGGAGCAATACACAGACAAGCCTAAATGGGATGGACAAATGTGTCAGACAGGCTGAAAATGTCCAATTTGATACTTATCATGAAATAATTAAAATGTTAAGCATTAAAATGCTTAACATCAAATTCTGTTAGTCTTTTACACAGTGTGGGTTGGCCATTAAAACTGTAAGCAGTTGCCTTTATGCTGAGGAACATGCTCATTATCTGAAATCTACACCATAAATCCACACGAGCCGTTGATAATTAGGTTGAAACTGCTTTGTTGCATATATAAAAAAATGTCAGATGTAGTTTTAAACATCATCATTAAGCTCCTCCTCATTACACTGTTATAAATTTTACCCATGAATGCCAAACAATACAAAGAAAAAAAAAATAATAAAGCCATCAAGTCTCACAAATCAGCCAAATTGATTCATAATAATGTTCAGCGGCCATGAAGCCTAAATTTCCAAATGTTCTATGCCTATAGGTCATAACAAATTAGAGGTGCTGTCATTCACACTGCAAACTTTATTTTCGGCTCATCCCTCTAGAAAAATACCAATGGTGTAATTAATTGTGCTCCCAAGCCAGTGCTTCTTCGTGTCTTTGACTCCACAGCGGAGAGGTAGAATGAGATGGATGCATTGGATGGCAGGCCCCCTTCATTTGAGTAGATTCCTTATTAGATTGTATACTTTAATTTCCTCTGTTGAAGCATAAGCAAGCAGAATCTCCAGTTTCTTATCCACAGGAACAGGATTGCACTGTATTTGTAGACATTAGTTCACAAACACTATAACACAACAGATGATTAAATGCACAGTAGATGCCCGTGTAGGGAAGCAAAATACATCAGAGACGAAGGAAAATTCATAAAGCCGACGAGTACAGATTCCGGCGACTGTGTACCTCAAGTTAATGATAATTCACCACAGCAATCTTGTGTGTTTGCATGCTGTTACACCGCTGTTTGTTATTCATGCATGATCAGTCAGGCTTCGCCAGATATGTGCAATATATGCTAGATGAGAAGATATGGGTAAATGTAATTTTTCATGAAAAATAAACAAATAAATGGGGTAACAAAAACAGCAGCACATTTCAAAGCTTACTGTCGATTCTTTTCCAAAGATATGCTGAAAGTGAAGTAAGATATGGTGAAATGATCAAATTTCCTGTCTGTTCATGCATCATATTAAGTCTCAACCTTTAGTGGAGGACATCCAGGTTTAAATCCAAGCTGCTGCTGCTGCAGGGAAAAAGCGTCAGTAAGGCAAGTAAAAATACTCGTCTGTAAATGTGAAAGAAAACATTTAGAACTATAGTTTTGATTAGGGAACTGCATTCGTTTGAAGGTTCCTCAACTTGGGCAACTATTTCTCCGTTTTGCCATCTGAGGAAAGGTAAATGTCAGAATATTTGTCTATAAATTCTTTATTCCCAGTGTCCTTAATTAACCAACATACCAGCTGAGTACAATACTGAATCCTAATTACTGTCATGGATCACTGTATCGTTGCTCTTTAATGGAAAAATGTGTCTTGGGATCAGCAAAAAGTTCTGTTCATCAAGACTTTTGTAAGCGATAATTGTTTCCTTTTGAATCTCAGTTTTTTAGTGACTCTGCGACATTGCTTACAAGACTTGACGCTCTGTCTTCACAAAAATGCTTGAAAGAAACATTAGATCCTGCACATCAATTCCCATGACAATGTGCTCATTATTAAAACTGTTCAGCGTTCTGTCTCCAAAATGTACATCAAAAAGTGACTTTTAAGAGAGTGTCTATTCGGAAAAAACAAAGAAAGGTCATCGCTGCAAGTCTCACTGCAGCTTGAAAGACAGACTCAGCTGGTTTTCCACACAGGATGACCTTTGGATTGTCCTTAGGTTTACTTAAACTCAAGGTCAAGACTTAACCTGATAAAAGTGAACTTTGGTAGAACAGTATTAAAACAATAAAAACTATGCCTTAATAGCATTGCAAAAGTGTTGTAAGAACAATTTTGTCTCTTCTTTAACAGTATTGGAATGTATTGGATGTGGATTTCCGTGGCCACGGCTGTCCTTATTGGATTTTATTCCACTTTTATGATTTTGGTTGTGTCCTTCAGTCGCTTGTCTTGTCTTGTCTGAGCTACTGGATGTTTGTGTTCTAATGGATGAATGGTTCACGACAGAGCAAGGATGTGCTTGTTGGTATTCTGAGACTGTTGTTTGTAACCAAATTTATGTTTTGAAAATGGAAATAAACATATTTAAGAAAAAGAAAAGAAAGAAACAAGCAAAGCATAAAGGGAGTCCTTGCCCCTGCGGTGTTTATGAGTTTGAAGAGAAAAGTCCAAAATAGTAAAAGGGGGAGAATCTGGACTCGATTGCAGCTTGGAGAGCGAGGACAAGTCACTGCTGGTGTACTGACCAGTGCTGCATTTCTATCGGTTACTTAGCTAAAGAAGGTCGCGATTATCCTAAATTTCTGACACTGTCAGAATTTCCTGTTTGTCTTTGGTCATAATACCATGACGTCAGCCGTCCTTGAACCTGACTCACAATGTAACGGAGGAGCACCGATTTAGAGTCAAGACCAAAGAGATCGCCATGACTTTCCCACGACTGTTATCGTAAGTCTGGGACGGCTAAAAAGCACAGTGTGCTGCCTTTACGTCTAAACAGCTTGCATGTCATGTTTTGCTTTTATCTGTTTACTCTTCAATAAAGCTCTTCTTTTTCAACATGTCTGCAAATATTGTTTCTCTCCCAATACATTAATGCCATTGATTTTAGCATAGCTCAGCACAAATAGGCTATGTAGGTTAACTGCGACACATGATTTACAGAGTACATATTAAAATATATATATAAAAGAAAAACATTTTCTTACTCCACGTGACTGGATGAGAGGGCGTGGGGTCGGTGGTTTATAAAACCAATAAAAACGGATCTCTCAACCGATCATGACAGTATTTTGTTGATTCCATGTCGCCTTTCAACCAATGGGTGTCCTGAATGAAGCCAGACAGGCAGGCGAGATGCAAATTACTTTTTCACACCCCTGCCATGCCTGAGGTGTTTATTCTTCCCGTCCCCTTTCTCCGAATTGGGTCAGTTTCTGACACATGCACACGTTAAGTTCACAACCCGGAAACTCCTGAAAACTGCCGGAAACGTATGTCGTTTCTGGCGGTTTACAGGGCCGAAAATCTGGCTTTTCATGTAGTGCCAGTCTCTGCACCGGCTGTCTGTGTGTCAAACGATCCACTTCAAAAACAGACTTCAGGTTTGGATGGTCTCCAGCCAAAATGCATTTCATGTATTAGTACAGTCTGAAGCATTTAGAATCCTCAAGTCCAGGAAAAGAGGTTTACTAAGTGTTCCTCACATCAGAGGAAACATGGTGAAGCAGACTTTAGTTCCTACACTTTTCACCTGTGCAACAAAGATCCTGCTGACACAAATTTGTTTTACATCAGGACTTAAAGCTCGTGTCCGGAGTTTTGAACGAGAGAGGTTTTTTTTTAATCCAAAGTCTGGAGGTTCCGCCCTCCCTCTGCTCTCATGAGCGACCAAGCCACGCCCCTTTAATTGTGCACGCGAGTTATCTGTCGGGTGAAAATGAGAGCCTCCGAGCCCTACAGCATTCTACATGCTGTTTACGGTGGATGTTCAGCAGACAGTGGATATATCCGAGGTAAGCGCGGCGGCTGCTGCGTAGCTAACTCACCTCTGCCAGTGGGCGAGCGGCCGTGCTCTCTGGCTGCTCCGCACTTTGATTGACAACACGACAAGGCGGAAGCTCTAACTCTATTGGCTGACGCTGACCGGCGCTTTTTCGGATAACATGGGGGTCTATGAGACGAAGGCGGGGCTCATAAATAAAATTTTATATTGCTTTATGCTAATATTATATTGTAGTATCGAACCAGACGGACACATAGAAGCTCTGTTAAAAAATGATACATGCATTGGAAACGAACGGAAACTCCGGACACGAGCTTTAATACACTATGATGTGCACAAGCTTACCATTACAAAATATAATTCATTTATTTTATTATCTTTGTTTAATAAAGTTTGTACTTTTATTCAAATTAATATACCTTCTTTTATTCATTTTGTTTGAACATTTTTCAGAATTTTGAATGATGAAGTGATGTTTTAATATGTCTCTTAATCTGTGAATAACCTTGTGGCTGAATGGTGCTGGATAAGTACATTTTCCTTGCTTTGCCTTGTAGTTGTTTGAATTTTCACCAGAGACTAACGGCACTGACTTTGTATGGGGATGTTTATGTTCAGTGTGCATGTTCCAACTGTGCCTGCAGAAACTCTTATCAATCCATCCATCAAATGCATTCATGGAAATGAGTCAAGATTTTCTGTAGGCGTCTTCTCATTTTGTATCCCATTAACCAAATATGTCTGTCACTGACAATCTATTTAATATTGATTGCAAGGTCAAAGTGACAAACAACGTCAAGCACAAATTCCATTGATGATATTTACAAAATATTCTCTGCCCTCTTAACACAGCAGGAATGGGCTCTGGGTTTCGGCAACCATATTTTAAATAAATCTGCGTAATGTAAAGGATTTTAGATGCTGTTGTTATTCTCTCAATCATCTTCAGAAAGCTGTGGTAATGTAAAAGGAGTTCCTAAACGTCGAGTTCTTTGATCAAGTGTATCAACATGTGTCACTCCACACTTCACATGCTCGCCCCTCCATTCCACGTACTGATAACATTTGGCCAGGTGTGAATGTGGAGCCTCTCAAACATCATGTTAAATGATTCTCCAGCCACTGCAGCCTCGCTCTGCCCAGATGGCGCCTCCACCTCCTGGGGTTGTCAGAGTTCACGATCTTTCGAGGCAGATCTCGAGCAGGGTCAAGCAGCGCATGTTTGGTGAGGTGGAGCAGCTGTCAGTCAGGATCCGGGTGGGTGGCTGTGTCCGTCTCCCGACGGTTGAGCTCCACTTACTTCTACGCCGGTTGCTTATCCATCAGTTTGTGGTAGCCACATAGTGCAGAGATATCCAGCTGGGATAAATTCTATTGAGACGGAGTCACACTTCCTTTCCAAAACAGGTGCAAACCTTTTCAGGTGTAGTCAGTCACAGTGCACATTGTAAAATAATTCTATGAGCGTAAACTTTTCCCAGGACTCTGCAGTGTGGGGAAAATGACCAGTATTCCATATTCATGAAGATAAACATAATAAATGCATCATGTGTCTTTTAGACTCAATCTTCATCAGAACTGTTGTGAAAATCAGTTCCGTGTGTGCAACCCTGTGGTAGATCAGACCCGACATAGGGTTAGAATGTCTTACATCATTTCATTTCCTACTATATCTTAGTTCAGAATTTATCTTTGACTACATTTTATTTATATGAAGAGCCAATGCAAGAGTTTTGATTAAAACAATAGTTTTTAAATCTCTTCGGTCCAGGGATGTCGAGCACACTTTAGCTCAGGGGCTCTTAAAAGCCCAATTTCATCTTCAGAAGTGAGTAAAATAATGAAACGTAACCTTTGCATTTAAACTTGAATCGTTGCGATGTAGAGTAATACGTGATGAAGATGTCTGTTTTCATTAAAGCCAAACAATTACTACATACTAATAATGTTAAACCAATTCTGATTAAACCTTATGCTGAAAAATACAATGAAAGAAAAATTCTTTTACAGCTGTTGCATTATGCATGTGTATTTTTCTTTTTTTAATGAGCTCACCCTGACAGCTTAGCTTTGAGGCTACTTGCTAAGTTTGTTGCCTTTAATGGCAGCATCGCCGGTATCTCAACTTGGGTCTCAGTGTTGTGTCAGCTACTCCGAAGAATTTTTTTTTTTTTTTTTTTTAATCTATACTTTCTTTGAAATGTTTACAATTTGCTTGATGACTTTGCGTGCCAGATTGACGTCTCTTTTGGGTTGTTTTTGTCCCATGGGCCTCATGTTTGACACCCCTTCCTTTGTCTTTTTTGCAATTTTCTTTCTTAGAAATTGTAGGAAAAGAACAATTCAGACATGTGTCCCCAACCCTCTCTGTTTTAAACCAAAGCATGTTGAGGTTAACTATCACATCCCTTACAGCACGATCACACCAGCACTCCCAGTGTTTCGCTGTGGCAGCCACTCTTTCTGTTTCCATCTATTTACCTTCTCTGCATCTGCATAAGTACCTATCGACTGCAGCCAAAAGTCTCCAATCTGAAGCCAGTGCAAGCCACATCCTGATTTTCACTGCTGTTACAAGGGTTTTCTTAACACAAGCAATTACTCTCCTCATACTTGTGTTCCTTGTGTTGGTTGCTTTGCTGCAATTGAAAAAAAATAAAGTTCTGATTCATTTATGCAGTCAATGGTTCAGTTAGCGTTGAGATTTGTCTGCTTCTTGAACAGTTGGAAGCACTGATGTGTGCTGTAATCTGAGGTGCTGTTAATTGGCAGTTTGTGAGCCTGGCAAGTCTGAAGAACTAAATCTCTGCAATAAAGTTACCTCTTGGTTTTCTTTTCCTCAGGCAATAAGATCGTGAGAGGTTTCATCATAGTGTTTGATGGTTTTTGTGACTGAACTCGAACAAACTTTCTTCTTTGGCTTTTTCCCAAGCTGACTACTCTCCACATCTTGGACTGGAGTCAGGCTACCATTTGTTTTAGGTGAGAGGCTTTTACCTTAATGTAAGGTACTAATGTACTTGAATATGTCTATTTTCTATTCTCAAGTTATTTGTCAACACATCTAAAGAATCTTAAATGTATGATGAAGAAAGTTTTGCAGAGGTGCATCTTTTAACTCCTAAAAACAATATGAGGGAATATATCCTGGGAGGGGAGTGTCGGCAGGAGAAACCTGGGGGTCAGGGGAATGCCTTTACCCAGCTGAAGTCTTCATATACAAATTGAAGGGTGAAACTGAGATAATTTTTTTTTTTAAAGCCTTTTTTTTTTTGCTGAATTTGTTGTAGACCAGTGATTCCCAACTTTTTAATTTCGGGAAAAGGATATTTTTACCATTGAAAACACACCCTGTGCACAAAAAGTGGAAGGGACCCCATAACAGACTATATGTGAAGTCCACTTTCTTTGTGTTCTGACACAGTAACTTCATGTTCTCTCAGAATACACTCTTTACGTTTACACAGCATACTTGGACTGGTGTCACTTCGATTTGCACGGTTTCAAAATTTCATGAAGTTTTTCATTCCGGTTTTCACCACAAAAGGCACATTCAGCTCTAATTTTACCCCTTGCTTCAAAGAAGCCACATTCTATGGAACTGTCTTGGTAATTTTTTTTTTTTCCCTTTCAGATTGATTCTTGTCTGACACACTGCCACTTACTTTTTATGAGCTTTCCTTTGTGTTAGTTGGAGACAGAATTCACGTTCAACGCTCACATACCCTGACAATTCTCAACACTTTTCAATAGTAATTTTAAAAATATTTCCATGTAAACACATATAAAAATGTTATCTCTTGTACAGCTAAATCAAGAGGGCTTTGTGACCACCGGTGAATTTTTGCCATCCCAGATGGGGTTCAGGTCTCTTGGGTTGAAAATCACTGTTGCAGTCTATAGACAAGAACTGGAAAAAAAAAAAAAGGAAGCTTCTAGCATGGAAAGGGTTATGCTTTTTATTGCCCGTGGATCTCAACGCTCACTTGGCATAATCAATGGGCAGGAGGGGCCTAATGTGGCTTCAGCTCATTCTCTGCCACTTTGAGAACTCCAAATGAATTCCACTGGAGGCAGATGTCCCATTTATCTCCACCCTTCTGGTTGCTAATGCCCACGGTGTCGCAGTCTCACTTCCATTCCGTTTGTTGGAACACTTCCTATCCGTCCAGTGGAGCATGTCTGAAATGGGGTGGGAAGAAATAAATTCTACACTGAGCATCAAGAGTTTTTAAGATATAGTAACTTGAACCAAAGACTTTTCAGAAGAGTACTTCATTATTTTTCAGCTGGTTAGCCGGTTGTCAGGCAGTGTCGCAGCTGTTGTTTTTGAGTTCACATTTTCAGAGTTCTCTGCAAAAAATCTGACACCATTACAAAGCTTAAATTTCCTTTGAAATGCTGTCACTTGCATGTGTGGGATGAGCAGAAAATGCATGAAAAAAACAGGATTCCGTTTGTCCACACTTGACTGTTTCTCCTGTCTACGCCTTTGTTTATGCTGCGTGGCTTCATCGCCTCTCAGGGTGCCGTAAGTATTCAGAGTCCGCTACATTTGGAGATGAAATCTATTGTTGACTGTGTAATTTCACAACAAGACTGTCATCACTTCCCTCACAGTAATACCTCCCAAAAGGGGTGTTGATTAATCCATTAGCAAAGCCACAATTACTATTGTCCCTGCAGTTATTTGCCTCTAAAATGGGAAATCAGCCCTCACAGACCCTGGCAGATATGATCTGTATGAGATATACCGCACAGTTCAGGAGTTATTTGGTGATGAAGTGCTTTATTTAAATATGTAATTTAATTTTGTGGCATACCAACTTCCCCTTGACCCGGCTGATATCTTTCGACTTGGGTTTATGGTTTCCTTTGTCATCCGAAATGACTGAACAACCTGGAGGGAAAGGGGCATGAACTTATTACTTTCGATATGAGGTGGGTGTGTAGGAATAATTGTCTCACTAATGTGTTCTTGAATACCGGCGACAGTCTATGATAGTGTCTGAGCACCACGCTATTTAAAGGTCTGGTGCACATGTTGCATTATTTCTATTTACTGTTTCTTTTTGAGCTAGTTTCTTACAAGGGGAGAAATTGCTGCTTTTTCTGCTCCTGTTTCTTCCTGCTTCTTGATGGTGTTGGTGCAAAATGGCAACAGTACAACAAATTCTGAGCAGCTGGCCTAAAACCTCACTGTGATGACAGTTGAAAAGATTTCTATTTTCTTGTTTGGCTCAGATTTTTTTTTTTTTATATATGGCCATTTATCGGCATCAAACTGCTTCAGACCAAAACCTTATTATGCCTTTTAAACTTCCTTTTAATTCATTATCTGTACATCATTTGAAGGGCAAAATTGGTCTAGATGACACTGTTGATGTCATGCTTCTGTGTTGTTTTTCAGTGTCATGATTGTGACACCCTTTTTGTTGTGCACATCCATAGATTTTTTTTTTTTTGTCCTCCCTTTCTTTTCTTTTGAGCTGTCTGTTTGGTCTACTGCCATTTCACAAAGGCTGTATTTCGCATTTATATTTGGTCTCATCTCCACACACAGATCAGTGAAAAGAAAAGTGATACCCGTGGGGTTGCTTATGGCTCATTTCTTGGTCTTGTCTCACATTCACCGCACACAATTCCATTAAACTGTGAGGCCTTTTGAGAAAGAGAGCATGCTCCCTCATGTGCAACACAAACAAATGCACCCTCAGTACACACACACACACACACACACACACACACACACACACACACACACACACAGGCAGACACATTTACACACACCCTAAAGGCTTTTTCTTTTTTTTTCTCTCTCTCTCTCCTGGCAAGGGAACGCTCACTTAGCGTAGCGGCAGAGTGCACAGATTGGAAACTCAGCAAGTGGTAGGAAACTTGTGGTATAGAATAGGAGGACGTTTGATGTTAACAGAAAATTCTGTACAGGCATTTTTCTGTTAAGACTGATTGGCACTGGAGAGATTGCATCAAATTAGATTCTATTTTGGGGCAGATGGTTCCTTCATTGTATTTATCCAAAGTGTGTATTTTGGGACTTTGTATGTGGGTAATACCGAACACTATAGGTGATATTGCAATGTGTTGTACAGTGATGTTTAGAATAATCCAGGAGGTGTGACTTCTAATGCCATTCAAAAAAAAAAAAAAAAACAACTCATGAATTATGCTGACACCTTCGGTTCATCACCAGGGATTAGTCTTTATATGTGCTGCTGGTAGTGTGCAGGTCGGAAGCATATTTGGAAAAATACTGCAAACCTTTTTCAGAATATTGGAGTCTTGGAGCAAAAAAAAAAAACCTGCCTCTGTCCCTGCTTGGGAATATTTTGGGTTGAGATCCAGTGTTACAGGTAAACCAGCCAACACAGATGAAACTGTGCCGACGGGTATATCATCCGACTGCTGTTGTCCTCGGTGGCCGACAAATCCCCCCGCATGTGTGCTTCATGTGCAGTGTCTGGATGAATCTCCTGCACGGGGGACACAGTCGCCCCGAATGAACCCCAACTAAAAACTGACAAAATGAATATGCGTTCCTCTGAGGTGAATATTAAAAGGAAAGAATGAATTTCTGTCTGAGAAGAAAGACAGTCTCTCTTCTATCATTTTTTTAAAATCATTTTCATTATAATGCATTCTGACTGGACAATATACTGATAAATAAGATACCACTGTCTTAGCCATGGTTGTCAAACATAAGGTCTGTGAGCCAAAATTGGCCCGCAAAAGATTCCAATCCGGCCCGCCAAACCACATTGTAAAAATGTGAAAAAAAAAGCATTGGTTTTAAATAATTAGTTTTGCCCTCCTTTGTAGCTTTTACACTGAACTCCTCTCATGTTACAGTCAACTTCCACAGCTGATTGCAATGAGGCTCGTTATCTGGCTTTCTGCTGGACTTGGTCATGAATCATCATGAGATTCAGGTGTGTTGAAGCAGGGAGACATGGAAAACATGCAGGGCTGCGGCCCTCGAGGACCGACTTTGGACAACCCTGCATTAATTCAACCAAATCCGTGTTTTATATTAGAATCAGTGGGATTGTGTCCGTTGTTCATTGTTATTGCTGTTTTCTGTACCATACATATTGGCTGCAGGGTTTTTGCAGTTTTCCCAGAGCTGAATACAGCAACACAAATATGTTTGGAATAGTGAGCAGCACAGAAAGTGTGATCCAGTGTAGGTCTGAATTTCCTCTAAATTGCTGGTGGACTCCACTGCAAAGTCTATGTATTGTAACTGTAATAGAGATGAATTAGTCTGCTGTGACTTTAGCAGCATTTATTTACAAGCGTTTAACTAGCAAAAGATGTTTTTTTTTTTCCAGGGTCCAAACACACCTTGGCAGTATGAATGACATTAAAAGGTGAGGCACTGAATAAAAAAAGACAGCTTTGAGTCAAAGCATGTTGAGTATTCTCATTGGGGAAAGTAATTTGAATAATTTAAAGCCCGATGAGGGGAGGGTTTTTTTCTCTACTACTTGTAGAACTTCTTTTACTAAAGTAAAACCTCGGATCCGGAAAATGTTTACAATATTGGACCACTCTTTCCTTTATCATTGGTAAACTTATCCTTTATTACCAGTGTCAGTGTAGTGTGAAATCAGGGATATTATTCGTTCTGTGTCTACAAATCAAACATTATATGCCAATCCTGGAATATCTCCATTTTAACTATTTTGAATTGAATGCAAGCTTGTGGATACTTTTCCCAATAGCCTCGTATTCAGCTGACCCACTGTTTACTGGCCGCATGACGGAACAGATTAAACTGGCAATTTATTGTAATTTGTTAATTGGATGTGTACCAACTGAAAGCTCTCTGTATTCCACCAGCATGAGTGGCAATCTACATTTTTCCCCCAGAGGAAAAATCTTAAAAATTCTGAGGAAATTATGCTGAATGAATAGGCCCAAGTATGAAACCCCAGTTCTTTTTTTGGTATCAGGACAAGAGAAAAAGATCTTATGCTCACTCTGTTAGATTTGCTTTGAATCCAGGAAGCCTTGAGGTGCTCTTAAAGATGAAAAAAATGATCACAGTGAAGAAAACGTTCTTCAGGCAGGGAACTTTTAAGTAGAACAACTGGAAGAGATGCATCAAAAGTCTTTATTTACCGTAGTTATGCATAAGAGTTAAAACAACAACAACAACAACAACAACAACAACAACACACACAAAGAAAAAATACTGTTGACCTCCCTGGTATTTCCTCTGACTGGAAATACAGAATATCGAAAAACTTGATCTTCATCCACAATACACTAAAATACCTCTTGGGAAAATTATTTGAAAATATCTTTTGCACTGACGTCATCATGGGTGATATAATTGGAATACTGACAAAAAATAGTATTCCACTTATATCATCCATTTCGTAGTCACCGATGTTATGGATTCTAGTACAACACAGCTAAGTGCAAGTTGGTGCAAATGTATTTTCAGAATTAACTACCCCCTGGTAATTTTCCAGTGACCTGCAGGTCTCTGCAGGAAATGTGTTTACAGCCATCTTAGTCCTTTTAGCTATACTGTAAAAAATTACTGTTGTGTATTAAAAAGAATATTGTGAATTTTCCATTGACATTTCTTGAAAATCATTGACAGCTGGGCCCATAATTTTTTTCTTTGAGTTTCAAGGCCATTGTCCTGCTTATATAGTTCTATTCACCGTCTCTGCCGTCTCATTCAGCCATTCACACATGCTGGCTGTCATGAAACAGCTTGACTTCCATTGGTTGCATCTTTGGGTTCATTGTTATAATCGAGGACAGTTCAACACCCCATGCAGCTCTATTCTGTTCTGTTCTATTCTACCGCCTAATTCAGTATATTTTGTTCTGTTTTTCGGCATATGTGTTGGTTGATATATCATGTCTCCTTCAATTCACTGGAGAAACATTTTCTGTGCTGTTGAGATTTTTTTTTTCTTATGCTTGTTTCTTCCTACCTGAAATCAATCCATGCAGCCAGGTGGATTCTGAACTGCCAACAAATATGTGGTGTTTCCTGATCTTGTTTACCTATTTTCACTGACAGTTTCCAATTGAAATCATGATTATACCAATTTTACAACAGTTTATTTAATTTCAAACTGTGTTCCTTTGTGACTCCTTAATCCGCCCCCACGCACACACCCCACACCCAAAAAAAGAAGAAGAAAAAGGCCGTCTCTCTCTTCGCTGCAGCTCTATGCACTCTGCAGCGATGAGTCAGCAGGCTCAAACGGACCGCCAGGCAGTTGCATAGTGATGTGGCTGCTGGTGCTCTTAATGCAGATTTGGGAGAGCAGCTGCGTGTTCGTTGCTGCAGTTGACTCATGAATTTTTTGTGGATGTAATTGAACATAGACAGTAAAGGTTTTTGATTGTTTTATGCTTTTAAATCCAACTCAAACTGTGTTTATTTTGGCTGCTGCAAAGTATAATGAAACCAAACAATTATGACCAAATTTACCATCGGTTGAGCTCGGAATTGAAAATGAAACATGAGTGGTGTTCTCACGCAGTCATCGCACCTCAGATCTTCATATTTGGTCAATTATGCCTTCAGTATTTGCTTCACGATGTCGATGTGCATTGTCACATAGCTGCAAAGTACTATATCTCAGATTTGATGTGAAGCCGCCAGGTCAGGTTGGGCCGCAATCAGGGTGAAAATCAAAGCTCTATAAGGGTAAAAAACAGCCCTGTCAAGTAGAAAGGCTGAGAAATCTAAAAAAAGTGAATCAATAAGGAACACCACAAATTGCTCTGAGAGCAGCATTTACTCCCGAACTGTGAAACAGCTCACTTTCCTGGAGGAGAAAGGCTATGGCGGTGGTGGAAAAAGAAATCCCTCAAAGGTAGTATCTTTGCATGTAGAGATAATACGTTTTTGCACAGAGAACTACAGCTGTTGGTGCTGATGAACATTTTGTGCAAAGAAAACCAAAGTGAAACTTTAAATTCAAAACAAAGATTGACCTTTTTGGGTTTCTGATAATAATTTCAGTGGGTAGTCTCCACATAAAAACACACGGCCAGTCGTAAAGTACTACATCAACAGTAGGATTTTCTTCTACCTCTTGTCTTTAGTGAGCTGCCTGCTGTTCGTACTGTCAATATCTTTGTACGTCTGCTGATTTTCTTGCCTCCTGGCTGTCTCTGACATCTTTTAAAAAGACATTATCTGCATGTAAAACTCCTACCAATAGTCTGCAGCACTGTATGCACTGGCAATTGCTCATTGCGGAGCTGTGGGTTTCACATTCAAACCAAAGAAATGCTGTGTGTTGGAGAGAGTCAAGGCTGCCAGCAGTTAAATCCTGCTGTGTTAAGTCTCACTGTTTGGCAGCTCTGGTGAATGCAGCATGTAGCTGTTCACTGGCCTTTCATCTCAATCTTTGTGAAATTTTGCAGTGTTACAAAAGTGGAAATGACTATATTAATATCTGTGCAAAGTATTGTTAAAGTCCCCCAGTACAATCTATTACTATCACTGCAGTCTATGATGTTACCATGATTTTTTCCCCCTAATTTTTTTCAAGAAGACTGAGTACGGGTGCTTCAGATGATATTCTTTCCTATACTGTGAATGGGGTCGCTGGCAGTTCAAATCATAACGCACAGCTAATAATATTAATAATGATATTTATCCCTATAAAAAAACCCACAGAAATACCATGGATGGAAACTAGGATGTTCTGACTGTCACATGATGAATGTTAATCACCTAAATTGCATAGAACTATATTTTGTTAGTGTAATATAAACGGTAACCAGTCAAATCGGCCCAAGCCAAGTCGGCCCCGACTCGGCCCCGACTCGACTCCACGCGGCCCCACGCGTCGTTTGTCACGCACTCATGCCACACATTGAAAACTGAAAAAAGAATTACTGGTAAATTTTGTCTGGTGCGCCGCCGCTGTGGAACCAGGACAAATCAAACACAAGCCTGTCACATACCTGTCAATCAAAACGGGGAAGGGGCGGGCTAAAATAGCGCAACAACCCACGAAAACAAGCATTGTTGTCACGTGAGTCTGCTAGAGGGTGAGCAGAAGTCATCATAAATGGTGGAGGGCCGACTTGGCTTGGGGCCGATTTGGCTGTAATCCATATAAACACATACGTATACTGCATTTTGCATATACAGAAGAGGATAGCACTGACAACTAACAACTAATAGGAAAATCAGTGTGTTTGTTTATTATCTTTGTAAACAGGGAGAATATGACATTTTCCGTTGTCAACATTAATATGAGGTTGAACAGGTTCTTTTGGTTTGACTGTTTTCTTGAAAAAGCTGTTTTTCAGTGCACTTATTAAGACGTTCAACAAAATACTAAATATCTTAATTGATACTAAACAACACAATTCTATATTTGCTTTGTAAATGATCAAGCATGGCCTGACTTATTCAAGCTTTGCAAAGATAAAGTAAATGTGATGTTGTGTGCACAGTTGCGTGGAAGCTGATCTTCCGAGAGGATAACACGTGGGATTGCATTTAACAGCCAAATGTGAGCCAAACTATTGTTTTAATGTGTTCTACAAGAAGTATTAAATCATGTAAAATACTGACAGGGCTTGATAATGATGAGGTAATGTGTAAAGTACAATGCTGTGTCTGTTTTAATGGAGCTTGAAAAGAATATGCAAACCGACTGAGCCTTCAGCAGACATGTTGACATTTCTTCAGCTGGCTCTCTCTGATTTGTCTTTGAAAACATTGTTAAAAGTTATTTTCTGTATTGTACCGCAAATGTTTTATTCGTGACCGATCATCTCTCATTGGCATTTTTTCCCCTTCAAAGTCCAGTTTATTGATATAATGTTACAATACATTTAATAACTTTGATAAATTGCATACCTTAACACATCAATGTCACCGGTTCCACATTTTTGTGCTCCTTCGGGATTTTTATTCATTAAGTCACTCTTCACTTCACGTGAATACACGTTTGTGCCTGATGTCTCACGCTGTGGGAAATCACCCACTAAATGTACACAAAGTGATGGCACAACCTATCTGTCTGGATCTTAGTTTCTTTTGCCGTATGAAACATGTAACTATCCTCAAAGTGAAATCTGGGACATAAAAAATGTAGTCCAGCACTTCACACTTGAGCTTTATTCCCTTTGTGTTGTATGATACAACAGAGAATTCAGTTGGAGCCAGCTGTGATTAGTAAACAGTCACGTTTCATTGAAGAGTCTCCAGCCCAGTTTATGTGTCTGGAAAACCTCTGAACATATAGCCAAGTCTCCGAATGAGGTGACACAAGGACCGAGGAACACAGGGTCCAAAATATTTCTGAGATATGAAACATAAGCCAATTAACAGCAGCGTGTGCAATTTCCTCAAAATCTTTAATTCAATTACAAATTCATGATAAAAATACCAAAGGCTGCAATCTTTGTGGGACTACAACAGATACTCACACAGAATCCTCTGCGAAGAGTGAATTTGTGGGAAAAACATTAAAATAAAAAAGTAAAAATGAGTTCAGCATTTGAATGTGTTATGATGTGTTATGAAGTTGAGAATTAAATGTTAATGCTACCATTTCTGATCAAAGACTTGTACCTGGCATTGAAATAGACTGACTTTGATACTTGCAGGATGTACAGAGTGTGCTCCGCAACTATTTCCTCAGATACCTTGTTTTTCTGTGCTATTGCAGATATTTTGTTGTCAAATCTGTGCTTTGCTTCACAAGAGACTTTGTATTCATATATCTCTGTTGTTCTATCCTTCAATCATAATAGCTTGTGCAATCTGCTTTTACGTTGTTTGTCACTTTCAAAGCACCGCTCTGCTGGATGTTTCGGTAATGATAGTTTTAGGAAAAATTATTCATTGTATTATGCAACAATACAATGTGTCTGACACCAAAATTACTGTTGTCTGTCGCCTCTAAGCCAGAAATTTGGTTAAATGCAACTCAGTAAAACAGAGACTGAAATGTCATATTGTTATTTTCTGAGTGTGTGTCCGGAGATGATGCTATTGATTTGAGTCGGGTAACCATGCACAGCCATTAATTTTTTCTTTTTCTTGGGATTTAACCCTTTGGGTTCCAATTAAAACCAATTTTTAGTCCAAAAAAATAAATAAAGCGTTGGTCATAAATACAGACTTGTGTTCAGATGCCTGTTTTCTACTCTTGTAACATCCTGGAGGCGAATATCAGCAAGGCAATGTCCAATTTTGAGGATTTTTTAAAATATTTACAGCATATTGTTCTATGTGTGGTTTCATTACAAAAACAACCAACAGAGGGAACTCATGGCCTGGCATGCGACTTACATGGTCTTCAGTGTTTCTGCCATTTTCATGTAAGTGGATATCATTTTCAACGCAAAACTTTCTGAAACGAAAACACAAAGATGATGCACTCGCCCAAAATATTGTTCTGTAAACTGGGCCTAGAAAACTCTTTTAATTTGAAGCACTTCAGGAAGTCCTTCATTCAAGAAACAGATTGTATTCTCCTTTTTGTGTTTAAAAACAATAGTTTATTTAAAGAGCACAAGTGGATGGCAGTAGAAAAACAAAACATGGAAGTGATAACACGAGAATGAATGGGTTCATTATGGACTTTTGTGGACCCTGTAATGTGAAGGCCTGAATTCCTTTTGATGTGCAAAGATATCTGTACTTGTTGTATGAGTGAAGGAAAGAGAAAAGCAACGGGAGAGGCAGAGAGCACTGTACAACAAAAAAAAAAGAAAAAAGTGTGTCCCCTAGGGACAGTGCTTATTCCTGGTGGAGCGACCTGTCTTAAATAAATCATTCCATTTCCATGCCCAACTTCCCTATCTCCCTTTAATCCAGTGTGGGAGAGAGTGGGGACAGATAGGGGAGTAAGCTGTTTGCCTTCCTCCTCTGCCTGTGTGTCGCTTTAAGCCTTTGGTAACTTGAGTTCCCCAAACTTTTTTCATTTTTTTGTTGACCCATTTAAACATAACTGTAAACCCACAAACTGGGTTGTACAGTAGAAGAGGAAAGTGAACCGAGTTTGTGATCACTGGTGCACGTGTTCAGGCTGCTAAAGCTGTTCAGGTTGAATACGTGTGTTTTCCAGATGAGATCAATTTCCTCCAAGGTCCAATCCGTCAATTCTAAGCACTCACATTTAAAGCGAAACCAAGAAAAGGTCAGATATGAATAAGCAATATATGCTGCCTGATATTTCATCTGGTGAAAAACTCAGTAGTTTCTCAGTTACTAAAAAAATGATTGAAATTTTTTGCCTAAAAAAAAGAAAACAGTTCAAAACTAGCACCTCATGATTAACTTTAACACCAAGAAGTCAAAAGTGCTGAATGTGAGGTGATCCTGTTCTGTTCGGGATGCTCGGCCTGTTAATCTCTTTCCCACCATCCTGGAGGTTTGGATCGCATCCTGCCCAGCGACGATTATGAGCGAATTGGTCAAACTTGGATAACTGGTTCACCAGTGGTTAAGCTAACAGCTGACTAGCACCAGTCATGAAGCCAGAATAACACTATGGGCTTGATGACCAGTGAGTCAAAGATCAATAAAGTGACTCAAGTTTTGAACAATTTGTTCATACTTGAATGTCACTAGGTGGGACATAATCTCAACTTGCAGGACAGTGGAAAAGCGATCAAAACGCTGTGTGTCTCGGACAGAGTGGGAGAGGAGGTCACCGTAACTGGAGTTGGACATCAACTAGCCAAACAGCTACTATCAAAGTCAGCTAGCAGGAACTACAGGAAGTAGATCACTGTACTGGCCTGGGAAGTGTTCTCAGTGACAGGAAGGTGGCTGCAGTTTTCCAGCAGTCACATCCAATCTGGTCAAGCTCTGCACCAGCAGAAATGTTAAGCTATACTTACATATGAGCACTATGCTTCCTACAGCCACCTTTTCCTGTGAGACATGGAAATGCTTGACCAGGACAGATAAGTGTCCCCACGAGAGTTTCCTGCAAAAAAAATCCTAAAGGTTGGCGTGAGTGGGTTTGTAACAAAGAGATTGTACAGAGATCAAGGTCTCATACATTGCAAAACATTGTCATGAAGCACTGCTTTAGTCTGGCAGGTCACATTCTGCACCCCCAGATGACTACCCAGCCAGAGCGGTGGCAATGAGGAGTCACTTATGAGGGCAAGTGGAAAAAGGGATGACTGTGAATGACCTGAGGAAGGACATCTCAGGCCAACCTCAAATCGGTCAACATCACCTGGCATGGATGCTGATGAGTTGCCGCCGACCAACAATGCTGGAGAAAATTGATGGACGAATGTTTCTGATGGAACAAGCCAGACTGAAGCTGGGACTGAATCAAGCTTAAACATAATCCATTCACTTCTTGAAGCATTTTACCTTCAACAAAGTTAAGTAAAAGCATATTTTATAAGGCCATTGTCTGGTTAAGCTGCACTCGGTTTTGATCACATCTCCAGGTAAATGATGCCCGGTTGGCCTAGTCAGCTAGCAGTAGCAAGAAACTGCTTCAAGTTGATGTTTGCTTTTCTGTTTCAGTATTTTGGGATACAGCCAATATGCTAACATGTTTTCATTTTCTGGGTGAAAGTAAGGAAACATTGAACTGATTTTGGGAGAAGCCATGTACCTGACATCCCACCACAGTTTACTGAAAACTACAGTCACTACAGTATATCACTATGACTAAATAACTAAGTGGCTTTTTACATGAATAAAACACTCATAGGTCTAGATGCTAGAATCCTCTTTCAGGTGTCACAAATGCATTGTGCTTTAAGGTCATTTGCAAACAGTGAATAAGAATAACACTGTTAGAAACATCACAAACAGGAGTATTCAAATGACAGCTTTACATGCATTGGTAAATGGGAAGTGTATTTCACTTATAAAGTGCTTTAAGAGCAGTTCCTAAAGCACTTTACATTGTTAGTTACATTCACCCAAAGCCACACAAACCCATGGAGGTGGCCATGATGCAAGGCACTCAGTCCATCCATTGGGAGCAGTTTGGGGTTCAGTGTGTTGCTCAAAGACACTTTGTATGTGGGCAGATAGGGAATCAAACCTGCTCTACCAACTGAGCCACAGCCTCCCCCATTATGTTATCTTTACACAAGAGCATTCTGATTCTAAACAGTATTATTTCTGTTTATTTCCCTGCGTTCACCATGGAGTGATTGGATTGAGCGCTGAGCCAAGAAAAGTACAAACTGTGGGAGGAAGTCATCAAACATATTCAAGCATTACGGCAATAAGAAATTTGAATTTGGTTTAAAAACCCAAACAATGTCAAAGCTGAGGGAAAAGAAGTGCAATGGTATAAATTTGCAAAAGGTTTAAAGAAAAAATAAAATACAGAAACTATGTCATGTTGGTATGCCAATAAAAGTTGTGGAGGAACAACTGAGGAAATGATTCTCACCAGAATAACAGCATCGAGTCATCTGAAGGATGAATCCGACAGACGGACGGACAGACAGACAGATGAATAGAATGAAGAGAGGAAATTTAAGGTGTCCAGAAACTCACAAAACAATAAAAATGCTTTTACAATCATGACAACAGTAGGAAAATAAAGTAAAAATAAGAGAGGGTACATATTTAACCACAATCATGTTCCCAGGATCTCTTGAACTTCTCAGTCCTATAGCACATTGAGCTGAGCTACTTCAACCTAAAACCAAAGAACCAGTGCCTCTTTAGATGTACCTTCCTTCATGTCATCCCCTTAAAGACAGGTTGATGCATTGATCATTGTTTGTAGTCCAGTGTTGTGGTTTTCAGTGTTATATACAGTCAATTTCCTTCACCCCCCCCCCTCCCCCCCCCAATTCTGCTTCTTGATGTCTGAAAATGTGGGTTAGCTTTTCCATTTAGATTTCTTCCATCATCTTTAGTCACTGATTCTTCACCAGCACACCTGTTAGACATGTAACTGCTCACTCTTTCTTTATGCAATAATAAAGAAGCAAACTAGATTCTTCCAGGATAATTCTCTCCAAAGTGTTGAGTTTATAGTTAAATGGTGTGTTTTTCACATTTTGGACCAATCTTCATCTGTAATTTGTACTTGAAGATTGTTTACCCACTTTGCTTGAATATACTGTATTTAGATGGTCAGTAATAGACTTTAGTTTGAAGCTTGTATGGTCGTCTGCAGCTGTTCTAACAGAGTCCATACTCAGGAGCAAAAATGAAAACACCAAACATTTCCAGATGTTTCAAATGACATTGTATATTCATTTATTCACATTAAACTTCTCCCAGTATTGTGCATGATCTGGTACAGCTTCCATATTCATGAAGGCTAATATGGATAGTGTGTTATTCAGCATGTCTCTCACACAAAATCCTCAGTGCATCCCGTTGGTAAATCAGCTTCCACATGCCTGTAATATCAGGTGTATTAGGGACGAACCTTCAGAAAATCAGACCCTGATTGGTTTAATCCACTGATATACCTGGTGCCGACAAGCGGGGGTAGGGTTGGGGGGGGGGGCACGTTTTATGGCTTTGCCGATTAATGGCGCGCATCCCTGATTCAAACACAGGTCCTGTGTTTTAGCTGAAGTCAGGTAAAAGTTAAAGGCTCCCCGAGCTGGGTGTATTTAGAGTATATAAAATCCTATAGGAACACAAAATGAGATTTGGAGGTCATTGGTAGTCTTGAGAACAGCGAGGCTGTTCTTAAACTACCCTTGGCACATCTCCTGGGTCTGACTGAAAAGTGCACATACTGCATAACAGATCTGTTGACCCTGTCAGCTGTGCCTCGCCGTGATTGACACTGCACTCTTAGAAAGCTGCAGACTTCTACGAGTGCTGACAAGACAAGGTTTCCTTCCTCTCTCACACAAGTTTCCCCACCTCGCGGTGCCCGGAAACCCTTCACACTCAGATGTTGTGATTGAGAGAAGGAGGTATTTGCGAACCGTGATGGACAGGCCTCTCATTCCTCGCCGAGCACTGAGCCGGAAACATGAAAGAACAGCAGCAAGTATAGCAAACCGTGAAATAAACTGTAGTTTTTGATTTGTATATAATAGAAATATGATGTTCACTTTATTTCCCACATATTAAAAACGAGCCCTGCGGCTTCCTCACAGACGCTTTTTAAAAAAGACCCAATTCAAGCAACACATCATAACATCCAATAAAATTAGCCTTTTCCTATAGTGTGGAAGACAAATATTGTATTGCACACTATACAGAGGTAAATAGTCACAATATAGATACAGCAGGTTGGGCTAAATTAGCCTAATTTACTGTGTTAGGGATGTGTGTACCTACTAGCCTAGAGAATTGTTTTCTTCTGTGTGTCTCAAGAGTCCTTTTTACTGCTTCTGCAATATGCCTCCGGGTCCCAACTGAATTTTCATGAGAAGCACTGCTCATGGATAAATATCTAATGATGAAAATGCCCAAATATTCTTTGTAAAAACAGCCAAAACTGAACCCAATACAAGAACATCTTGGTGCATCGTGCAATCTGCTCTGTCAAAAAATCCAATCTGTTGATGATTTTGATATAAATTCTCGATTTGCGCCCACATATCTTCACCATGACAAGACAAAAACAAAACTGCCCACTTTTCTTTGCTGTTCTTCTTTTTCTTGCAAGAGGTTGCCTGCCTGCCCAAGATTCACACTCACTCATTAAATCATATCTTCTGGCATGGAGTTAACTCAAGTTATCTCTTGGAGGTCAGCCATTTTCAACACCGTGTCCTCATCTGAGTGCATCTCCACAGAAGAGGTCAGAGTAACTTTTTCAGCTCACAGGGCCTCTTTTTGCTTCAGAACATTCAATTTAATGTTCATTTATATAATTTTAACACAAGCATGTTCTTAAAGCATTGATTTGTTGTGTTGTGAACACTGTCCTCATTTCCCCCCCCCCTCTCTTTTACTCTCATTTAATACTTCTTTCTCCCTTTATTCTCGCAGCTTTTGTAAGTTCAGGTGTAAACTGCTCCCATACATTTCCAGTCTATATTCCAGTTGTTAGTCAGGATGAATAAATGACTAAATTTGTCTGATATTATGACAACAAGGAGTCTCAATGCAGTGAACCTCCATACTCGGAGTTTCAAGCACATTTTAGTTAAGGAGCCACATGCAGTCAGTCCACTTTCCTCTTGAGTGGCCTTTGCAGCTAAAAAAAGAGTCATAATAAACTTTAAATGTAACCTTATAAATTGTTCTTTGTTGTGGTGCAGAGTATATGTGATGTAGCAATGTATAATTTCATGTAACTATTGGAGCCTGTTGTACTGAACACCGGCATATTGTCAAAGTGTTACCTTATTGGTGTTTGACGTTTTGTTATAATTCATTTCTGAAACAATCAAAAAACCCACAGCAGCTTTTTCAATTCAATAAGCCATTGTAATTAATTTAATTGAGTTTCATTTTTCTGTTGATTTTACTTTTTTTAAAAAAAATTGATTTTGTTTTTTTTTTTGGCTTAGTTTGTTACTAGCTACAGTTTTTAATCATTTTAGGGCTCTACGCCTCTTTTCTCATCAATAACTTATTCCAATATAGATTACATGTGTTCCAGTTGTGCATTAAATTGTTAAAGAGAAATGCTAAATTTAACAGCTAAAAATCACTGAAAGGAGTCTCACTGTGAAGTTATAACTTTAATTTTGTGCAAAAGAGACAACACAGTAATTGTTCTTGTTCATTTCTTAATATTTCAAGAGAAGATTCTGACTCTTATCCCAAATATTAAACTGCCATTTTGTGCTATTTTGCAGTTGAACTGAAGTTTATTTGTGACGATTAATAACTTCAAAAAGGAATTCATGAACCCAGAAATGCTCATGAAAAAGAGAAAGAAATTATTGGACTTAATCGCCATTCAGCACATCCTGATTGTTCCGAGCACGATGAGTTGCTCACTAACTTACATTGACAGTGTCACGTGTGAAGCTGTATGGGAGGTTCAGGGTTATCTGGGTCATTAAGCACTCTGAACTGCTCTAACCTTAAGAGGAACTGCTACATAATAAAACTTTATTGACTGATTAATGGTGAAAATCTTTTACAAAGACTCAAGTATGAAGGTGTTGTAACATTTAAGTAGAATTTCATTGACATGAGCATCGGTATTTTCATAGTAGGATGACTAAGAGAGAGGAGAGAAAAGAGTTGTTTGACATACTTTCTGATCCCTTTAAACTGGGTTTGTGCCATCACAGCTGTGGACACTTAAACATACAGTCACCTTATATCTCCCTTTCAGCACTTTTTTTTTTTTAAATATAAAGTGCTCTACAAATAAACTGTATTTATTCTAAAGTTATCATTCTTCAGCTTAATAGTTTTGATATTTAAGTTCACTTCAGTTCAATTCAAATCAGTTTATTTTTATGGAACCCAATGCATCGCAGTCAATTTCACAAAGAAAAACCTAGCAATTCCACATGAGCAAGGATGAGCGAAGATGGAAAGGAAAAACTCCCGTTTAACAGGAAGAAACCTTCGAAGAACCAGACAAAGAGGTGGAGACTTTCTGCTGTTCTGAATGGGGTTGGGGGAAATAAAGAGAGAAAAGTCAGACACAAAGTCAGATTGTAGGAAGGGATTCAAACCCTGGTTCAGTCAGGGGGTAGGGATTCTTCTTTCACGCTAAATCCACTTGCAGTCACCTATTTGTCATTCGACATGGGCGTCTGTGGCTCAGCTGATTCAGATTCAGTTGTCTTCTAGTTTTGAAGTTATTTCGATCCTCTTTAATGCAGTGTCCGTATCTCAAAGTGTCCTTCAACAAAACATTGAACTCAAAGTTACTTGTCTGTCATTGCAGGATGTTTGGTGTCCATGTGGTGAAGTAGTTTTGAAGGTTTCATGGCACTAATAGCTAACCCGTCACTGCATTTTATTCAGAGGGGTTGTGGAGCATGTGAATCATCTGTTGTGATGAACTAGTATTTCAAGTACGACTCCAGGGATTTTCATTAAAATGTAGTTTTCTTTCTATTGGCACGTTGTGACCCTGTTGGTGTCTCATCAGATTTTTCTCCCTTTTATACAAAGCCCTTCAGTGACATTTGTTTTTCTGACATTTTTCAAGGGTTAGCTTGTGGGCCAACTGAACGCATTGGAAAAAACTCACCGTTGAGTCAAGTGAGACGTCAGGCGTGGGTGACACTGATTGTAAATAAAATACATCTAATTTCATATAACTTCATTTGGTCTTAGTGGGCTCATAATGAACTCATCTATGACCTGGTAAAGGGCAGGTAGGGACTTTTACTGGAAAGAAAGACTACATGCTGCAATTTCAGCAGTGTTTTTAATTTTATTAGCTGTTCACAATGCAATTGAGTTGGCGGTGATAGCCGTTTCTGGAAGAGCATCATATTTCTTTACATCAAATACAGACGTTGCTGGTACATTCACGAAATAAACAAAATGAACAAAGCATTTTTATGCTGTGGATGCGGTGCAACATTTATGTCCTTGTGATTCTAGAAATTCTTGTTGAGCAGCACTTAAGTTGTTTATCTTCTGCTGCAAGTATACTGGTTGTTAGTAGACTTGACTCTTAGCAACAGTCACAGTGTGTTTCAGTTTACATAATAATAATTAATATAATCAATTTTTTCTTTTTTACCTGCACCTTTCAGGATGCCCAAAATCAATGAACAAAACACATATGTTAAAATCTAACTATTAAGACAAATGAATGAAACAGTTATAACATTAAATATCACAAAAACTTTTTGTCATCTGCATAGCAGAATATTGTATATTTGGGAAATATGGCCAAGGGTATGGAATGGGGCCTAGGATGGAGCCATGAGGTACACCCAAGGAAATGAGAAATAAGGTTTTGAAATCATTTGATTTTGTCATGAAACTATTCCAGGCGCTTGCACGAGCTTGACAGTCGACATTTAAATTCCTCTCACTGACTTTATCAGGACTATGAGCAAACACATCTTCACAAATTAATTTAAAAAATGAAAGTGAACGAATCAAGTTATTTTTGCATGGGAGATTCTGATGTACATTCAATATACAGCACTTAAAATCTAAGAAAGGGTGTAATCGCTATTAAAGAATTCAAAGCTGCCAGAGTTGCTGGAACATGAAAGGAACATGATATTTGACATTGAATTATTTCTAAACAGTTAAATGGTTTGTAAATTCAGTCCAAGCAGATGTTAATCAAAAGACCTTTGGATGCCTTTAATGGCAAAGCATTAATAAAAGAACACAGACAAATTGGTAAAGAAATTAGAGTGTTTGTAGTTGAAAGATTCAGATGGCAGTAATGTGAGCGTTACTGTAATTAGTCGACAGCAGCACAGCAGGTATGTCTGCCTCTTCGAACCACAGCTGTCCCTTCTGCTGGCCTGTATATGCGTCTCCCTCCCATTGCATCCAGGCTGCGTCTCAGAGGCACAGCTGAGAGTGTGGAGACACATTTGGAGCACGAGAAAAACAGAATCAGAATAGGTCCTCCTTTTTTTTTCGCAAGAGAGCACCACTACTGTATTAAAGCAGACTGTACAAACACAGTCACACAGAGCACCGTTTAAATAGCATCAGACATCTTTAAATGGGCCCAAATGTAAGTCAGCTTCAGTATTTACTCCCGGTGTATTTGCAGTTAACTCCACTGGACATGTCGTTTGCTGAACAGCATCTTTGGATGGTATTGCTGGCAGTGCTCTGTATTTTTCTTTCTGCTGGAGTCGGCAAAGTCTGATCCATAGCCTATTCCTCTGTGCCTCTAAAAACTACTAAAAATACATCAGCGAGCTACACCATAGCACCGGATGACATTTTTCTTCATTACAGTGAGCATGGGCATTGTAGTTTATTTTGAGTCGATGCTTCATTTGCCATGCTGCTGCTTTAAATACTGAACCAAGCCACTGCTAATCCCCGGCTAAAAATAGTCCTCAACAAATGCAGTATGTTCTCCTGTGCGAGCAACATTAGCTAGAAGCCACAGTGTCCACCTGTTATAGAAAATTACTTCTCTCTCTTGAAAGTACAACTGTAGGAACATTTGGGACCAGTTTTATAAAGAGTTAAGACTCTGGAAGAAGATGCTTGGAGCTATGCTCCACACCTAGTTGGTTTTAAGTTCTTTTATTGATGATAAAGCCATAAAACACTCCCAGAGTATGTCTATAAATTTGAAAGGACGCATATTCAACCAGATGTCTACAAGGAAAATGTCTGGTTGATTTCTCATCGACAGATAGCTGCAGTCCAGCATCTCATGTGTTGGTGGTTATGAGCAGTTCAGGGTAAAGTATTATACTTATGTGCATATATATAGTATATACATGTTTTCTTTCGTTTTTAGAGAAACAGAAAAAGCAAACGAAACAAACAACAGTAATGTTGAATAGAGAGAACAGATTGACTACCTGATTTGCCACATATGGCCGTGAGATAATGAGCCAACCAATCGTGAAATGCATTTTTCACCCAGTCATGGTTAACCAGTGCATATTCACAGTCAGCATTAAGTTAGGGTCCACTTAGTCCTCACAGCAAGACTTTCCTCCCTGTATGACTCCGTAGTTAAGGCCCTCTCTTCCTGTGTCTTCTCACCACTCTAAAAACATGCACTTGTGATTATTTGTGCATTGTGAGAGGTGGCCTTAGCCTCGTAAACCAGACCCGCCCACTCCTCATCCACATTTGGATTTGGAGTTAAGCTTAGTCTGGATAGGAGCCCATAGAAACCTCTTGCAGGGGGCGTCGGTTACTCCTTTGACTGCCGGCGCACTTCAGCCAATCAGCGCTTCAAAACAAATACGTCATCAAAATGCATTCGCTTCTCTAAGGGTTAGCATTAGCTCATTAGCTCTAGCTTCCTTACACGCAAAGACACGCGGAAAAGTCTTTTCTTGTTTGAAACTCACCAAGCGCAGACGCTTGCTCTTGCTTGATTGTTGTAATTCTTGGTATTTTTGGCTATAACTTTACTGATTGCAGCTTTCAGACGGTGGTTAAAGTTAAAGTCTGTCATCTCCGCTACGCGCAGCGATAGCATCACTTCCGGTTTAGCCACCAGAATTCGCCAAAAAAATTTGAAAACAAAAAGCGGCAACGCTGATTGGCTCGGCCGTTTCAGACCGAGTGAAATCCCCTTCTATGGGCTCCTACCCAGACTGAGCCCAACTCCAAAATCCAAACGCGGATGAGGAGTGGGCGGGGCTGGTTTACGAGGCAAAGGTGGCCTGTCATGGTTGGCCAACTGGTGGAGGAAGCACACCGTGAGGCAGGGTTGTTCTTCCCCTGATATTTTTTATTTACACTGCTCTCCAGAGATACCCTAGGGTTTTTGCAGGCAAGGCTCACTTAAAAGCAGCTATCCATATTAAATCAACAATATCTCCACAATTATCAGGATTTACACAGTTAAGACCTGAATATAATTCCAGTGTTGGAAACAATGTGAATTTTAAGATGCCTGAGCAAATTTTGATAAAGTAAAAGGAAAAAATATCATTTTTATCCTTGCCTAATTTTTTTTTCAGTTTACACATTGGAGAACAACATGATACAACTCATAAAGATGCTACTGCCTGCATTCAGCAACTCCTTGACTACAAATACACCAAGTTACATGGAAATAGCACATAGATTTTATAAAGTGTTTAGTTTGGATAGTACCAGGTAAACCCTCCGTTTGGCCACTTGCAGATCCAAACTGCGCCAAACAGGGTTTTACTTCTTTGAAAAGAAATCTGGCTGTGAAGTACTTTCAAGGTCCACTACAGGAATCTGCATATATAAAATGCACCCTTTGGCTCTGACATTTAGCCACTGTATTGTCAGTTTCTACTACTGTGCACAGTATTAAATATTTTTTTTTTAAAAATGACTGAACCAATGTTTCCAATTTAAATTTTATTTATTTCAACAACAGACTATATAAACTGTCAAATATACCAGGGTTTCTTAACCCTGGTCCTCGAGGCCCAGTGTCCTGCATGTTTTACCTCTCTCCCAGTTGGAACACACCTGATTGCAATGAGAGCTAATTACTGGGCTTCTTTACAAGCATGTCGCAAAATAAAAATTGCCAAATATATCACAGAAACAATAACTACCTGCCAGTCATGTGCGTCTGGCTCTGCAGTGCGGCCCCATGCGTCAGTGATCCAAGATGGCAGTGAAGCTCGAGCAGTTACGCTCAAAAATATCTCCCAGATGAAGCCTTAGTGAAGTGTAACATATTGTTCAAATCCTTACCAGATGTAGAAGGTTAAATCAAAAGCTTTATTTAAATTCCCAAGATGAACGACAAGCCCACAAGATGGCCACAGGAGGCAGCACATAACATTTTGACGCATGGCGCTCTTTCACCATTCCAGAGGGTTATGCTATCGATTTTGGTCAGAGGATAGCATGGATAGATGGGAAATGACCGCAAAATGGTAAAAAAATAAAATTTGTTGCATTTGGTGTGAATGGTTTTAGGATTTGTTAAAGAAGTGTGTGAGAAACATGCAATCTGTGGTGCTGGCTGTGAAATGTGAAGATGGGTTTTCTGACTGTTTTGCCCCTGACGGGAGGTGGTCAGCTCAGAGAATATTCTGCTTGGCGTCATCTGAAAGTGTAGCTTTTCTAGTTTCATATGAGACTCAATGTGTTGGGATGGACCAAACAGATCTTCTGTTCTGTTGCATTTTTTTTTCAGGAGGTGCAGATGACGGGTGTGTGGCGAATTCTTGCATATGTATTTCAAAGTTATAAAACAAATACTCAGAGTGCATTTGGAGTGTTCAGTTCGTGGGATTAAGGCTTCTTGTTTGAGACACAATTGAAAGAAAACATCCCCACAACACTTTAGTCACTTTTTACACATGTTGAAGTGGAGCATACAGCTTTTGGACTTGGTACAGGTGTTGCATGCAGCACTGCCATCACTTTCATTTACTGCAGATCTTATATACATGTTAACACTCTCATGTAACCAAACCACGAACAAAATTATTCAGAATTATCTTACTTTGAGGTGCTACAAATTCACTCACCTACAAATTCCCCCAGCTATTCATCACATCTTACAGTTCTACTAACAAATCCATGGAAATCAAGGAGTTTTTAATGATAAGCTTCATTTATACCACCTCTGATCTCTTCATACTTGGTACGTTCCAGTCATTATGAAAGGATTGAGGATCTCCTTCCTCCTGTTTGATAGTCAGACCAGAAACCTGCTGATGAGCTGCAGCGAACACAAAGAGAGCATCAAACATTTTGGAAGCAAAAGAACAGATGATGAACAAGGTTATGTAAGTGTCCTCTGAGCTTCGGGTCAAATGTGCTGGTATTTCAACAGGTGTGAAAATAAGGACAACGTGTTTATTTGCAACCAGTTACCCAACAACCGGACTAGCAGGCCTCTCACCATCACTCCAGTCTGACACCACGCCGTCAGCACCGGGTGATTACTTTACACACTATTAAATATCATTTTCATAAACCTTCAATGTAAGTAGACATGTTTTCCTGTACAATATCAGCCTTTACTGATTCAGAGGTGACATCCACAGACGTATGGTGATGCTGGCTGGGTCAAGGATGGTGGTGTTGTAATTACAGGGTCAAGGTAGGAGTTGATGAGACATTGTGTGAACAATGCTTCCACTGCAATACACAGGTCTATGAGATCTCTGTCAAACAGTGTCTTTTTAGTTTAAGCTCTATTAACATTAGCTTGTTTGGTTCTTGTGTTTATCATTGCATCAAATTCCACTGCATTTCAATTTGTAGTCCCTTGTGTTAAAAATTGCAGTGTTGGAGCGGCATAGTGGACAGTCAGACAAAGATATTTACAAACCGAGCACCCGGACTTGGTTGAACTTGAAAGATTTTGGACCTACTGAACAAAGTATGTTGTAGCTGACAGACGGGGAGAAGAGGAAGATGTGGAGATGGCTGGTATAAGCATACAGGAGGCAGATAGTGTCGGATGGGGGCAGATAATTTGCTTGAAAGAAAATTCTATTATAGAGAGCTTCTTTCTTTTTTGTCCTTGTTGGTGCATGACTTTGATTTTCCTGACAGCACTACATGAAGATGAAATAACAGCACAGTATTGAATTTGTACTCTTTGTGTAAAACCTTTTAGGGCACAAAGGAGCAGAATTCAAAGAATACAGGGCAAAATAGCACTCAAACACCCTCTTAAGACCTCAACCTATTGAATGCATAGTCAGTCTGCCCACTCCGATTAAAAAAAAACTGTTTTCTTCAACAAACTGAGACAGAAAACAATACAGAAGATTTTCCAGTTCTATCTTTAATGAAGATGACTTCCCCCTTGACTTTACCTGGAAGGCTGTGTTAGAGAGGAGAGCACAGTGTAAAACAATGTGTGCAGCCGAGCCCACAGTGACACCTTCCATTCAGTGTTCACCTTCGGTCTGAGGACATCCTTCACCTCTAATCACCAATGTATTGTGTGCTCATCCTCTCTTTCAAGGTGTCCATTAAACTTACAAGAAGCAACCTGCTTATGCATGTTTAATGAAGTATCTGCTTCAAAATTCAGCTCGTTTTTACTAATCTTTGTGCAACCACAGGGTGTTTTTTTTCCCCAAGTCCACTGGTAATTAATCATTCCATTGAAGTTTCCTCATCCGTCCTCGGCGTTCTCATCCTCCTGCGGTAGAGAAATGTCAACTTCCACCGTATATGAAATGCAGCACAGTTTAAAAGTGCAAATGTGTGAAAAACCTATATGCGTGTAAACTAAATCTGTATATGACAATTTCTGTATAACTTTAGCGCATTAAAATCCACTAAAACAACATTTCATTGTTTTTTGATGTTAAAGATCTTCTCTGCGTGTGCCGAGAAAGTGTATTTTCAGCCGAGGGAGAAGTCACAGCCTTCCTCTCACTTCACGATGCAATGCAGTTTGCTTTTGGGTTTGGCAGAAAGCAACGGGTGAACCGGGCAGTTATGACGGAGGAGATGATCGATTGTATTATATTGGCTGTATAGAATCACTCGAGTGTAATTTCCCTGAAGAGGGTGAACTTCAGTCTCTGTTGGAAGGGCACATAGCGTCTCTGAGGAGGCCTCCTGCTTATGCGGGTGGAGGTTAAAGAGAGAGAATATGGAGGGCATTGCAGGGGATTTTTTTTAATTTTTAATTTAAAAAAAAGTGTGATTCCACTTTTGCTTTTTGCTTCCAGAGGATTGTAGTCAGAATATTTGTACTTTTTAAATGTCTCACGTGGCTTTTTCAGCTCTCTGTGCTTTGAGTACGCATTCATCTGATGACGTTTTGATTCTACTCCATACATTTGAACACAAATGCTTTCTTCTTCCTTCTTTTAACTTGTGCTGTTGGTGATTCAGAGCTACAGTGAAAGAATCGAAGCAGCTCACTGCTACAGAGGTTAAGAGACTTGAGTGACTGACTTTCCTCAGTGTTGAATGAGTGACATGTAAGCAATATGAGCCAGACGGTCTCTCCGAAACATTACAGTGAGGCCAAACACGTATGTGCATACCCAAGCTTATAAATGTGCAAAAGAAGGGGCTTTAAACATCTAAAGCAAAGGTAGGTTTGCAGCCCTGAGCTAGACTCAAGAACTGGTTGTTTTTTTGACTGTTGTTTGTATTTTTTAACGTGTGCAATATGGAGTTTTGACTTCTGTCACTCTTTTAGGTTTCAGTCGTTGTTCCCTGAATACCATTTGTGGATATCATAAGCCAAATGTCTCAACAAATAACATGTACGGGGGGGTGGGGGCACTGAGACCAAGCAAGGAAATAATGTCAGCCATTGATAAATTTCTACCTTAAATGAGTGAGACACCCACGCTGTTGGAGCACATTGACTATTTCTCTGCTTTGATGGATTGTATTTTGGGTTTAAAAACAACCCATTAAACGATAGAGATAAAATTGTGGTGTGATTTATTGTTTCTATTTTGAGTGTCACAGAACTGTTGTGGCTCATTTTTATTTAACCTTTTTTTGCTAGACAAAAGTTTTAGTAAAAATCTTCTAGGCAATATCGCTGAGGCTACAATTCAGCTGTGCTTTTTTTTGCAATCTCTTACAGGAAAAAAAAAGCTTACTGACTGACAATTATAAGAGACGACATGAGGCCACACGTCAAGAAAAGCATCCTCTGACCTCGGTCTCCAAGCCTCTTGCGTTGCCTCTGGTGACTTTTGCTGCATCGCTCCACTTAACAGTGTCTTGTAGATAAGCAAAAGAAAAGGGAACTTATTTGCATAACATCCATACATAAGGCACAGAGAGAACTGCAAACGGAGAAGTGAACTCCTAAATGCCAAATAAAGACACAGTATGATAAGAATTAGTCTTTTCTCTGGAATAAAGAATGCTACAATGCCATTCAGCTTGAAAAAGGGGACAACTGGAGCACTGATCTTTTGCTGCCAGCATGTCTGTCACCAGCTGTTTAGTTCTGGGTTTCAGTGTTTTTTGTTGTGCTGTGTATTTCAGTTCCTCTAAAACTTTGTGACCCTGCAAATATAGTGTGTGTGTGTGTGTGTGTGTGTGTGTGGGTATATATATATATATTTTAATTAATATTATGACACTTTGGAAACAAAATGCCACACTGAGGTCCTGTTTAGACAAAGTTTCACGTCAAAACGCATGGTATTTGCATTTTTTGTCTCAGAAAAGTTTTGTGTTTTCACAGCAACATTCTAATACTGATTGTGGTTAGCATGTAGAGGCACCAGTTGGTCCTATTGGTTTGTTTTGTGGTGAAAGCCACATACATACTAGTATAGAACAATACGCTGTAACCATTAACAATGGCGACTACACACACATATAGACAGATGACCAAGTTGGATTGCTGTTCCGCGTGACTATCAACTGAAACTACCAAGTCCAGGAGAATATGGACTGGGAGTCGTGACACTATGGAAGCCGCCATTGTTGTTGTTGTCCATCTACTGTGCAGAAGAACTACGGTAATAACCAGTCGCAATTACAACAGCAATGCAAATTCAGCCAATTTCAATGAATTCTGTGTGGCCTTGCTATTTTGTCCAATCACTGAAACTATTTAAAAATTTTGCCTGTCGCCTGTTGAGTTCCACCAACCAAAGCGTTCCCCAGCGCACACGTAATGCACACATGTCACCAAATTCCCTCCCCTGTTTAGAATTTGAAGACGACGTAGTAAAAATTACTGTTAAAGACCGTCCAAGACAATTCCCTGGTGTTATTCTTAAAAGAGGGGATAAACTTTTTTGCTCCCCGTGCCATATTGTAGTGAACCACATACGGAATCATCGACTGACACTTTTCTACTGTGAAACACAGTAGGAAAATAGCTGCAACGAGCAGACCGCAGACCACACAAATCATCGTCCAGACATACTGCGAGCGCTGAAAGAATAACGTGACAAGCTGTGAGTGTGTGCATGTGAATTCATGTGTGCCAGGATGTGAAATTAACTTTTTAAGCCACTGATAGCTATGTCCAAATATGATTCATTCAGCAGAAAATTATCATTTTGTGCCTTAAAGCTACCAGCCACTTCATGTTATTTGGCTGGTGTTTATTTCCCACCGAGGTGTAAATGAGTTGGAGCATGTTGAAGAATTACTGAAAAATAAAGAATTAATAATAAAAAACACTGTCAATTGAGATGTTGATACATGTTCTTAAAAGTGGCCTGATTCTCTTTTTGGAGTCCGAACAGTACCTCTTTTTCAATAAGTCAACTCTATTTTGTTACAGACTTGTAGTCCAATTAACCTCTCGTTTTTCATGTTAAATTTATGGAGATGACCATTTTTAGTGGTTTTGTTCATTAGACAAAGTACATCATGAATTTCAACTGTCAATTATTAGTTTTCCAAAACATTATTGAATACGAGGGGGTACCCAAAAGAAACCGGAATTAGGTCATAAAATAATAATAATAATGAGTTTCGACTTCTGGCCGTCAGATGTGCTACAGGTAAGCCTCGTGCATATCTGTGAAAAAGCTGAGCTCCCAGAGTCACACTGACGCCTGTCAGGCACTATTTATAGCAACAGAGTGCAGAGGAGGTCTGCGATTTTTTCCAAAATGGCGACATTGCCTGGGAAGCCAGAGCAGCGCGCAAACATTAAATTCTGCTCTTTGCTGGGAAAAAAACAGCAGCAGAAACACTCACCTTGTTGCAGCAAGCCTACAAGGATGATGCTCTGGGGAAGAATCAGGTCCATGAGTGGTTCGGGTGGTTTAAAAAGGGCCAGATGTCGGCGCGTCAGGTCCGCTCAGCCGTGAAAACAATGCTGAGCTGCTTCTTCGCTGTCCAGGGTATCGTCCACAGCGAGTTTGTCCCTCCAGGTCAGACTGTAAATCAGGACTACTACATAGAAGTCCTCAGACGGCTCCGTGAGGATGTGAGGAGGAAGCGGCCCGCGTAGCGGCGGACTGGAGCCGTTTGATCCACCACCACAGAGCGCCAGCGGACACGGCGCTGCGCTTCACGCAGTTTCAGGAGAAGAATGAGATGAATCTCCTCTCCCATCCGCCTTATTCACCAGATGTAGCCTCGAGTGACTTTTTCTTGTTCCCCAAGTTGAAGAAAGAGATGAAGGGACAGCGGTTTGCAGATGTGGAGGAGGTGACAGAAAAATCGCAGCCAGCCTAAAATGGCACAATTACGCACAGGTGTCACGACACATTCGTGAAGTGGGAGACACGGCTGGAGCGCTGCATTAATGCGGATGGAGATTATTTTGAAGGCGACGGTGATGTTTTATTTTGAAATGTCAGAAATAGAAAGTTACAGTCAAATTCCGGGCACTTTTGGGTACGCCCTCGTAACCTTAAAAAGGGGTGGGGGGGAGGGGGGGGGGGGGGGGGGGGGGGGGCACAATTATTTATTGACACTTTTACTTGTTCTTGCAATTTCACCACAACAAACGCCTTTCAAACACCACAACTTTAATCACAATTTCCCAGAAAAGCTCTCGCAAAATCATTCGTTTTGGGCTCCAACAATCATAAACAAAAGTTCTGAAAAATTGTGGATGAACTGATTAACGACAGCTGAGGTTTGCATGTGCAGCTTTTCAGTGAAGTTGCATTTTCCTCTGTTTCTACAGAGACTGATTTTTTTTTTTTTTGTGCTAAAATGGGACAAATGAAGTAACCATAGCTCAGTGGGTAAAGTGAACAGATTTTTTTTCCCCCGAAGGTTGGTAGTTTGATCCCACATCTCGCCAAGTCCATACATTGAAGTGTCCTTGGGCAAGACACTGAACCTAACATTAAATATTGCTTCCAGTGGGGTTCGAGCACCTTGTATAGCAGTGTGTGTGTGTGACGAACATCACTGGAGTTGTGAAAGTGAGTTGCAAAAGCGAAGTGTCTTTATTATTTCTAATTGAGATGAACTTGAGCTGTAAGCAGCAACTGATTAAAATCCATTTGACACACACAGCCTTGGCTTGTGCGGCATAAACAAAGGTAGCTGACAGCTGTTTTGATGTGACTCTGAGAGCAACAGAATAGCAGAGCAGTCTCAGTACAACGCAGAACTTGAGAACTTATGACTTTGAGCTTTGACATCACTTCCCCGCACTTCAAGATAGATACAATGCAGTGGCAACGCGATCCTTATGAGTTTGCTGTAGTGCACAGTAAATCAAGGGAATAGCTATTGGTGTCTTATTAATGGAGATTAAAACATTTCACAGTCGTATTCTGAGAATGAATTCTGCAGCATTAACTTTAATATTTGACAGCTTTCGGAATGAATAAACTATGGTCTCTTTATTTTACGTCTTCGGCGTCTGTTTGACAGAATACTAATGATGAGCTGGAGTGGTCGGCACAAGGACAGCCACATGCTGCTTATCAGTTCAGGAGGAACAACCATCCCTTCATCCGTCCTCTGTACCGAACTAAAGGTTGCAGGATGATGCTCAAATCCCAGCTGTTTATTGGAAAAGGCAGGTTATATTCTGGACAGGTCAGACAGTGAAAAACACAGTCATTGCTTATTTTCTGTTTGACGCATTTTCATTTACTTGGAAACCACAGAAACACTGATAACAGTGAAGTGTTCATGTGAAACCACACACGCATGTGCACAGACAACAATACTCTGCAAACACTAACAGTGGTGAGTACACAGATATCTATTCGGAGAGATATTTGTCTGTTTTCACTTGAAAACATCATGTAAACATGTTTTAGGAATAAAGGAGTTCATCAGAATACCTGTGGGAGAAGCCACACATGCATAAGTAGAACATGTAAACTCAAACTGGGAGTATTCCTGTTGTAATTAGCCCTCATGACTACAACGCCGCGGGTCTGCAGGAGTACTGTCCACACCGGATCAATGCTATTGAAAGACAGATCTTCACAGCTTCATATTTTAGTGAACATGTCAGTTGCATATAAGTTTGACCTGACATGCATAAAAGGTGACAGCTCTCCTTAACATATTTAATAATTTATTTGACCTCCTTTCTTTTTTTCTTTTCTGTCTATTCTGGTAATTGCAGAGGAAATTAAATATTTATTCATATCCCAATCATGGTCTCAAGTTTAAAAAAGGTAAAAAAAAATCTCTCTAACAATCACCTCTCAATGAATGTCATTTATTGCCTGTTCATGATAATCTCTCATCCTCAAACTACAGGAAATGTGGTATTAGATTTTAGGAGATTAGAGGAAATCACCAGAGAGGTGCCTGTTTGGCTTCATGTAGATTTAAAGCGCAGTCATTTGACATTGTTTTTCTCTCTGGTGCTCGAGAAGCAGCTTTGATCACTATGCAGGGGAGATCAATCTGCCCCCCCCCCACAGTTGGAATCATTAAGCAGGATGGGGGCTGTGTAAGCCAGAGGGTGGGGGGTGGGGAACATCCTAGAAAATTGCAGCATGTGTATAGACAGCCTCTTACTTTGATGTTCTTAATATTTGATTGCTGTTTTGTCGAAGTTTGCGAATATCAAGCGAAGCACAAGGTATGCTGATCAATGTTGCATCCCCTCTTCAAACGTTAATTACGTTCCCGCTCCAGGCGCGCGTCGGGAGCTGCAGCACTTCCGAGTGAGACCGAGGGGACTCTCAGCCATCAGAGACTGAAGCCGGTGAAGGCTCATGAAGACCTTTATGGCCATTTGTGGCAGCGGCACAGATGTCACACCTGTTTGGAGCAGCTGCATTCAGCGGCGAGTCAAAGGAAGTGCCCCATAGCTGGTCCAAACTGCCATTCCAGCCTTTTCGGAAACAGCAACTTGATGCTTAATTAATTCTACAGAGAATTCGTCACATCCTGCTCTTCAAGCCTCCGACTTTCATGTTGCTTGTGCGTGCGAGGAAAGAAGAATTCAGCCGGGAAAGTGGGAACTGGTCACAATCAGGACACTCATGGGGAAAAAACACAATCACTTTTTGATTATTTATTTCCACCATAACGAAAGTCTATCACCAGAAATAAATACTTCAGCTTCCTAATTATTTGGTGACAACACTTACAATGAAATTAATGAATGAACAAAATAATAGTCCACAGATTATCATCTCATTACTTAGCACATCACAGTAGAAGCAGCATGTCAAGTCGTTTTAGTTACACTGACTGTGTGCTCCCTGATGTGTACGCCACGCTAAGACAGTCAATAACTGGTGAAAAATAATTATCTCAGCAAAAATGCTATCAACATACTGAGGCCCACTATTTTTTCTGGGGAAGACAGAGAAACTACACTTAATGCTTCAGGAAAAAAAAAAAAAAAAATAGGCTCAAGATAACAGCTTTGTCACACAGATTTGAATGTCAAGAACAAAACAAGCCACTGAACGATTACTGAAAGTCTTTTTTTTTTTTTTTTTTTTAACTCAATTGGGCAAAAACTTGCACCAGCTTGCCACAGGTTATATTTTTCCAGTTTATTTCACACACGTGGTCCAATTTCCTCTTAATACAGACGAGCTATGAGTAGCAATTTTTTTCAAGGTGCTTCACGGGTTTTTCTCACCTGGATTTGGGCAGTTTATCCCGCTCCTCTTTGTAGATTTAAGCTCTCTCAGATTGGCTGGAAAGTGTCTGTCATCTTCACATAAGTTGGATGTGGTTTAAGCTCGGCTGAGCCGCTCGGAGACTCTCCGAGACGCGTCTGGAAGCTGCTGCTGCTGCTGCTGCATTGTCTGGGCTGAATGCGTCAGGACATTTCACTGAAAGGTGAACTGTCACCACAGTCTGAAGCCTCATGCACTCTGTTCACCTCCCTGACTAAGACCTCCGTTCTGTTGGTTACTCAGCTTGTCCAGGCGCTACACAGCTGATGTTTTTTTTTTGTTTGTTTTATTTTGTTTTTTTGTATTTCTCTATTCATATAATGGCAGTATGCTTCTGGGAACAGCCAGAGCTCCAGGCAGTGTTTTATGACAGGGTTTTTGATGTGTGGAACACTACATTTGTGGGGCTTTTCCTGTCTCAAAGACGTCCACGTTTTCTTAATTTGTGAACAGACTTCAATCAAGGCTCAGACTAAACATGCAAAGCAGCAAAAACTGGCACACGAGCGAGTTCAAAGGCAGTTCTTTAAGAAACACAAACTGCTGTTGCTAATTTGTCCGCTCGGGTTGGAGGTCATAATGATACACAGCACCAGACTGGAGTAGATGGCAGCAATGATTGTGGCCAACAGATATGAGACTTGGCGAGCCACCTCATGCTAATGAAAGATCATTAGCATGAGGGTGAGTTCATGAAAATGTTTTTAAGGCTTGGACCGCACTGGATTGAAGAGAAACACTGTATGGGGAAACAGATTGGGATTGTTGTTCCTTGGAAAAAAAAAATGCTGTTCATAATAGAGTTTTTGCAGAAAATCCATTACCCTTATGAAGGTTGTTTGTATGTGCTTGTATTTAATTTGTACTCAGATTGAATGAGTTGGTTCTATTTATCAGTTTTTACACTGCTATCAGTTTTTTCGACCCCAAAGACATCAAATTTCACTGTACAGTCCCTCTTAAGTCAAGATGAATTTTGCTGTTTTACACATACTGTGATAATTGCATTCATGTATAAATGCTGGTAAATTGCTTGAACTGTACTGATTTAAAACTGCAAGTTTTTTCCCTGACCTCAATGACAAGGATGAGTCCATATTTAGCAGTATTGTTGACTATATAACTATTCAATGCAATGTTCATTTGCTTGTATTTTCTTTTTCAGGTTTTGTCTGCTGTTCAGTTTCAGTCCCTTCCATCCATCTCCCAATGAAAATATTTACATAGGCTACATATATAAAAAGCTCAATGTCTGTGTGGTGACATTACATAGACAACAAACAGTTCCAACTAGTGGCCCGACATTTAAACTACTTGGTTTTTGGTGTTTCTGCCGTTTCAGTGGAAAAAGACAACAAGTCTTTTCTGAAATGAAAATACAAAAATGATCCATTTTCATTTGAAATTATATTGTGTGAATGGGGCATGGGTATCAACCTAACATTTAAAAAGTAGACAATACAATGCAATTTGTTCTCAATGAGTATCAACTACTGATTTACTACTAGTTTTTAAAACCACTGATTACAGTCATCGGTGCTTTTGTCATGAGTTACTTCCACTCTTGGCTTTTGATACACAGAAAATGTAATAAATTTCAAGAGAAATTGGTCCAAACGCTATATAACGAGCTACGCTGATTAGTTTACTGTTGATTGTCAATGAGAAAAATCTGAGTGAATATTTTCTCTTCTTTTGGTATCCACATCCTCATCTTATGTTCGTCTGTCCATCCATCCATACATCCAAACTGCTTTATCCAACTTAGGATCACTTTTCTTCATCTACGGACAATCAACAAACTTCCAACACCCATCTGTACCCGGAGAAAACCTCTTAAAACCCATACATGCACAAGGACAAATCCACACTCCACCTAGAAAAGCCCTCCAAATCTGACTCGTACTCTTGCTATGATTCGAAAGTGCGAATCACCACCAATCCGAGGCATACGTAAGAAGGGCATGAATGCATTGCCGTGCAGTTAAACACCCCGAAGCTTAGCTTCGCATGCACACTTGGCAGCAAACAAAAGCACTAAGAGAAAGAAAAGAAGATGCAATTTGTATGTATACAAATGTCACAATGTCAAGGCATGTAATCCCTTCAAAAGGTGACCAGGTCATTGGTTGGAGCTTGGCTTGACTCCAGGCTCCTACACCAGAAATGTGCTTACTCCAAGGTCTGGAATTCTGATCCCCATTTCCCTCTTCTCTTCCTCTCCTGTGCACATTCTCTCCATCTCTCCCTGTGGCTTTGAGGGGATTATTTGGGTATCATTACATATGGATTTACAGTAGTAGTGTCCAGTATATCCTGAGTGGCATTTTCCTTGTTGTGCTTTTTTTTTTTTTTTTGTCAGCCTGCTTTCAAAATGTTTTCTTTTCCTCTTAAATGTTTTATAGCTTGATTGCTATGTGTTTTAGAATGTGGTGATGTTGGGAACATGTTGGTGTTTTCAGTGGCTTCAAGCACCGTTGTCATGTAAACAAACAGCTAAAACGCCTAAAAAACAAATCGGTTTTCACTTGAAAATGTTTCAAAAGACAAAATGACTCAAGCTGCACCTGCTTTTTTGTGTTCTGTGTATATAGTTTGTGATTGGTGCATGTAAAGTATCCAAGTAGAGCTGAAATTTGTTGCCCTACAAACTTGTGGGATAAATGGTAAATATAAATCACACTTATATAGTGCTTTTTACCCTGCATTAACAGAGCCAAAGTGCTTTACGCTGCATTATCACAGTCACCCATTCAGACACACACACACACACACACACACATTCAAACACCAGTGGAGGCAACTGCCATGCAAGGTGCTCAGTCCGTCCACTGGGGGCAGTTTAGGGTTCAGTGTATTGCCAAAGGACACTTGGACATGCAGACAGAGGGAGACAGGAGTCAAACTAACAACAACCCGATTGTGAGACATCTGCTCTCCCCACTGAAGCACAGCCGCTCCAGGAATAAGTTCAAAGCAGATTGTAGAATTTATACAAAGCCCTCAAACATTTGAACTATTATTCATGAAGTCAAAGCCTCATGCTTTTATGATGGACAACAATAAACTGTGGTCAATTACTAAAATTCAAATGACCTGAACGATAGAAAAAACATTCAGAAATTCAGGACTGCTGGTACGGAACAATAGTTCCTTCAGACAATGTAACAAACTTAACAAAGTGCTTGATTAATCAATTTTTCATATCAAGCAGAACTGAAAATCAACTCATTTCTCTGCAGCAGTACTGCTTTCTCATACATTCTCTTGGGGAAATAATTGCACACTCTGTTTACATCCTAGTTAAATATTAGCTGGGTCTCAGAAAAAGTCTGTAGAAGAGTGTTGGTGCAAAATGTTACTACAGGGAATGAAACTGATTTTAAAACCTAACTAATTAATCAGAGTAATTAATGAAGTTTTGTTGTAAATGAAAATGGAATTATTTTGCAGAATAAGAAATGTGCTTATTTACTGATATAAAACCCTTATTATTGGGCATAAATCCTATTTTTCTTCATCTTTGTACCCCCTCAGTTAATTAATAAGGTTGTCCAGCTGTTCATTTAGTTCTTGGTCTTTATATAATTGATGACGATGTTATTTTTTAAAGCTGCTCCCTTTTACAAGGGTCACCACAGCGAATCGCTGTGACTTTACACGACGGCACTTGAAGTGAAAACGTATCTTTGTCTTGTTTTTTTCCCCAAAAAGTTTTATCGTTTCTAAAGCGTTGTTTTGAAATCAAAGAAGTTCACACGTGAACAGCAGAAACACTGAAAAATATGTAGTTAGCATGCCAGGCCAAGAGTTAGTACTATTTTTGCACACAGAGAACAATCTTTTGTAAACATGGCCCATAGCGAACACAAACATTTGCAGGCACAGATGAGTCTGAACTATAAAACTACCAAGTCTGAAGGAGACTCCTTTCCTGCTGTAAATGGGATCTGAACCCCAGACTCACCCAAGTTATGCCATTCTTCAACCTTTTGTGCTACGATCTGTCTTTTAATCATTGCAGGTTTATTAGCTTGTTTGTTGTTTTTGAGAAGACCTATTAAAGTTGGGGATGTTTTTGATTCAAGGATTTCCGCACATTAATTTTTATTGAGTTTTTCACAAAAATTGATGAGAAAAATCATGCCTGGAAAAGATGACCCAGGGACGGCCAGATGTTTCCTGTTGGCGTGCCTCACCTTGACGCTCTCTGGTGCCCCCATGAGCGACCCCACCCCACATATTGAGAACCAGTGCTGAACTCAGAGTGCAAGCATTCATCTGCCTCCTTCTGTTTACTTCCATCTATTCAGTAAAAATACTCAGAGGTTACAGTTGTACTCTAAGCTGCTTTGAGCTCTTCTTTTCAGACACAAGGCATCAAGTTGAGCATTTCAAAGACGGTTCTGAAGTGGAAAAAGTCGTGAGCTGAAAAGGAGGGTCTCTCTCGTGGAAGCCTGCTGTGCACATTTGCATAACCTTTGTGTAAAAGAGAGCCAGTATGTGGCCTGTGTTTCGCCACTGGCAATGAAAATAGATGCAAAGTGGCATTAAATATACAGTTTTAGCATTTATTTACTGGTAAATAAATGCTGCAGTGCTTCAAATCACAAGCAAATCCCTGCATTTCTTATTTCTTGACTGCTGAGTGAACTAATGGGGGTTAGCCCCAAAGCTTTGGACCAAAAGAAAAATGGAGGAAAGGACAGAGCTGTAGGTCTTTAGGAGATTATATTTGTCCACAATCAATTTTCCAGTTTTTTTTTCCACACATAGACAATAAGCAACTAAGGTCAGGGTGACAAACATCCTCTTTTGCCCAGCCATACCTTCTCTATCTACATTCTTTGTTTGGATCCTAGGATTTTCAAGTGGAGATACACCGATCCGATCCTGATTCCCGAATTTGGATATCTGCTGATACTGATACTGTTTGGCTTAATATTGTTATCATCATCATTATTGTTGATTTTATATATGGTTGTAATAAATTCCTCTCTACAGGCATGTATGAAATGTATGAAAGTATGAATGTATGTTCCAAAATGCAAGTTGAGGTACGTATAAGGTCAAAAAAGAAAGCCAGAAAAACAGGAAATCCTGTTACCTGGAAAACATCCCATTCTGAAAAAAAATATGCAACTGTAACGGTTTCAAATTGCCTGTCAATATTTATTAAATTCAAGACAGATACACATAAAGCGTAAACTTCTCTAAGACTACTCCTCGCCAAAACAAAATACAAAGGGCTGCTTCATCTGAACAGCAGAAACTAGGTCCATTCCTTCTCATGTAGCAGCAACAAATCAAGGTTTTGAAATTAAAAGTGTAATAAGTATAAACGTCTCACACTCACAATATCAGTTGAACAGTGTGCATCTGAACAGCACAAATCAAGTACGTAGATAAAATTTCTCTTTCTCCGTGGTGATGTGGTGCTTTTTCAAATGTTTGATGAGGTTCGTTGCAAAGGTTGCCATGTAGCTTCGGCGTCTCGGTACAGCTGCTTTGCACATATTGCACATTGCTGTTTTGCTTTGCGGTGTTTTGAGCGTAAAATACTTCTCAACAGCGGACATGTCGCCGTGTAAAGTTCGCTCACCACACTCCTGCCGGTTGCTCTGATAGCTGGCTACAAAATGTGGAATGGCTTTTGCAGCCAGGGAGCAGAACAGCCAGCAAGGAATCACTTATGGGGTCATTTCAGCAGACGTTAAAGCGCAGACATGACTCACGGATTGGAAATTTACGAGACGTGAATTACGTTAGTATCAGAACCGAATACTGATACTGGATCCGATCAGTCCCATCCCTACTTTCAAATCAGACAGGTGCTTCTCACTGAATACTACGGCACTTTGTGAAGCGATCCCCAAGCGGCTGTCTCACTGAGCGTCTTCATTACGCCCTCGAAGCAAGCAGACAATAGACGCTTATGACAAGCCGTTTTAACATTTATTCAATATCCCCACAATGCTCAAGCAGCTTGCCACTGAGGTTTGGGGCAGCATTGCTTTTAATCAGCCCACAAAATGTCAAAGCGCCAGAGCTACGTTTCAAAGGAATTGAAGGAAAACTTCCACTTGTGGAACAAATATGAAGTGGGGAGCAGTGTAGAACTGGCAGGTATGTGTTTTCATCTGCAAAAGGTAGCAGGGAATTTGGATGACCATGGAAAAACAAAAGAAACCTAAATGGTCCTATATGGCAGGAGTATCGAACACATTTCAGCTCAGGGCCCACATCCAGAAATATGCTATTAAAGCAGGATTTTTAAAAAAGTTGTTCAAAACGTTGTTCTAAAAATTCACAATACTGCCCTTTACTGTATTCATAGCATGTTTTCTTTATTTTAAAGTTTTTTGGTTACCTTTAGAACCTGTCTCAGTGTATTTCCTACACAAACAGGATATACACTTTAAAATGGCAAAATAAATAAATAAATAAATAAGTATATTGACAGCATTTTGACAAAAAAAAAATCTAAATATGATCTCCCTTTTTCCTGCAAACCAGGGAAATCCTTTGTTTTAGTAATTCAAAGGCAAAACACAGAGAGCCTTTTCTTCTGTTTTCTCCCCTCATCTTAAGTTTCAAAAAAGCTGTGGACCCTTCGGACCCTTTCACACCGACATGCTTTCCAGGTGATCAGATCATGTGTTGAGCCCTAAAGAGAAGAGTAAACAGGCACCACAGTGGTTCCACTGGGATCACTTCCCGTGGTCTGGGACACGTCTGACCTCGAGGCTCTGCAGTGGCATAGCAGGAAAAAGCGCCATATGTTCACGTCACCATATGAGTGTGGCGTTTTTTTCTTTTTAAAGAACATGTCGGTTTGAGTTTCAGTTTTTCCAACTTTTTAAAGAAACAATGGAAAAGAACGTTGATGTCATGCCGGAAAGCGCTGCCTTGTCTTCGTCTCTGTCTGCGGACAGATTGACTAAATAACTGTGCTCCAGACCCTTTGACCTTTTTTTGGAAGTGGCGTAGAGGTAGCTGTATAATCCAAACTCAGATGTTTAGCTCCAAAGTGAATGATGAGCAGTGTGAGTCAGGGCTTGCCAGGTGTGGTTTGATTGTCTGCGTGAATGCCAGGTGGAAATGGACCCTTCAACCACGTCCACTGTTTCCTTCTGATTTACTAAAAACAAGGAACGACTCCACTGGCCAAACTGGAGGTCAAAGGAATTATTTTATGCTTGAAAAGACAATGATAAAATGTAAGAAGCTATTCGTTGGCACTTTATTATCTGTGGAGGACAATTATGTCGCCAGGGCTCCACCTCAGTTAGAACGCTTCCCCCGATGATCACTTTGATATTTCATTTTTCCTCCTCTACTCTATATGAATTCTGTCCAACGTCTGTCCTCCCACCACTCGTCTGTCGTCTTTCACTTACAGCAGCTGTTGCTAGGCAACAGCTCACGGCTGCATTAGAATATTAATATTTACCTGACAACAAAACTCAATACTTGGAGAATAGCTTCGATATAAGTTGTATCACTGAATAAACAAGTCTAACAGTCAGTCGTTATGTGATTACTTGACGTTGGGCAATATTTGGAGATCCACTGGTAGCTGTGTTTTAATGTCACTTCAGTTCATTCTGCATGTTTACCAGTTGTTGTGTCAGCAGAAATGCTTGTCACAGAAAGCTGATTAAAGATTGGAGAAGTAATTACTTACGATTCAGATGTTTTAATTATGAAATTGATTTGCAGAAATATGTCCTAATCACTAAATTTAGATGAAAAAACAAAATTAAGATTGCAACAGATAAATTGTGACAGCTGAGGTTTGGACCAGATACTCAAACATGGATGTCAAATTCATTTAAGTGCAGATTGCATCTGTTTAAATTTTCAGTTTGAGCTTCAAGTTAAATTAAATTCTTTGTCATTAACCCGCAGAAAAGTTGATTCAGTCCATGTTTCTCTTAAAGAGAGATCACAATAGTATATCAGGCATCTTCATAGATAAAATAAATGAGGAAACTGATTAAAATGCCAGATTAGAGCTGCAATTTTTTCGAACTCAGATATTTTAATTCTAAAAATGACTGGCACTAACACAAGGGAACTATATTTGTGAATCCCCATTCTTGAAGAAAAAAAATTGAATACAAGTGCTTTTAGTACGAGAGAGAACATTTTGTGAAAGGTGAATTCAAAGGTTTGAATCAGTTTATATATAGAGAAATGAATGTCAGAGTTTTTGGTGTGACTTAAGACTCTAAAGTCAATGTAACTATTATTAATTGGACCAGATTCATCTGCAGAAATTAATATTCAGCTGTTTCTCTCAAAACAGTACGTTAGGCATCATCACAAATAGGAGGAAAACTACTTAAATCTGCTTAAAGCACAAGATTTCAGCTCTCAAATGAAATTCAACAAATTCTGTTTTTATCAGCTAGCGTAGGGAAAAGAAAGAGGATTACAAAAGATGCACTGAGAAAACCAAGTTTTCATACAGGTGTAATTCCAGTTTCACTGTAGCGCCGGCAGAACAAGGACGAGCTTCTCGATCATTAATATTTAATATTTCTATTTCTCTACCTGAAGGTCAAATTGTGACTGTGCTCCTACGCCACAATTTAAAAAAAAAAAAAGGCTACTTTTCAATGAAATTTTTAATCTGATTTTAATTCAAAATTCTAATTTCCATTCAGTGAAAATATCTTTATTTTGATGTGCCTATAAGCCAATAATGTGTATAGTTCTGGAAATCAGGGCTGCATGTGGCCCACAGACCAGCAGTTGTCCACATCGAGCCCAGAGCATCTGATTAAGTTTGACAGTATTCATTGGAAGTAAGTGAAATAATATATATATATATATATATATATATATATATATATATATAGGGTCAAATTAATCTGCACAGAAGCTGATTCAGCCTTGTTTCTTTTATCAAGGTGAGAAGACTGAAATGGTATCGACCTTTTTATGGTTTAAACTTTGACATTTGGTAAAACTTTTGTCTTTTGTAATCCTCTGTGCTCCATCCCACGTGCACTGTGTGACACAGCTATAGACTATGGAGCTTTTAACAGAACCACATTACCACTTTTTATCCTGAACTCCCGCTGCCTGTCAGGTTTTAATAGATTTTTGCGATTTCACAGATTAATTTTTAAGTCTTGACAAAGCCAAGCCATTTCTTTAATGTCATTGCTGGCATAAGTCCTTTGACGGAATAGGTGGCTGGGCCTCCTGCAACCATGAAAAAAAAGATGAATCTATAACATCCTGCCAGTAAAGATCTACATTTAAATATATTGTATTTCCTTAAAAGGTTCATTTGCAAATCTAAAAAAAAATCATTCCTGGTGTGAGTGTGTAGTGATTGCTTTTAATTACTTGATTGCATGAATATCTCATTTTCCCATTCAGTCCCGCTAATCTGAGGGAATATTCGTGGTGACGATGGTTGAATGTAACACATGCAGCCACAGAACCCAAATTCTGATCAGTATTTCAATCAATCAAGGGCTAACGCTGAGCACAACATATCACTGTGCCGTTAACTGAGCAAATGGTCTGGCATTTATCAAGCATGTAAGATCAAGAGGGCTAATCGATAATTCATTTTGGCTTTGCTGTCATAACAGCATAAACAATCGAGGTGATCTGTTGGTTCGGCGCAGTAAGATTAGTCGTCCCGCGCCCCGCCGGAGCGGCGGAGTAAAGCAGCAGCTTGTCATTTGAACGGCTGAACAGTCAGGTGCTCGGCTGCCAGCTCATCAAAGCAAGGAAAAGGGCAGAGTCTATCTCCTCCACTGCCAACTGTCTCTGCCAACACAGGTAACCACCTGTTTAGCATAAAACACCTCGGGTGCATCTGAGGCGGCAGTCGCTCTCCTCTCCCAGCTGTTTGAGGGGCTGAAAACCGCCAGGCTGCAGTCCTGAGCGTTTACGCCAAGGCAACAACTGGGAGTTCATCAACTAATTGTTAACTTAATGGAATATTTAGGACTGTCGATAAGTTAGGTGGAAGCTGTGGAAATACTTAACATTTATGAGAAAACCTAAGACCTCGTTTCACCCGGCGAATAGCCCTGTATGTGTTAATGAGGAAAGCTGAGTGATTTTATACTTGACCTTTTCAATTTTTGTGAAAGAAGCAGAAATTCTTTCTTCACCCAATTGTATAAACTGTAGAATTGTATGATTCATACATGAATGAATGAAACATCCAATAAATTATCTTCAGTGATGACTGAGCAAGATGAAAACATTGTGTTACAGACAGATTGAGATACATATCACTTAAAGCTAGGGTTGGCGATTTGAATGAGATACATTTTTTTAAATACTGGTTAAAATGATCTTTATGACTCGATGGGAAGCAATTCATAGCGTGTTTTTAAAGTAGTTTGGAAAATATCGCTATCCACAGCAGGAGTAAAACGGGAAAAACAGCAACCAATAATCTTGAGGGGACACCTTTTTTTAAACCAATCAAATCCCTTCGCCGTTCGACCTGCCCCCTGCGCGTACATGTACGCGTGCACTGACCCTGGTTCAGTGTGCGCGTAGAAGGACGAAGCGTCGTTGCAGAATGGCGGAGAAGAATGTTTGGGGGTTTACTTACCGTTGAGTGCGCCATAACTTGGCGTTGTGCAAATAAAGAAAAACGAAGAAACGAAGCGCTGAGGACAGGTTACGCCAGGAACGCACTGGACGCGGCGCCGCGAACGTCTCCGTGTCTCCGCTCCCAACGGGAGCTCCTCCAATGGGGTGGGAGCTGGGCGGAGCTAGCTAGGCGGAGCCTTGAGGAGATGCTACATGCTAACGCTAGTTTTCCAAGATCGCCAACCCTAGCTTTAAGTACTTTGTTTTTTTTTAAGATTTTTGATGGAATTTCTCACTTTAAATGTCACGTAATCACACTAACACTAATGTGTTTCCCATTGACTTAGCATCTTCCACTGCCGTTGACATAATGCTTTGAAAATTCACTTGTCTTGTAAGTTATAAAATGATAAATACCTTTTTGTGCAATTAAAGAAATACTGAATAATGTAATTGTAATAAAAATAGTGATGATACACAGTCGATCAAAATAAGAATCATATGACATTTGTAACGCATCATGGTTTTGTCAGATTAAGATAATTTTCATTACAATTTATAAACTATTGGACTAAAATAGCATTTTTCATCTTCTTGATTGCGTTCAAAACAAATTAAATCCAAATTGAGATTGAGCACTTTGAATTATTTTATGTACGAAAAGCACTTTATAAATAAACTTTGATTTGATTTTTTTGCCTGTAACATGCTGCTATTTCTGGGACACATCCACTTCAATGATATCACATTTCATTTTTTTCCTTGTTGGGCCTCAGTGTTCCATCAAATCCCTTCACGGTGAACTCAGTAAAACAAACATGGACGTTTTCTTGTAAACAGGCAAGCAAAACTGACATGTGAGTGTTCTGAGTAGATGAGGTAAATTGTGGCTTATTTCTGACTCTTCTTAGGCTGCACAGCGTCTCGCGATGCTCAGTTTGATTCTCCAAACTACTGCAACTTCAAACCATTAGATATACACCATTATAGAACAAAGGAAATCTGGAAAACTGGAAGCAGAGGACACTTTGACTTTTTCAAGGCTGCTAAAACTAACACTTTAAGCAGCACTACTCCTACATACGCAACTGCTGCATGTGCTCTCCTGAGCTCTCACACAGCTTTTCCTATATGCCAGCCGAGATGCAGAACGCACTTACACAACGCTGTCTGTGCTACTTGAAGCGAGGCCAGAACTGTAACAGCAGCGCTTTGACATGTACTTCAGGCTCGGATATATGGGCGACTTGATGTGTTTATATTCCATCTGCTATGTGACAGAGCGCTTTGTCAGCACAACATGTGAGGTCCTGCTACGGTTGCCCACCACCGAATGTGTCAATCTTGTCATTTATACATCATTTCCAATTTGTCAGGACCAATTAGCACGGCCATTTTCCTTCTGCTCCCGACCAGATGGGATATGATGGGAAAATAATTGGAAATTCATAACAATGTGGTGTGGGTCCTTAAATATTTAGGATTAAGCTCTGTTTGAAAGGTTTAGTATTGAACCATTAAAAAAAAAAGTACAGCCTCACTTTACTTGCAGTCAGACAGAAACAATTTATTCATTTTTACTTATTGAGATAAAAACTCAAAAAGATTTAGACAGCACTGAATTTACCATATCAGAGAATTCAGTGAACTGAAGTTGGAGCTCTTACTTTGAATCATAATTTCACCGGGCAGCGTATGTGATGATGATGGTGGTCTTCGGAATAAACATGCAACTATGTGATTTTAATTTATTTGTGCTTTGAGTTTTGTGTTTTTAATTGCCAGTGTTCCTTCTCTTCTTGGGCCCAGTTTTAACAAAACACAGCAGGGCTGGAAAATATCATGCAGTATATGGCGTTTGTTTAAGTTATGAGCGTAGAAATAACTGAAAAAAAAACCTAACATTTTAATGGTAATGAAATCTTTTTGGGTAATGCTTACATAGAGGTTTAATACCATAAAAATAAACATAAAAAATGATGATCTGAGCAAAGAGAAGCACTTTGTGATGATGATACACTGTCAACCCTGTAAAATCTTATTTTCACCCATCCTGTGGAATTGATTTTCTGCCTTTTTGTTGAAAAATCATATTTTTTGATCAGATGATACGTTCATCATATTTTCCCTGCTCATGCTTTTTGTAGTACAAAAAAAAAAAAAAAAAAAAAAAAAACCCACACCGAATAGTACAGATTAAGGAAAGCAGATGTCTTCTTTCAACCCAAAGGGCAACATTGGCTGACATCAGCATGCTGCTTTTATAAGCTCCTGTTCTCTCTAGGAGAGCTAATTTCTGGAGCTGCGACTCGTATTTTAGATTTCCAGCCCACGTGAGGCGAACAGGCATGTTGAGAGTGTATCACTGTCAGGCAGCCGCCACATGCCTCTGCTGCTGCTGCCAAGTAGCTCCAATCAACTTTTAGTTCATTTGACGCAGCACCAGTTGTTTTGCAGTCAACAGAACTTAGCGCTTGATCGACTGCTGTCAAAACAACATGTACCCCCTTCTTTTTTCACCTGAGAGTTGCTCTTCCCTGTTCTACACTTCATATCACATTCTCACTTGTTTCCATCTTTAGAGAAATTCTATTTTTGCATGTTTAGATCTCTGATTTTCTTCTCCTTGATGAATTCTAGAAAATACACAGCTGTATCTAGAAAAAAAACACACCTCATGAATATACCACAGGAAATGGTACAACTCTGTCCTGTTGATGCCTTTAAGAACCCTGTGCAATAAAAGGTAGATTTTCTTTTGAGTTTATAAGTTGTGTCTTTCATCCTACTGTTTATTCCACTCTGGACACGATTATCGAAACATGTATATAGTTCACTGTTCCACATCAAATTCCCATTGATTCACTCTGCACTTGCACCTGCTGAGTTTGTTAGCCTATTTATGCTCCTATATCGTCATCTTCTCTTTCACTTTCAACCAACTTTGGCTCACGGGTGGCTGGAGCCAATCCGTCACATGGCAGAGAGGCACACTCGCATCCACACCTGCAGTCCATCCATAACCCCAGGCCGCTGTTACACAGCAATGTGAAAATGTATCATTTGTGTGTTTTTCGTTCTACAAATATTTCACGTTTACACAGCTACGTTCTGAAAGTGATGTCTGTTTACGCTGAAACAACAGGAACGCTGAAAATAGTCTTCAAGTGCAGCCAAGAAGTTGGATTTTCAACGGGTGACTCGTAACTATAAAGCGACCAGAATCTGTCCATTTTGCCATGAAAACGTGGAGAAAACCTGCAGAAACACAGGGTGAACATCTGAACTCAGCGCAGAGAGACCTCCTCTCGCTGTGAGGCAAGCGTGCAGCCCACTACACCACCGTGCGGCTCCCCCTCCCATTGCGATGCATATGCAGCCCTGCTGCCGGTGCAGAGGAGGCACCCCGCAGTGCTGGCTTCACGTCTGCTCCCACTGACAGAGTTACGTAACACAGCTTCATTGTTTCTGGCTACTATAGATGTCAATAAAATTCCAACACAAGCCCCCTTTAATTTTTCAACATTTCTACTAGATTTAATAGAAATGTTGTCATCTCACAGCCTTTAATCTTCCTTTTTTTGTAGCAGTTTGCACCTGTTTGATATTCTAATGAAATCTATAAAAAAATTATCAAAGCATGTGTTCCCTCATACAATTCTCAACACACATGCAGTAATTTAAGTCAGTTCCTTCTCCTTATTTAAAGTCCTTTTGTTCCTTCTGTCATGCAAACCTTTATCGACAAATGTCTGACAGTGCTTTGAACATCGCTGCCAAAACTGAAGGCAGAACTTGTTGGCTGCCGTCAAGACAACATGCCTCTTCTTTTTTCTACTTCAAGACTGCTTTTCTCGTGTATCGATTCTGTATAACTGTCCTGTAGACGTCTGCTGAGACGTCTACTTGGTTTTACATCGTGTCTCAGGCATATATTAAGCTGTGAGTGAAACAAATAATAATAAAAAAAATGTAGCACAAAATGTTACAACTCAAAAACCGAGCTCTGACATAAACCTTCAAAGTTGAAACACTGGTACCTTTTAATCAGTTTTTTTTTTTTTTCACTACTCACATCTCTGTGGCAGCCTGCTTGTGTTTGATATTGTAATAAATTATGCATAAACTAGCATATTAATCAAAACATGTGGTTCCTCACAAACAATGCTCAACACACACACAAACACACACACACACAATTTAGGGCACATTAATATTTTGCTCATTTCTTCTCCATGAAATCATTGTTCCATCTATTTTCCAGACTTTATTGACCAAAGTGCTGAGCCTAAAAGCTGCCATCACTATGAAAGACGATGTCACGGGCAACTGTTACGTTCCCGCCGCCTGGAAATGCGAGAGTGCTTTTACTTTTGTGTGGATGAGAGCGGGCATTTGGTGCAACCAGAAAAAAAAAAAAAAATCACACATTTGTAGTCAGTTTTATCCACATTCACATCTACTTTCCTTGTTTTGCTGGTGAGTACGGAATAAAGGGAGCGCCATATTTCCGTGATAACTGAGCATGTATCCATGACTACTGAGCTTAACATGTGTTGAGTCATGTTTCCATGACTACTGAGCCTGATAAAATAGGGTGTGTGTGTGTGTGTGTGTTTCCATGAGGACATAACTTTACGACATGTGGAATATCATGTTTCCATGACGATGAAGCACAATGGCATCAACAGCGCTGTTTCCTTGGCTGCTGACATTGACAACACGGGATCGCCATGGACACGTTTTGTACTGAGCATGATGATGTGTGTCATGTTTCCATGACGACTGAGCATGAGAACATGGGATATCATGTTTCCATGACTACTGACGACACAGTGTTTACCTGGCTACCGACCATGACGACAAGGGAGCACCATGGACACGTGGCTTTCTGACCACGGCCGTATATGGTGGTGAGTCATGCCTCCATGGCTGCCGGCCATGACAGCATGCAAAGGGTTTATGTTTCCTCAGCTATTGTGTGATGTGATGAGAATGCCAGGTTTACGTAGTTAATGAGCAGTTTGCACACAAAGTTTCTTGTTTACATGACTGTAATGATTTGCAGATTTACACATGCATGCGACAACTGAGAAGACAGTATACATGATGTCATGTTTGCATGATGACTAACCACGACAACATATTTCTGTGATGCATGAAAATGGGAGCATAATGGATACGATACACATCAACATACAAAGAGGCATGTTTCTATATCACGAGCGTTCCTCAAGTACCTCATTGGGACAGCATTACTTCCTGAGTTATTATGTGCATATCAGACTTTCACAAAGTACGCAAGAAGCGTAGTTCGTGCACAGTTCGTGGTTGGTTTCATGCCACATTTCAGTCGCCTCGGAAGTGTGGCTCGATTCGATACGGTCTTGATGCAGTCGAGTGTTTCAGCCTCAAAGTTCAACTGAAACTGAGTCTGAAAGCACTCTTAAATGTACATGAGTCACTCACCTCCGAGATCAGCCACCTGATTTCTGTGGTGCCTATTTATATTTACATCAACATTTGTCAAGCAGTGTAAATTTGCTGGATGATGTTGTAGCACGTGAATACATATAAACTATTTTACCTGAATATCTTATTTGTCTTCGTGGCACATGTGAAAACATGCCTGTAAAAAAAAAGATCCAATCCAGCAGCCTTCACATGAGCTATGAGGCTTTCCTTTACTTGTGCTATTTGTCTAAATGCTTCCTAAAGACTGTCGCTTCAAGTCTGTTCGACACATTTCACACACATAATCATTGTGTTTATGTGATGGGCTCTGAGCGCTCCAGGAATACAGGTGACCTACAACTCAATGCTCAGTGCCTTAAAGCCTCCTGTTTAGACACACACTGAGCAGCGGAGCTGATGTTCAGGCTGCTAACATACTGCTCATTTTATGCCTTCTGTGTAGCCACGGCTTTAGGCAACGGAGACACGGCGGCAGCCCAGAAGTTTCCCAGTAAGAGGATTTTTCCGCCCGGCTCCTTTCAGCCTGTGCTTGGTACTTTCTGTGTCTGTGTCCACACGTCATATATCTAACAGGTGTTATCAGAGGCTTGATTATGGACAACAGCAGTCAAGAGGGGAACCATCTGTTTCACAGCTTGCTGGTGCTCTGCTTAATCTGGCTGTCTTGTCTCTCAGAACTCAACTCTTGCACCACGTTTCTTCAAGGGGACTCAATAGGCCTGAAAATGAGGGGTAACTGCATTCATAATCACATTTTCACACAGTCAAATACACATTTTAACTGCAGTGCAAGAAGCTGTAAAAATCCGCAGTTAAATGTTCTCGACAGCAAGAAGAAATTTTTCCAATCTTTCTTTAGGGAGCCTTCGTCTCACTGCTGTTTTCCCTTTTAAAACATGGTCATGGCTTCTATTGACGCGGAGGTTTGCATGATGCAAATTTAATTTTTTCAAGTTTATTTCCTGACTCTGTGTTGACTTTTATATGTAGCTCCAAATGTGTGCAGAGCGTGTGTCAGAATAGCAGGGGAGAGTACTGACAGTGTGCACAGCAATGATTCTAAGTAGAAATACTGTTAAAAGGCCTAATTGTACTCAGTTAAAACATCCTTGAAATGCCAAGGTGCATCTCTCTCGCGCTCTCTCTCTTTCTCGCCATCTATCTATCTATCTATCTATCTATCTATCTATCTCAGCATCTGCCTTCACACCATCTCATCTACTTTTTTAAATGCTACCGATAATGGACACAATTCCAGCTGATATACTCACCTTTCATGTGCACTTATTATGTATTGTAATGAATTGTTGCGCTATCATTATTGCATAGACAGCTGAGAAAAGTAAAAAAAAAAGAACATGAGCAGTTTTAGAGGAGACTAAGAATAGTACTTCTTGTAACAGAGAGATTTAGCATTTTGCATCTGTTTCTCCACCTAAACCACTCCTATCACCTGTGCATCATAGAAGCCTCTCTATTTTATAATTTTGCCGATATTCTGTAGCTTAAATGTGTTGTTAAGTACCGCATTTCTTTGTCTGTGCTCCCAAATTTTTTTGGCCGTAAACTAATGACTTATGCAACATGGCCTGAAAGAGCACAGTGGAGCTCCTTCACAAACAATGCTGCAAATTATTTGTGAGTATGAAATTGCTTTTGTCACGATGCCCACAATGAAAACAGCCCCCTAAGCACAATCGGTACTAAACAGTAGTGAAGTTATTGCTGCAAATCACAACCATAACAGCAAAAAAAAAAAAAAAAAAGAAAGAAAAAAAAAAGAACAGGTTTTAAGCTCAAAATCTGCACACATTCTTTCCTGTGCTCCATACATTATTGCTTTCTGCTCTTCATCTGTGAAGGAACACTATGCGCATGATGGAAGTCAGACTTCACACTCGCTGGCACAGAAAACGTGTGAACGTGTCCCCACAGGTGGTCTGAGGAAAAATCTTTTTTTTAATGATGTACAGCCCTACTTCAGACAAGTGCAGACAGCAACTCTGTAACTCTTTCTGAAGGATTAACCATTTATAAATTTTACTTCAGCATCTCATTGTCTTATTTCAATAAGTAAATAAAATTAAAGGGACTATTCCAATATGAAAAAAAAAGATAGGTTAGATAGTTTTGTGAGCCACACAGCAGGACCCTTGACCCCCATCAGCTTCTTGGAGCGCCTCAATGCAGCTACAAGACACATTCTAGAAATGGGAACAAAAAAGAAAATCCACCAGTATTTAGTATAGTACGATGAGTTAATTTCTTTCAACAGCCTAAGCAGTGTATAGCTAAACCTCTTATCTCCTGTTCAGTTAGTCTACCTGATTCATACATTTATCCTAAAAATATGAAAAAAATTGGGCTGCACAACATAAATGAAGGTTGCTTGGGCTGTGATGTACTTCATTTTTGTTTGCTTCATAGTTGGTAAGAATAGGGAAATTTGCACTTTTGTAGCACCAAGTTGGCAGTAATTAGTATTAAAAACAATAACAACAGTAACAACAATATAAACAGAAGACAACGACAAAATTTTGCATCCTTGTCTGATCATGTTAGTAGAGATACCAGAGACTGTTACTATTGCAGAGAATTACTTTTTTTTTTTAACATGCACTGTGCATTCATTCTCTGCAAATTCAACATGTCTGCAAATTTATCATGGAAGAAAAATGTGATTACTTGCAATTAATTCAAGGAAATTGTGCAAGTGACTAACTCATTAAATTGACTGACAGAGAAATAACATTATTATTTGGAAGAACTGGATATTGAGTAGCCCAAATATGAACATTAGCCTTCTCAATTGTCAATTAAAGCATATTTAGTGTACTTTTTTGTAAGTAATACATTGTACTATTGGATATGAGTGCTCCAAAATGCATGAGGACTCTAGAACGGCCACTGAAGCTCATGAAGAGGCGTTTTTTTTAAAAGCTACAAACATTAAAATAAGTATGAATTCTTATTGGATTATGCCACATGGGTTATGATGAGTTTCATATCCAGCTTTAAAATGCCACAATACTGGGGTAAACCAAACTGGAGCTACTGAAAATGTCTATTTTAATCATCTTGAACTATACCAGCTGAAACCATAATGCAGTGTGTAGGTAAATAATGAGCTCTAAATAGAGATGCCATCTCCTATTAGCCGTGTTTTCACCTGCTTGCTGTGGCAACACGCTCTCGGTAACGCAACCACCTTTTGCTGTTTTGATGTTTGCTATTATTTCCTCTGAAAGCCCCTGTTTCCTATTATCTGAAGGCTGCTCTGTGCATAGTGGACACTTGTTGTGTGGCTGTGCATTTACGGGTGCTTTATGCACCTAGACTACCTCCAAGATCTTAGCCTCGCATATCGAGCCACAAACTGGTGTTTTTAATGGAAACGAGGCAAAAACCTTGAAAACTAAGAGTGCAGTTGAAGTGAGACCACCAAGGTTTTTTTTTTTTTTTCTTTCCTATAAGGTTTCAATGGAAGTATCATTGTCAATGTGGTTGAAAACTATATGGGCTCGTTGTGAAGTTGTATAAATCTATAAATTCATCAAACAGAGCCCAGCGTCTGCACAGCGGCAGCCTGGGTTTATTTTGTTACTTTGTCCCTGCTTGTCCTCCACAGAACTACAGCATGCTGGGTGATGTGTCAGCGCAGCACCAATAATAACATTAGGTCTTACAATACAATCATATTTTTCACATTTACTTCAATAACTAAATCAACTTTTGGGATCACTTTGTGTTCATTCCATCTTTTTTCAGTCATTCAATATTGTGGTTCCCAACCTGTGGTCTCGCACACTGTTGGTGGCACAACAAAGATGAGGATGAGGGCCACAAGGTTTAACCGGTACTGCCTTGATTTAAATAAGTTTTGAAAATGTAGGAAAAAAAAAAAAGACAATTAAATGCTTTTTCTTTCTTTTAGGTAAATGGTAGAAATGCAGAAAATTATGTGGTTGGCATGCTGTTGTTTGTTTTTGTAGTGAAACCACACACAGATGTGTGCAGACAACTGTAAACATTTACAATGGCGAGTACAGACACATTTGTATAGAAAGACAATATTATTGCTATTCCGGTCACTCTCAACCATAGAACTATCAAGTCCCAGGACAATATGGACTGGGAGTTACGCCATTCTGGGGGCCGCCATTGTTGTAATTGTCCATCTACTTGCGCCCGTGCAGAAGAAGAATTCACCGCAGCACATGTGCAGTAGCAGCATTTTCAAAAATGTGCATTTCCCCATTTCCATGGAAACGGAGTTGAAACACTTTCAAAGTGTTCAGCTTGGGAGCCATTTTCAAAAAGTTGCATTGTCAGTGACTCCGAGCAAAAGTTTTTCGGTAACACTTTACTTGAAGCCCCTCTTTATAACACATTATAAGTAGTTATAAACACTAATACATGATCACAATGCTTTATAACTCACTATACAGCAGTATACAGCATAGGATTAAGGTTAGGGTTAGGGTTAGGGTTAGGGTTAGGGTTAGGTCCTGGCATTGTGATCATCTATGAATGTTTATAACTATAGCTACACATGTTATAATGGCATTACAATGCTTTATGAATGTACTTATAATGTGTTATGCAGGGGGGCTTCAAGTAAAGTGTTACCAGTTTTTCATTTCCACTTGAAAATGGCCATATTGGTATTCGTTCTTTAGTATGTTTGTGGACATTGGTGTGTACGAATGTTTCCTTTGCTATTGTGTTTCTGTAACTCAGTTAACACTTAGGAGATCTTTCTGAAGCAGTATCAGGTAAAGATTTTGGACGTTTCAGTCAGTCTGAATGTTTCACCTGAATGGTTAATATCATCATTGAGCAAATGAATTAGTCCAGGTTTGTGCAACCCACAGCCCTGGATACAGATGCTTCTCTTCTCTTCTTTTCTCTTCTCTTCTCTTCTCTTTTCTTCTCTTCCTATGGAGAATCCTCTGTTGTCATAAATAACACGTAAACACTGTTATTTTTTGTTGTTTTCTTTTCAGGTTACATTGCAGACAGTCTCTCTGAGGGATTCTTATCGTTCAACCGTGTCATTTGTCCAACAACGTTTACTACAAGGAAATATTGAGTTTCTGACCCTGGCCCTCACTAAGCTAGCTGTGTCTCAGAGGGAAATATGGAGTTAATTGCATTTATAAGCAACGAGCCGAGCAAATCTCTCTTATCTGTTTCTTGAAACACATGTTAGCGCGCTGCTGTTGTTAACCTCTTTCCTTGGGAGTTTGCTGCACCGGTATGATCTGTTTTCCAGGAACTAATGTTGTTTTGTGGTGCAGAAGTAAAGCACAATTATAATCTTTAACATGCTGTTTCTCCTGTGATTAATTGATTAGAATTCAATTTTGACAATTGTTGAAGTCTGAACCCTAAATAGAAGTGGTGTTATCTTTATGTGAAAAAATAATAAATATTAAGGTAACACTTTACTTGAAGCCCCCCTGCATAACACATTATAAGTACATTCATAAAGCATTATAATGCCATTATAACATGTGTAGCTATAGTTATAAACATTCATAGATGATCACAGTGCCAGGACCTAACCCTAACCCTAACCCTAACCCTAACCCTAACCTTAATCCTATGCTGTATACTGCTGTATAGTGAGTTATAAAGCATTGTGATCATGTATTAGTGTTTATAACTACTTATAATGTGTTATAAAGAGGGGCTTCAAGTAAAGTGTTACCAATATTAAATATAACTTTAAGACCCTGCTTAAAACACATTTCAAGTAAAACTATATCATTTTTGCATTGACAACAACCATTTACACAACATCTGCAGAAACTGTGACAATCGTGCATTTTTCATGTTGGGCCTCTAGTGGGTTCTGTTGTTTGTTCTTGTAATAAAAGTACACACACATGCATGCAGAGAACAATATTCTATAGAATATTAACAATGGCGAGTCAACTCTAAAACTACTAAGTCCAAGGAGAATATGACCTGGGAGTCATGACACTTTGAGCACAAATGTTGCTTTAGTCCATCTACTCAAGCATGTGCAAAAACTACTTTCCTTGGCCGTGGTACTCGTGCGTGATAGCAGTGATTTCCCCGTCTTCACACAGACGGAGCCTGAGCATTTTCCCATTTCCACGGAAACTGCAACTTTGAAAAATTCTATCTTGGGGACCATTTTCAAAAAGTCCTGGTTTCAGTGGCGTCGAGCAAAGTTGTGGTGTAAATGGGCCAGCAAAACACAACAAAAGTGGTATTTCTCTGAAACCATGGGGCCTCAGTGTAAGTGAGCTTCGAGCTTCATTTGTTGGGAAGTTGGAAATTTAGGCACATAAAGGTTGCTCACTGAACTTACCAAGTTTGTTTTAAGGCATTTTATTTTCCAGCAGTGATTCCAAATTGTCGGGTCATGGTGCAATCATAGAGATGACACTTGTGGCTGTGCGCCGTTGTGGGATATTTGAATATTGCAGATTTCACAATGACAAGCAATGTCTTCTCTGAATAGTTATCTTATTATTCACGCTGCCATTGTTTCCAGTGGAGATTCGGATCAATTCATCCAGCTTTTCTATAAATTTTGAAATGCCAGCGAGGGTAGGCTGTTACACTCGAACATTTCTGGCTGTGACAGTGTTCTCCAAGGTTCTTTGAGATTCTTTGTTCGTCGGATTGAGTCAGCTGAGACTAGCCTATTGTGCTGTTGGTTAAGACATTCTCAGATTTGCAAGCATCCATCAAATGATTCTGTCAGACAGATGGAGTGATTCAAATTAGATAAAGGAATCCAACTTCCCATGTATAATGCAGAAAGAGCACTTCCTTTTCCTCTTGAAGAGATCCACTTCCCTTCTCTGACCTCATAAAATAAGCTACAGTACTTTTTTTTTTTTTTTTGGCATATTCTTCTCAGATCAGCATTCTGGGAGCTGCTCAGCAATCCTTTTTGTTTGAGTCTTTCTTCGCTCATGTGCATGTGCAAATGTGACAAAGACAGCAAAATGGTGACAACGTTCTGTTAATAATAGATTCCATGAAACCTATTTGGAAAAAAAGAATTGCAATTTTTATTTGTATTCATGTACAGTATGAACTACAATCTCAGGTATCAATAATTGAAGATCATCCTCAGGGAAATTAGTTTGACTCCTTACAAGCACAGTCTCTTGTTTTTTTTTCTTCTTTTTCTTGTTTTTGTTTTGCTTTTTTGTCTTTTATTAACAATTGAAGCACATGTAAAATTATGATCTGAAGTTTTTTTTTTTTTGCATTGTGTTTTTGAAAATATTTTTTTTTTCATATTTTTTTTCATAGAAATTTAACCATGTGATGATTATTCTCTCCAAAAATGAGAGAGAATGTTCCCACATACAGTAACCCTCCCCCCATACATGGACAGTTGGCAGAATAACACACAAGAATTTAATCACCTTGGCTAAAGGTTTAGCACAAAAAGAAAAAATAAAATCATCCTTGCTCTGCTGGTATTTCAAGTCCAACATTCTGCATGTCAGTCTTAATTTCATTCTGGCATTCAAATACCTCTGCGTTTTAGGCCATCCTGCTAAAGTAAATACCATTACAGAGATATTCCATTCCTTCTGAATAACTCACAACCTTCATCCCCAAATATAGATATATAAAAAAAACAAAAATATCTGAACCTTTTTTTTAACTGTAGCCAGCGTCAACATTGAATCATTAAGCCACCAAAAGCATTGGAAAGGAATTGAGCGTTGAAAAAAGGAAACAGTGAAAAGGGAAAGAATGGTTTACCTTATGACATTTCCATAGACTATTCATTCATAATACTCATTCAGTTCATTTTTACTCTATGTACATTTTCACGTGTCCTCACCAGATGTGTAATTTGCTATGTTTTGTTTTTTTGTACTGTGTGTTAGTGTAAGAAGTGAAGTTTAATCGACTAAACAATCACAAATATATGATTTTTGGTGAATGAAACAATAACTTGACAGCAAACACCAACACAGTTCTTGGCTCCAGCACTGAGTTTTGGTGAATCTAGCCCTGGGCAAGGGTGAGAATGGCATGTCCTCTTAAGGTAGGTGAGAGAATTTTAACCAAAGTGAAAGTTTGGCATCCTGGAGTTTTAACATGAGTGAGTGAGACGGTTATGTTGGATTCAGTTAAGAGGGCGCTGAGCAGTAAGACAAAACTTCCATCACCCCGCTCACCTATGTCCATGAACTCTGGGTCAACAGATACAATCGGCTGAAACGAGTTTTCCTTGCAAGGCAGCAAGCCCACTCTCCTGGTGACAGAGCGAAGAGCTCAAACATGTGGGAGAAACTCACAGAGTTGCTACTCCACCACATTGAGACAAGCTTGTTGTGGTGGCTCTGGAATCTAATTAGAATGAACCCTTCCTAGTCACAAGGCATTCTGGGTCCAAGACTGATCTCTTGATTGGCTACGGAGAATTCAGTGTTCCCACAAATGAGCTAGAAGATGCTGCAGGGTACTCATGGATGGATGGATGGATGATAGTGCTCTTAGGCTTTTGTCGCTGTCGTCAGAAAGAAAAGTTAATAAGGCAAGAAGAGCCCACCAGACATTTTTTTTTTTACACCCATATGATGACGTAATTCACTTAAAATAAACCAAACACTGCTCTGCGAAATGACGTCGCGTGTCGATCAGATTTAATCAAATCCATCTGTCAATATGCACTCCATTACGGTCGGTTTACCGGTGATCATTCACATTTCTGCAATCACCAGATGAAATTAAAATATGCTTGTTGCGCAGAGACCAAAGTGAAAGGCATATCTACCTCTTCTTACTTTCTACTCAAGGTCACTGTTTCCATGGCGACAGGCTGATGGCTAGTTTTGCCTCCTTATTCTTTATCTATTTTTCACTCCCCTCCCTTCATATCTGCGATCTCTGTGTTTGAAGACCCCTTATGACCGTGGTGAGTCTGGCTGCCCCTGTTTTCCCCCAACCACTGGTCTTCACTTTTCATTCCCGCTTTCCTCATCCTTAAGCCTGCCACTTTGAGGGACTAAATGAAAAAGCGAAGTGTGAACAACACCAAGGCAGAGACATTATTTTTGATAGTGTATAAATGATGCAACATCAAAGTGTGTGTAGTTGTGTGTGTGTGTGTGTGTGTGTGTGTCTGGATGTGTTTGTTTCCATCAAAAAAAAAGAAGGGACTGAACAGGGGTCGCTTCAATATCAAAGGCCTCCGCCCTCTGTTAGATGTTGGGCACAGGGAGAGTGGAAAAGTCTCACGCTGTTTTCTTATCAGCTTTCCTCTGTTAGTCTGCAAATGAACTGCTGATACAGATTAATGAGCTATAACCCATCGTCTCTTATTTTGATGCAGGTTCCTAGCTGCTTCACTGACTATGTCTGCCCTGTCTGCGTTCGTCTGACAGGGTCACACTACATTACAAAGCAGCCTCATTTGCCTCCTTATCTGTACCAACAGATGGACCATCAGTGCCTGAGCTGGTGTGACCCTGGGGTGGTGGCGAGGTAAGGCGACACAGACTGGACGTAGATCATTACTGGGTTAACAGAAAGGCTACACACTGCAGCCTTATGCTCCCCTTCATTTTTCCTAAGCAACACTCCTGCCTTGGTGCGGCACATGCCAACAGACAAAGCAAGACAAATGAGACACGGGGATGGCTGAGGAACATGTTCGAGCTAAGCGACAAGGAGACAATCAAAGAACTAACGGACATGAAAAGAAAAGCGGTAAATCAGAAAAAAGGGCAGACTAAGAACATGAAGCATTCAGGGATGTGAATGGAGAGTATGATTAGTAGAAAAAATGCCAAGCATGTAAAGAAAGGGTAGGATGGGGTTAGAGTGAGATTTTAATCTTAATTAAAGTGAAGGATATATGGCTGTTGTCAAGAAGCCATGGGAGAAATGCACATTCACTGATTTGGCAGCTTGCTCTTCAGGCATGCTGGCTTCACTGTGTTGACTTCCAGAGCAGGGTCATTAAAATATGTAATTTTGGGTCGAGTGACAGCACAATAAAAAGACGTTTCAAAAGAATTCAATATAAAACTTAAATAATGTGTTTTAAAATATTATATTGTTTTCAAAATCAATGCATTAAAAGTCATGAGGTTTGTCATTTTAGGAAAAAAGAGAACTTGACAGAGGTTTTGGACTCTGATACCATACACTTTCACCAGTAGTAAACCATTCCTTCCCTTGTGCAGTATTACACAGAGAAAGAGAGAGGAAGTGTGTGTGTGTGTGTGTGTGTGTGTGTGTGTGTGTGTGTGTGTGTGTGTGTGTGTGTGTGTGTGTGTGTGTGTGTGTGTGTGTGTGTGTGTGTGTGTTTGTGTGTGATAACGAGAGAGAAATAAAATGAGCTAAAAAGCTATCACAAATTGTTTTTTTTTTTTTCATTTAGCCACTAGACATATTATTAATAAATAATCTTTGTTTTGTAAAGACACTTTTTAAAGTATCATATGTCGTCCCTTTGCCAAATGCTGATTAGTTGCCACAATTGACATCAACTCTGTCAGTCAATGGCATTTGATTTCTTTTATCTTCACATTTTGGTCCATTGAACTCCAAGTGTGAAACTGTTGGTACTGGATGCTCAGTCAAAAGATCAGATTTGGGTCTCTTGTACATTGTCTTTTGAGCAGGCTTGAATCAGTAAAGGTTCCTGTGTAGCTGAGCTGTGTATGGTACTGAGCATAGGAGGGTGGTGGTAAGTGCTCTTGTAAGTGTTGTAGTGGTTGTAGTGCTCCAGAGGGGGCAGCGAAAGGTGTCTCTCCATAGCAGCGACACCTGCAAGTTCTTCTTCAACGGTGATGACCTCCATGGAGGAGGCAGGACCATCAGGATCCTGCTGGTTATGCTGCTTCCTCATCTTGTAGAAAATTACCAGCAAAACAGCAGCCATTAGTGTGATGGCCACAAAGCAGCCAATGATGATCTTGGTGGTTTTCATCACCTCGTCCAGGCCATTGAGGACTCCTCCATCCACGTCAAGAACTGGAATAGTGTAAGTCCGCTCTGTGGTCCGTGTTGAGACAGGAGTACCTTTCGTTGTTGAGGATGACACCCAACTGAATGGGGGATGTGGCGTTTGACTGTCATCCCCTGGTGTTTCAATGGTCTCCACTGTGACCGTGGTAAAATAAGTCACCCCGCTGTTTTCCACGGAAGTGACGTTAAGCACTGCCGAGGCCGAAATGTTGCCTGCTGTGTTGCTTACCATACAAGTGTAAGTCCCGGTGTCCTGCATCGTGACGCTTGTAAAGTTCAGTGTCCCATCATTGAGCACGGACAAACGAACCTTATAAGCCCCATGTGTCACCAGTGAGCCATTTGGTGTAAGCCAGCTGATGGAGGTCAGTGAGCTTGTACGACATTTCAGCTCGGCGCCCATGCCTTCTGTCACATTTAAGTCACTGGGTGGCTCCACAATTACAGGAACATCACACTGGAAGTAGCTATGGTCCAGTTCTCCAATGTAGCGACCCTTAAAGACTGTAGGAGTATGGCAACGTGCACAGCAGCTAGTATTGGCAGGTACTGTTTCCTTTAGCCACCAGCTGAGCCACAGAATATCACAGTTGCAGTTCCAAGGGTTGTGATGGAGGTGGACTCTCTCCAGGCGATGCAGCGGTGTGAAGAGGTCATGTGGTAGGAAGGTAAGGTTGTTGTGAGCCAGGTTGAGCTCTACCAGTGACTGAAGGTCATCAAAGGAATTCCTCTCAATAGTTTGGATCTGGGCATGCATCATCCACAGCTTCTGGAGGTTAACTAACCCTGTAAATGAGCTCGGCTTGACAACAGAAAGCTGGTTACCTGACATTTCAAGCTCTTCGAGCCGAATCAAAGGTAAAATGTTGGGTATCTCCTTGAGGTTGCACATTCCCAGGTTCAGATAGCGCAGGTTGCTTAAATCCTTGAAAGCGCCATCAGAAATGTAGGAGAGACGTTTCAGCTCGCCCAGATCCAGCCTTCGAAGCGATGGGACTCGGTTGAAGGCATAAGATGGTATACTTTCAATAGGGTTGTTGCGTAACCACAATTCCTTCAGCTTGGACAAGTACTCGAATGCTCCATTGGGGATTGTCGTGAGCCGATTATCAAAAAGCTCCAACGTGTTGAGACTGGCCAACCCATTGAAAGCGCCAATTTCAATGCTGCGAATGTGATTTTTGCTCAGTTGCAGGATCTCCAGATGGCGCAGATGCTTGAAACTGTCCACCTTGATGACCTGAATTAGGTTATCCTGGAGATTCAGGTAGCGTGTGTTGGTGGAAATGCCATCCGGGACGTCTCGTAGGCTGCGGCGGGTACATATGACTTTGCTGAACTGGTTACTGCATGAGCAAACCGAAGGACAGGTCTGAGCACGAACCAACCCAGCCACCACCAGGATCTGAAGGGCCAAGAGCAGCACAAAGAGGGGGTTGGACAGCGCCCCCTTGAGCCTACGACCTCTCATTGTCTGGCGCTGGAGGGAGGAGATCATTGTGTTCAGCATTCATAGTTCATCCGCTGTTGGTATTCTCTGCAACAAGAAGAACAAAGATAGAGTGACATTAGTAACCATATAAAGTAGCAATTAAATATGTGCAGTACTGTTGTAGCATATATTGGGGCTTCAAATTTGTCGAAGGGCTTAAGTGATTAGTTTGTGAACAGAAAACAAACTGGCAGGAAAAAAAAAATGTTTGTTTCTGCTTCTCAAACATTAATTAAATACATGAAATTACACACTGACTTTAGTTGGGATTCGAACTGTTTGTCAGTTGAAACAAAGAATCTTAAGATAAAAATGAGAGCTTTGCAAAATGAGAATGAATATTTTTTGGCACTTTTCTAAACATATTAGACTATATAATTCATCAAAAAATTTCAACATGAAGGACACAATAAATTTCCACAGTGCAATGTGCATATATTTAATAATGAAAGCACAAGAGTGAGATGAATTACAAGCTTAAATTAATTGTCAATATTGCCCAGTAGTGTAATATAACAAGCTTATTTATTAGCACCCTCTAACCCTGGATTGTCCCAGATTTCCCGACTTCACAGAAGCTGAAGCATCTACATGAGAGACCGGAAAATGAAAAGCAAGAACTTATCATCTTCCTCCCACTGGAGCCAGACCTGTGATTTTTTTCAGTAAGTCCCGTACTCTTTGGAATTATGAGCTTGGAATTATTTAATACACATAGCCTTAGTCATGAAAATTTCAAAAGAAACAGTGCACATCTGTTAGAGGCTTTGGGACCTATTATTGTCAGAGAAAAGTCACCAACACCAAAGCATTAAAGTCTGTGAACGTGGCCCCGCACCGACACAGAAAACTGCCTGAGCGCTCGGAGTATAAAAATCTGTTTATCCTAAAGCTGTTGATCCAGAGGATAGCAAAACATTAATACAGTCATTGTTAAACGTTGTCAGTGAGGCTGAATCACAATCTTATTTCATTTTTTGCTAAAGTACTTATTCTTTCGCCTTTTTCCTCTGAAATTTTTCATCTGATGACTTTACTCGAGTTTTGAAAACCAGCAGTGTTTTCCATCGATTCACCATTAATTCAGTTTTATTCTGAGCATTTTCCCCCCACGTTGTTTACTTTCCATTACAAGCCGGTTTATTGTCCCACTAAAACCTCTGAAAAGCAGCTTAATTCAACTGAATGAAGAGGTCTGATATTGTCCTTGCCTAACTGTAGCCGGCTTTATTATCTCTCAAATCAAGTGACTAACAAGAAACTCGTTGCTCATTATCATTTTAGATTAGATTAAATTAGATTAGATAAATCCATTCAGCCACTAGGCTTTAGGAAGATGCCCGAGTAAGCTTACTATAAAAAAAAAGAGTCTAAGAGACTCATACAGTACAGGTTGTGCCTCCCACTTCCAGACTGCAGTGCTGCTGCGTTGCAATCACCTCTCATCTTATCCTGCACTCATAGATGGTCAGCTATGAAATGAATCGATGGACACAGAATCCCAAACATACGGTACATGTAATGAAAGTATGAAATGTGACAGCTTTGTGTCAAGATGTACTGCCAAGTGACACAGACACCATTCGTCAGTGCTGTTAACGTTTTTGCCAACAGCAAAGCACTCTTGCCTATTGCAAAAAACATTAACTTTGTGCACTGGGTCCTTAGATCCGAGTATTCTCATTGTGTCTTACAACAGGAGATATCTTTTAATCATATCTTTCTGTCCACCCACAAGCAAGAAGAAGCAAGTATATTATGACAGGTGTTTTCTAAACTGTAAAAAATTTTTAACCAGAGTGAAAATGTTCTCCAGTGAGGAAGAATGGCTGACTTAATCAGCAGAAATGAGCCTGCATGCGGCTCCGTTTCTTAGCACCAACCAGGCTGCCACAACAGCCGTGCCGTAGCGAGGCTGTGGAGAGATGAGACTCTGCTGGGGAATCAGATCGAATAAGGCCACCCACCAGCAGGAGCTCATTTTGTCTAGCTGGAAATTCAGCAACCCTGCACCGCTACCTAAGAGAAGAACATGTCAGAAATAGCAAACACACTAATAGCGATTATCTGCTGTCGATGCAACATATAAATGTGCATTTCCGCTCGAATGCTCCACGGGCGCGTTGATCTACCACTCCGAGAGTGATCCCAGCCCTGGCTGCATGCCTCCTTCATGGAGCATTTGATCTGAACACATATTGTCAACCCATTACAAAAAAAGAGTGATGCATACATTGAAAAAAAAAGGAATCCCTCAAACCCCCTCCATCCTCTCCTTCTGGGTGTCACACCGCATGGATTAATTCCATCTAGCTCCACGTGTATTCAGAGCTGCTGAAAGCAGGAGCTACTTACATCTAAAATCCTGCCAGCAACATGGAAAAAAAAAACACACACCCACCCTTACTTTTTAGCTTCTGCTCCACCAGCCACTGGCATTATGTTTGACACTGCTGTGATTTGCCAAATTCATTTGTTATAATGAGTTTGTTGGAAAAGTGCTGGAGTAACATATGTCTCAATCAAGGCGGCACAGAAAGGGATACTATAATATGAGAGTGGTGGAGACCAGTTTAATTACAGTGTCGGATACTGAGGGAGTGCGAACACTGTTTACACTTTGGGTGACACACACACACACACACACACACACACACACACACACACACACACACACACACACACACACACACACACACACACACACACAGGTGCCAATTCCAGAGGGGCTTCTGAGTTTCATGACACCCCCGAATATTAAAGTTGAGGGAAGGAAAACAAATAATGAAACACCTCGTCATTGTCCTTGAAATTGCACCGGGGTCAGCTTCTGTCCTCTGTGTACCCCCCCTCCCATGCCCCCCGCGCAATTTTATTTTATTCTTTTAAACCAATCACTACAGAGCACAGCTGGCAACGTTCCAGAGGTAGCAGTAACTGGCTGGGGGCAGAGTGATGGGCAGGTTGAACGGATGTGGCATTCTCACACTGCTCCTGTTTGTCTTCAGCAGTTAGCATGAGCGTGATTGGACAAGTGGATTCTCATTTTATATAATGGCAGTAAGAAAGTGAGAACCTCTGTGATCGAACTCTCACAGGATCTGCTGGTAAAGGCCACACATGCTTGAGTCTGAGTTGGATCTGTCCGATTGCGGAGATCTTCAAGATATGATTTGTTGGGGGCCAGGGCCGGCCCGGGCTTCAGAGGCGCCCTAGGCGAGCCCGAGACGAGCGCCCCTTGGGAGCGTGTTTTTCGAGCGGTCCCGACATTTGTTGAGCGGGGGGGGGGGGGGGGGGGGGGGGGGGGGGTGCGCGTGCTGAAGAGTGATGCCGGGCAGCCGGGCAGCGCCGAGGACGAGGAGCGCAGTGCGTCGTACCGCTGCACAGCGGGGCACACGGAACACAGAGCGTCGTGGCGCCCCTTGTACGACCGCGGCGCCCCCCTCGGGACGTGGCGCCCTAGGCGGCCGTCTAGTTCGCCTATGCCTAGAGCCGGCCCTGTTGGGGGCAATGGGATAGGAGTCATGACACTCTGGAAGCAAACACGGTTACTGTCCATCTTCTCGCACCGCTCACTCAGGAGAACTATCAACTATGCCTGTGGTGCGCATATGCAGTAGCAGCGGGATTGGTGTGTTTTCAGAAAAGTTGAATTTTTACCCTTGTTTCTACAGAGTTGGCGCCATTTTCTTAAAACCTTCTTGTGAATAATGTTAAGGTGATGAAACACCCCTCCTAGAATTTTGGTTTGACCCAGCCCAGGGATTGGTTGATTAGGTCTGGGCTGGAGTTATTTAAGGAGGACCATTGTTAAAGTTGCATTTTCATTTGCACCCAGCACCATTGTCATGTAAACGGGCACCATTTCCACAATGCTAAACTTTTGTCGTGCTTTGGATGTCTATACTTCTTTCCCTAAATCATTTTGTCTTTACCGGCAGGCCCAGAAAAATATACATTTTTTAAGATACAAGAAAAGCAAAGCTGCCAGCGCTCACACATATATGATGAAAGTCACACATTACCTCTAGCCAAACATACTTGTTACGTGGTTATCTTTAGCTGGCTGTTAGAAATACGCTCCAGGGTTTTACTTTAAAAAGCCATCTTTTCATCCTTTCATCAGTTGCATCTTTACAAAAAGCCTTGCAGCCAGTGGACCTGCTAAATATACAGCTTTGTACGAGACCTTCACATGTAACTTTGAGTCTTCATCATATTTACATCACATGTCTGTTTTTCAAATGAAAAATGCCTAAAACGCTACTCAGTTCTTTCTTCTCATGTTATCTTCTCAAATATGGCGCAGCATGCAATTAAAACATTCATTTGATAACTCAAAGTCCCCCTTCCCAAAAAGCCAGGTAACACCCTCGAAAAGCCTTCTTTTGAGAGTAATTATGTTAAATCATTTTCACACATATACAATTATGAGAGACAGGGAATAAAATGCTACGTTATGACAATTTGTTTGCTGTCACATTTTGATTATGTTTTTTTCTTATATTTCTAGTAACCCCCCCCAACAAAAAATAAAAAAATCCTTTTGCATTTATGCAATTGTATAAGCCTACCTTCCTCGTGTTTGTTGCACGATTGTAACACTGATACCGACACCATTAGCACCTGATATCATTAGCACCCGACAGAAATCACAAATTATTGTCACCTCCCACATTCTAAGGTTCCCCTTCTTCTGTAAAATATGAGGGCATGCGAACATAACTGTATCCAAATAGTACATGAGAAATGTGTATCATTGCATTGTGGCATTGTGCATAAGAAAACACCAGAACAGAAGGAAAATAAATCATCTCATGTTGATTATATATATATATATATATTTTTTTTTTGATTAGCAATTAGCAGCTGATCCAGTGAGAATCAAATTTATTGAGTAGGCCAAATATGAAGTCATATGAAATCTGGCAACTCTCCAATCATGACGCACAAAGAAGCTTGTGATCACAAGGAGAACCGTCTGATGAACTGAATAACAGCCTGCTAATTCATTCAACACATTACCGATTCATTACATTTGCATATGTTTGTTACGTCTTGTTTTTAACCTCGTTTGTGTTGATGTTGTAACCTCGCAGGCCATCTGGGTTTTACAAGACCTGCGCACAGACAATGTGCCTCGGAGATGCTCATGTAGAGCAGGTTTGTCGTATCACTGTGGGAAATTAATATAATTCTCCGGTGCTAATACGTATTTATTCTGTTGTAACGTGTACAGGAAACTAAGTCACACGAAAACAACACCTGGAGTTTTCTTATTTGATTCTAGTATGTCCCAAATGTGTGAGGCACTCGGGTCTAAAACCCATTTGTTCCTACTGAAACCATAAATCTTATTAGCAAATCTCCCTCTTACAGTATTAGATTTCTTGGCACTACATAGACAATACCTTTTATTGGCAGATTTAGCTGTTGGTTTGCTGTTTTATTGGTTGTGAAATAAATACAAAATAGACCTGGGATCTTGCTGTTGCCAGACAGAAAAGTTGCACTTGACATCAGCGTCTGTCCACAGTCATAATTCTATTAAGGACTGCCGTGGTCAATGTATTGTTGAGAGCTTTTCTAATTTCCGAGAGGAAAAAACACGCTGTTTCCTTGTGTCAAACACATTTTATTTCAGGAGCCACATACAGCTCAATTTCATCTTGAGTGGGACAGATCAGTAAAATTGTGCTATAATAACCTTTAGATTTTAACTTTGAAGTTTTTTTTTTCTTATGACACAGAGCATATGTGATGAAAATATCTATATTTAAGCAAAACCAAACAGTTACTACTAAGAATTACAACAATCTCAACATGAAACCAATTTTAATGATACGTTCTGGTGCAAAATACAGTGAAACGTCCAGGAATCTCCCTCTGCAGCTGCTACATGATGCATGTTTTTACAAACTCACCCTGACAGCATGGCTTTGTGGCTAGTTTGATGGAACGAGGTAGCTCTCTTTCATGGCAGCATCACCGATATCTCAGTTCGGGTCTCAGTGTTGTGTTGTGTCTGATACACATAAAACATTAGCTGAAAAAAAAAAATCAATGTTTCTTTTATAATTTGCTTGGTGATTTGGCAGGCTGGATTAGAGCATCTTGCAGACCCGTTTTGGCCCATTGTCCTTTTGTTTGACACCCCTGTTCTAGAGACTTTCCATATGAAAATCTGCATTTGACTGGTCAAGCACTATTAGACAAGACAGAATCAAAACCTATCGAAATAACGCTGATTGATTTTTGCGCAAAAATTGTGCATTCAATATTATTCAATGCTTATCCAGTTCTTCAGATATTGTAGCAGGAGGACATTTCCTCAGCTGGAGCAGCACAACCTTTATTTGCAGACTTCACTATAGGGTGTTTTCTATCTTGTACCTCAAACCGCAAACTGAGAACTATTTGAGTATTTCAGTTCTCCATGCAGGATCCCGGTAAATCAGGTCCATGGCTGCCGATGTGCTTTGTGATATCAGACTGACCCTGAACACCACAATCTAATTGGTTTGCCTTTGAATCTGTCAAAGTTTCTTTTTAAACTCTGGTATGGTTTATGGATCTTGGCTTATAAGACCAATTCATCCCGACTGAAAACGTAAGTCTGTGTCAAATTTCTTGGCACTATATAGTCAACTATTTATTCATTTATTTATTTGTTAGTTTGGCATTTCATAGGAAATTGTAAACTGTAAATTTGATTCATTTTCTCGCCTTAACGGTGTTGCTGCAGCCCTTCCCTTTCTTCAAAACCAGATTTCTACACTCAAGGTCAAAACAAAACCTGATGCGAAATTGGGATTTATCACCTGGAAGCTTGTGAGAGTCAGTAAAGCTGCATTTGACATTGATGTTCGTCCAGATTTAAAACTATATTAAAGGTTGTTGTTGTCACTATATTTGAGTATGACTTTCCTCATACTTTTCATACTAAGTAGACTAGCCTGGTACAACACTTAATGACACAGCATCAAAGTTGTCCTGAATAATCTTTCTTGACCTTTTCATGACACTGACAGCGATTAACAAGTTTTACAATATGACGTTGACCGAAAAGCTCTTCAAGCTAATCAGCTCATCTTTGAGTCTGCAAAAGTTTTCTGTTCAGCTGCTGTGTATGTACTGACTGGCACTCAGCTATAAAACCTATTTGTTCCCACTGAAAACCTTGTTAGCAATCTTCACTCTTCCAGTCAGTATTAGATTTCTTGGCACTGCACAGGCCACATTATTTTTATTGGAAGATTTCATTGTTTGTTTGGTGTTTTATTGGAAATTATTGTGCAATAAGTACATTAGAATCTTGCTGTTGCCAGCCAGTAAAATTGCAGTTGGTATTAGTGTCTGTTGTTGTCGCTATATTGTTAAATTGTCCTCTAATTTCCTGGAAAAAAGTAGGAGAAATGCTGTTCTTTTCCAGACGTCTTGAATGAGAAGCTCAGACACATAAAGCAGAAGCAAAGCTGTCTTGATTAACCCTTCTCGACCTCTTCTTCATGGGAAAGTACGTTGCTATAAATTCTTGATTCATGACCTGTTCTTCACATATGTTCATGGTATGAGGATGAACTTTGAAAACCTCGATGTAATTGGTTCATCCTTGAGCCTGCGTTAACACTGTGTGAAATTTAAAGCCATATTATGACACGAGCTGCACAAGTCAAAGTGACTCTGACCTTTTGATTCTGGTTACTGAAATCAAATTTGTACATGGAGATGCAAAGATTAACACAAAAACAGTGTGTTGAGACAGAGTTGAAGAGATAGCTATAGAAACAGTATATATAGAGATGATGATAACTGAAATGGTACAAGTGGGTGGAAATGAATAGATCAATATAGATGTTAAGTTTACGGTATGTAGAGATGGACAGATGACAATATAGCCAGCATGCACAAATCGAGATGGGAAAATAAAGACATAGTATGTATAGATAAAGATGAATAGATGAAAATAGAAACAGCAATTACTTGTCCTCAAGTGAGCACATTTAAAGAAATACCCTCAAGTCATTTTGAGTGCAACATGTTGACAAGAACAGGACAGATGGATAGCAATAATAGAGTAAATAAAAATATCCATGACGCTGGAAGCAGTTTATTTTTTCCTGTTACTCTGTTAACAACTGACAACTATAACCCGATTCCTTCAGGCATTTTGAAAGAAATAATCTCAACTTTTAATTAGCCTGCGTGTACTTTGTTACCGTCCTCCATGACAGTGCTCTAAAACAAATATGGGTCACATATAAGAAGTGTTTTTACTGCGTCAGTGTGTGGGTTTTCTCCAGGTACACCAGCTTTCTTGAGCGTGAGTTTTACTGGTGACTTCAACCAGATCATGGGTGTAAATGTGTGTGTTTGGCCTGTGATGGACTGCCAACCTGTCCCGGGTGTATTCTGCCTTTTGTCCAGTTTGCTGTGACAGACTCCAGCCGCCCTTTGTGAACCTAATTTGAATTACACTGGTCTAGAAGATTTAAGGATGAACTGTGAGAATCGCTTCAGTCAAACACAGCTGCTGTATTACCATATGGAGGGCACTTCGGTTCAAAATATTGTTTTGTTATAATATTTATTAGTAGCATCAGGGGGCAATTTGTTAATAAAACAATTTGACAAATGCCTTATTTTGCAATATTTTGGAAGACAACGTGAAAAGGAGGAATAACTGGAGCACTGACTCTTTTAGAAGACACCTTTTCGACACTAGAAAATGATTTTCAAGAACAGATACAGATTAACTGTGAACTGAAATGAGCTGTAAAGCCTAAAAAAAAAAGACACCATGTCAAACTACTAAATCATTTTATGGCATGTTTCTCCACTGGAAACAATTATTTTCTCAAATTGAATGGGAAAAAAAGGTTGAAATGTTTCAGTTTATTTGTTTTGTCCTTAGAGATAACTGACAAACTTAAGGTTTCAGTGAAATCATGCCTGCAGCAGCCAAGTCAGCACCAGAAGCCACTGAGATGCTTGACCGGGATGATGAAATCCACATGCTGATTGTTGGTGTTTGGGATGAATGAAAGTCCAAATCACCATATTTGATTGATCGCCTTGCTCCTTTATTAACATCTGAACTTGCAGTTTCAGTTGAACTCACACTCATCTGTCCAAAACATCCAGATGTGTACCTCGTATCAGTGGCCAAAAACTGTTTCCTTCCAGGTGACCCATGAAAGAAAAGTTCCCCCACATACAGTCCACCCGCCTTGCGACACCCAAGACACTGATAAATCAGTGTACATTCTACTCTTACAATGTTTTGTGTCAACCCTCCCGTGACATTGGAGTTAATATTGTCTTTAACTCTCGAAATGTGACAGAATTAAAACTTATGATTTGCTTGGATATAATTTGTTTGAGTTTTGTGTGTTTGGGAAGAGGATTTGATCACAGATTTTATTCCTTGCGATGAGAATAACTTAGCAGAAGTGTAAGTGTCCACCAGAAGGGGCGTCACTCGACATCTCAACCCCCGCCCCCTTTAATTCACCCTGTATAAAACTCCATACAATAGCTGGTTTTGTGGGGTTGGTAATTTGATTTTGTGACTGTGACCACGATTGTGTGACTGCATGTTGTGGATGTGAACACTACAGTCTCTGTCTTTGCTGCAGTGAGTGTGCAGGCTTCCCTGCTAGATAGCGTAAGCCCCGGGAGGGATATGGGGGGGTGGTGGCAGCTTTAAAATCTGGCACTGAGGCCCATCATAACTAGCGGCCATTACTGACATGCAGAATGGAAGTACTTCACTCTCCAGCTTGGCTCCACCTGGAAGAAGAAGAAGAAAAAAAAAAAAAAAAAAAAAAAAGGCAATTCCCCTCCTCCATCTTGGCCTCACTTCTCTGAGAGCTGGTGTTTGAGAAATAAATCTCCAGTAGGAGGCTGCTGGGTGCCGCTGACTTATCAGCCGTACGCTATTCTTTATAAAGGAACGGAAGTGATAGACCTTTTGTTGACTGGAGAAGTGTCAGAGCAGCAAAAAATAAAGTGCATTTCCATGAACATTTGTCTTTGTCTTTGTTCAGTTTGTGTGACTGCCTTTCATTCCTTTGTCGGTTTCAGACTGCTTCTGCTGGGAACGAGAGTAAGTCCACGTCATGGATAGAAGGATGGATGGATGAGTGGATAGACATAGAAACATTATGCATAGATATAGAACGAGTACAAATGGGTAGAGATGATGAATATATAAATAATAAATATAGAGGTGGAAATGTAAACATAGAAACACAACACATAGATATAGACGGGAAGATGATTAGTAGACATAAATATAGAAACAGTACATAAAGGTAGAGATGAAAATAGAGATGTAAACAGTTTGTATGGACATGGATACATGGACATGTAGGTAGCTAGTGATAGATTTAAGTTATTTCACCTTTATTTTACCAAGCAGGTCAATCCAGAAGCGGTTTATAACGGGGTTATGGAAACATCTCCCAACATGAATAAATCATTACTGAATCAGTGCATAGATGGATAGAATCCTAACTTAGTGTATTTCTGCTTCAGTTTGCATATTCTTTCAGGGTATTCACAGGTTCTTCATTCCTGATCCTCTAACTTCCTCCCAAGAGAGGCAGCAGTGGCCTGGAGTTCGTAACCAGAAGTTCACAGGTTCAAATCCCACCGCCGATGACTCAGCCCGAGCTACACTTTTAATCCCCGACGGCTCAGGTTGCATCAGGAAACCTCAAACTTGTGCCAAATCACACATGCGGATCACATAATCCGGCTGTGGCGACTCCAGAAGTGAGCAGCAGCTTCACTCGGGCTCCCTCACACAATCCACAAACTCTTTCACTTTCCGAAGCTTTGAATGACACGACTTTCCTCTCTGCACTTTACATGTTCAGTGACTGTTTTCAAAGGTTCGCTTTGCCAGTGTGGCAACTCTTTCATGTGTCTCCTGTGTAAAAAGAATTACAGGCCACTGCTGCAATGTGCTGACATCCAGATCAGAAAAAGTCTCAGTGTTTTTGTTACTCCCTATGTGGAATATTACTGCAATTAGTTAGATGCCTTGAGCGTAATGGAGAAATCGCTATTTAATATTTGAATTAAACCTCATGTAAATAACTTCTCTGCCACTTGACAGCAGCCTCAATATTTTTTTTTTTCAAGGTGATGAAAGTAGCGAGAATGTCTCGACAAATCCGCTGAAGTGCTACGGTCTGGACTCACAATATTTCATATTTTTAGTAGACTCAAGGTAACATCCTCCTGAATTTCAAGGAAGATGCAGTTTGTGACACATTCTATAAGATTGTGATGAAAGACAGTTTTATGTCATTGATTCGGTAACAGTCATGAAATAGGGTGATAGAGAATAAAACAGTTATTGAGAGCATACCAGTGTGGTGATGGAGTATTTTATGAATGGATGGCCGCCAAGGGCATGAGTGAAAGGCTGGACTGGCTCTATGTTGCCACAGCGGAGCCAATTCTTTGAGGGACACGTCAGATTGATCAAACGCTTCAACACAATCTCCTTTGACTCCGGAAAACAATAAATAAATTAATCACAACCACTTCACAATATGTGGGCTCAACCCTGTCGTAAACAGTCAGGGCACAGAATAAAACGGAAAGGGCGAAAGATGTTATGAAAGAGCGGTTTGAGCAAATCCCTTTTATATTGCACTATTCTCTAAGGTGTTCAGCTTTAATTTAAGATCATGCTTTGTGCTGATATGTTTCACAAAGCCTCAATTAAACCCATGGATCAGTAACATAGTGTGTTTTCTTAGAGGAAATCTAATAATCCAACTTCCTGCTTTATGTCGTTCAAGGCCACGACACACTATATACAAATATTTCATGCTAATTAATTAAATACTTAACACTTAAAAAATATTATTGCGGCTGTTCATTCTGTATGGTGGTAAAAAGCTGCCTATGGGCAGTGGTAAAAGCCTGGTTCGCTCCGTGCCGAAGACTAGTAATTCCGGGCTCATCATGAGGGAAGAGGTGGTGCCGTCGACCCCTGACCCCAGCTTAACCTCCGCCGTCCCCTCCGCACAGCAGTGCTCCCAGATGGCGCCATCATAATATTGAAAATCATCACGTATTTAGATGACCAGGCTCATTTTTCTCCAGTATTTGATAGAGGAGATTAAATTAAAAGAAAGGCAAGAAAAAAAAAAAAAAACCTGAAAGCAATCAAACTGCCATCTGGAATCATGGTCAGACAGACAATCACGGTGTGGACAAAAACCTATAGACACATTTTCATTTTCCATCAGCCAATATGCTGTGTCATTATGTCTAGGAACAGAACAAAGGGGGTTATTCTTAATCAATCTCTTTTTTCTGATGAAAAGCGTAATATAATTATAAGCCTAACAGCCTCTTTGTCCTATAGTCTGATGATTGCTCTGTATGAATCCCAGCCCATATGTGACTGCTGCTGTTCTGTGGTAGCTGCATTTCAGAGATTACCATGAAATTGCCATCATATATATTTCTAACTTGGTGGAAGACAAAAATGATATAACTAAATAATTAAATGTTTTTGTTTTTTTTTAATTTTTTTGGTGCATGAACTAAATTAGCGGTGCTAAAATTTAGCCATTACTAATGATTGACAAGGTTGACAGAACTTTAGGAAGAGGTGGAAAAAGTTCAGACGTGCTGTGACATTTCACAAATTGTGATCTATTGCAAGAAAAAAATAGTTCCAAAAACACATTTAAAACAACTCAGTTGAGTTACTAATTGACTAATGTTTTGTTTCTCATTCAAGTTGAGATACATTAAGAATATATGAAAGTTACATTTTTCAGATAAACAATTTTGGATTACCATTTACAAAAAAAACCAAAAAAAAAACAAAAACGATCATCTGAGTCTTCTGCGTATTAGTCACTTTTATAACCACATTTAATTATGTTGCAGGTGTTTGGTTTGATTTACCTCAATACAATGTTCATAAAGCACATTTCTCAGACAGTCATTGCTTCATTTAAAAATTATAAAACAGAAATATAGAAAGAAAGCTAGGTATTTATCTGTTGATAGGATAAAATGCAAAACTGCACCTGAAGATTTGAGTATTGATTCAAATTATATTCAAACACTATCATGAGTCATGGCTTTTTAAAGAATCTCACATCGAGTGTTATGTTTTTTAAAGGGGCTGTATCATGCTTTTTTAGCTAGTCCAAACCCTAGAAATGGCATTAACATGGCAATAGTTTATTTTTGGTGCTAAGGAAAAATAATTTTGTGTGAAATAAAAGATTTTCTGGAGCTAATTCTGAAACCCGGAAGAGAAAACGCTCCGTTTCACTGAAAATCCCGCCTCTCCCCCTGTGGACTTTGACTGACAGCGTACTTCAGCAAATCAGAGCTTCAAAACAAATACGCTAGCTAGCTTTAGCTCTTTAGCTCGAGCTTCTCCACACACAAAGACACGCGAAAACGCCTTTTCCTGTGAGAAACTCACCAAGTGCAGACCCTTCAGACTCTTGCTCTTGCTTGACTGTTGCTTTCAGACGATGGTTAAAGTTTATCTCCGTAATCAGAGTTAGAAAAAAGCGGCAACGCTGATTGCCGAGGGCCTGCGGGAGGGGGGCTCAGGGGAGCCATCTTCACCGTGTGACGTCAACGTGGGAAACAGAGCGTTTTCACGGTGCGGGAGGGGCTGCCTCTCTGAGCAGCAGAAACAGGAGGAAAGCTCAAACATACTGGCACGAAGGAAAAAAATGCTTTGGGGGTGTTTTTGGTGAGTACATAACTATATAACAAGGTTAAAACATAAATAAAGTGAATTTTGCATGATACGGCCCCTTTAAATACCTGTATGTTTGTGCATATGTCTAATGACAGTGTGAGTGACTGTGCGTAGGTTGTATTTTCCATAGAATTACATGTAAGACATCCGTTCAGTCAAAATCCACCTGTTGCCATGGCAACCTGCCTCACTCTTCCTCTGATTGATCAGCCTCAATTGTCAGATTGTTAGGTTACGTTTAGAAATCAAGTGAGGTGTGACTAACGAATGTTTAGGGCTGCCTCACCAAAGCCTCACAGCGTGAACCCTTGTTCGATTCTGAGCTGAGGGTCTTCCTGGACTGAGTCTACACGTCCTCCTAGCGCCTGCTCGAGGCTTCTTTGAGTTGCGAAGCTTCCCTGCACATTTCAAATGCATAACTCCCATGCTGTTTTCTATTTATTTTCTATTCTTTCGTACATCATAGGTGTGATTGTGTGTAATTGTTTTCAGTGGCAACCTGCCCAGACCTTTTGATCGTAAGTTGATTGAAATGTGTGTGTGATGAGCGGATGATTCAACAGGTGAATTATCATATATACATATAGTCATATACTTAAAAATACTTCTTTTCATAAATGTGTGTAATGCAAAGCAGATGTCAGAGAGATGCGTATTTTCCACCTTTGATTGACATTTCCTGTAAGAAGTGACACTGAATGTGTCGCTTCCCGGGAGACACCCACAACTTCCGTTTTCACTGGATTCAGAATTAGTAAAGGCCCTGAAGTGCACAATGAGTCACCACACATTTCTTATTGTTTTACAATAAGAAAGAAAGAAAAGAATGAATTGTGGGAATACTAAAATACCTTTGTTTTTCCTGTTAAAATGTTCTGACACAGATGAAAAGCACCAAGTTCATGGACCCATGGACATAATACAAAATGAATGAATATGCCTTGTTTTTTATTTCATGAGGTGCACAGTGCCACCTTGTACTTTAACATCACCATTAACTTAATATTATGGCCAACAGTTCCATCTTTATAATATAAAAATAATAAAAGTTATTTAACAGGATCCATTGTGATTTGTTTCACAACAGTAAAAAAACGATTTATTAAAGATTGATGAATAATTTTACTTTATTGAGGCAGTACAGTGGATGAATTTCACTTTTTTGGTTGATTCTCAGCTCACATACGCCAACAGTGACAATCCATGCAAAGCAACCTCATATTGTTTCCACTAACTGCAGTGACAACAATCTGGAGTTGAAGGAAACTTCGACTTATGGGAGACACTATAGACACCCTGAAAGTAAAACTTTGCTTTCTACCTAACAGATGCTATTACATTTCTCATAATACCTTTATAAATGCTTCATTTTCCTTTGATGCAGTTCTTTCTTTGACCGTGTCAATTCCTGATTGCTGGGTCTTGAACTTTTAGTTTTTTGTTAAAATAAAACATGACACTGCTGCACACTTCACTAAAGTAAAACCACAATGTGAAGCTGTGCTTTTGTGCCTCTGGCCTGTTGCCTTCAGGTATGATGTAATTTTTAACGGATGAAGTGAAATACGATCTGTGGACTTGGGATATTTGATTTTCAAAATTACCGAAGTTACTATGTGTCACTGGTGTAGCTGCTTCCTAAACAGACTTGTCAGCAGAGCAAAGAACTAAGCTCTGGTGGAAACACATGTTCTTCCATTCAATAATAGCATAAACTAAACATTCACTTACGTAGTTTTAAAAATGGCTTTTGAGTACAAGTACCAGCACACAATTTACACAGCAGATGCTTCAAGTGAAAAATGCATCGTTCAGAAAGTTCCACCTTCCATCTTTTCAAAATGTTGCTTTTTCAGAGGCTCAGAGCACCGTTGTCATGTAAATGGACCCCATAAAGGTGTAAACACACATCAGCCTCTGATTCAATGTCATCTTGATATAAAGCTTTTAAAAGGAGAGGATCAAACAGGAGTTTTAAGTTGCACGCACAGCAGACTTAAAGCTACACAGATAATTATCTTGCGTGTCACAACAGATTTCCAGGCATGTATGTTAAGACCCACATCACAATTTGAAATCATCATTAGCAGCGCCTCTCTGTGAGCGTACTTGACTGCAGCAGTCGTTCTAGTAATTATACTTGCATTACCTCTTGTGTTGCAGAGTTAAACGGCATTACATTATAAAACACTCCCTGTACATTACACGCTATGCTTTAATTTCATATAAATGGAGAAAGGTTGCTATCTTGTTCCAGTGCTGGAAAAAATAGAGAAAAAAATGCGAGGGTAAAGAGACACCTTTCAAGTAATAACGCAATTTGTCTTCACGTATTGCTTTATGTTGCCTCCATTATGGTAATTGCATGGGCTAAATAATCTACAGGGACCTCCATGTTTAAATGCACTCTGCCAACGCTCTGTCTGGTTTCTGCAGAGGGATTAAGACAGGATGCCCTGGGTGGCAGACTGAATGCGAGGGCGCTCTTAGTATTCGTGTCATTTGCCGAGCCCACCAATCTGCTCCGGCGACTGCGCTGCTCAAACAAGGCCTGCAGGATTGGCCAACCATAGGTGGAAGGCCATCGCAGTGCAGTCGGGGCTGGTTTCAGTAAATAAAAACATGGCACGGTGCAGTCTGCTCGTATGACTCAGGCAGTGGTGACAATCTTGGTAATTGGCTGCACACATATGGACCAACACTCCCACTGCGAAACAGTTTAGTTTGGATGATTAGAGAGCTGGGGATGTATCTTTTCCACATGCGGCGTGTAACGGAAGGTGAGCACCCACAGCTAGCAGCGGGGCAGTAAAATTTGCTCCACAAAGCCCATAAGCTCCATTCTTACAGTTGATAGGCTGATCGCTGCTTTAATGGAGGATTTCTGAGCTTGATAGTTATCAAGAGAACATGCAGCTGAGGACCAAGGATGGGCTGCTGGCAATTAAATCGCTGCTGAAAGGAGCTCTGCATCATTGTGATGCCCTTGTTACGTTTTTTGTGCCTCATCGGTGACTCCTCTCAAACGCTTCAGCGTTATATGGACGTGGTTTTATTCTGAGAGGATGTGAATGTGGATTTTAAAGTCTGAAAGTGCCGGAATCCTTGCAGTTTCCACCTTAGATTAGCAAATTACACGGTTTTGAGATACCTTAGGGGGAGAAAGGGATGCATCCTTATGGTCTGAGCTTCCCACCTTGCAATTGCTTATTTTTTTTCTCACTTTATTCTGCTTTCCTCACAGTGACAAGAGCTACTTAACAAGCAGCCAAAACAAGGAAATGTCTTTTAAGGACTCTGAAGCCCTGCTGACATTGTCGATGTTGACATTCTGTTCTCTGTTTGCGCATGTATGTGGTTTCATCACTAAAACAATCAACAGCATAACTGGAGACTTGTCATCCGTTTGTGGAATTTCCGTGTAAACGACCATCGATTTTAGATTATTACATTGGAAATGCAACATTGATACAAAATAGAAAAATGATGCAATTTCTCTTGAAATGTGTAAACAGGGCCTTTGTCAAGCATCTCTAATACATTGGCAGTAAATTTCAGATTCAAATCAAACTGTATAATTGTGTTTAATCCCAGATTTCCCACATTTTCACATTAAAAAGATATCAGTATAAATGTAATGGCATGTTTTTTGGACTACTTTCAAAAGGGAAGGTCTGTTTTTCTATTAGTGTTTTCTTACTGCAACAGTAACTTCTAAGTCTGTGTCTGATCTACCAAAGATATATGACCACAAAAAACAGGTGCAAACTTAACGTTGTGCACACGCACATGGAAGCTGATTCACCAACTGGACGCATCTGCCTTCTTGAACATGGAATATCAGGTGTGTGTTTCAGGCCTCACAATACACGAGGAGGAGTTTATGCGTAATAGGATAAAATAAGACACACAAAATTATTTTCTATGTCTGAAAATGTTTTTTTACGTTGTGCCTGTGTTTAACACGTTTCAAAAGGAAGTGCAGTCCACCCCAACAGTGCTGTCGCGATCACAAAATGTCATTTTGTCAGCTAGCTTCCCACAAATCTGAGTTATGGACTTTATCCTAAGATATTTTCTGTCTTGGAGAGTTTGCGACCTTTTCCAAATCTCATCTCTTGTTCTTCTTTTTCTCGACCGCTTTAAATTCCTGACTGACAATCTATTGTATTGCATTTTTTATTTTTTCGTTTAGCAAAATTCCGATTCATTTGCTGCTGCCTGTTAACGTCCTTTACCAACACAGTCAAACATGTGGTTTGCATTTCATTTTGTGCTTGTGGGGTCTCAACGCTCCATCCTATCACTCCATTGTGAACATTTTCAAGCAAATTAATGTGGAAACAAAACAAGTTTCGAGCAGACCGTTCTGCTTTAAACAGGGTCTGATGCATGCAAAGCATTCATTTGAATACTCCAGGTTGATTGTGTCAATTAGAGTTTTATTCTTAGTCAATCACCTGCAAAATGAATGCAAAATGAAAAAATCATCTACTTGTGTGAGCATGCAATTTACCATGTAAATCATAAATCACATAAATCAGGCCTTTTATGTCCAAATTAATTCAAGTTGATTTGGTAAGGTTCAAATTCCACGATTCAGACTTTTACTGTGCAACCAATCAACCACCACATTAACAAAAAAAAGTTAATTTATCTTTTTCTCACTGCATAAAAAAAAATATTAAGCATATTGTCTTTTTTTTTTTGTCCTCTCATTCCCTCCCCCCAACCTCTTCTGCTCTGATCATGAAGCATATCACTTGCTGTAGTGGTATTTCATAGTCATGCCTTCGAAAAGGCCAGAATGCTGGCATGCCTTGTTGGTGCCGACGAAGACAACAGTGTTGCATTAAAAAATGACACAATAGCAATGTGGCTTCAATGGCCAGCCTTGGCGGGTTGCCACTCCCTCCAAAATGCAGAGTGCTTGAAGGGATTAGTTCACTGAAGTGTCCTCTGTTCAGTCACAGCTATTTGCCAATGAATTCCGGTCATTCTAGTTTGCAAATTGAGTGACGAGCAGAAGGTGCAGGCGGCTCTCTCCGGGGTTTTTGTGTTCACGTCGGGGCGACAGGATACTGACGACAGATGACACCATACCAAGTGCAGCCTTTTGTGCTTTTGTTTAAGATTGCTGCCCACCCATGTGTTATTTCTCTCACTGGAAATCCTTTTTTTTTCACCCCTACTTTGTCCCTGTGTCTGCCAGTATGTGAGAAAGCATTGACACATCTCTAATAAGAGCAGCACTGAGGCTAGTACAGAGTTACATAATCCAGTACTGAAGGCATATTCAGCTTAGCACTGTGATTAGACAGTAGACTCCAGTCAAATTCAGTACATATAACTAAATTATCATATTCGTAACAGGTAAAAAGCAGGAACTCATTGGTTGTATATCATAGAGGGCATTAGCTATGGCTCAGTCCAGCATTGATGAAGTGCTAAAATTCAGTAAGCTCCTATTCTACATTTAATAACCGGATTCTAGTAAATGTCAGAGATTGTTTTAATGACCCAATAGAATGAAACCTGCATTTCCTCACATTTTATCTTCGGTCTGTTGGTTAATCATTCTTTGCCATCCCAATCTGTTTCCGTGATTGTCAAGTGAAAAAGTGGCATCCAAGCCTTTGAAGACAATAGTAGTGATTCATTTAACTGTGAACTTGAATACAAAGGAGCTGCTCATGCAAGATCAAATTAGATGTATATTCGTTGATTAGTAGATCAGATACTCAAGTTTCTGTTTTTATAATTGCTATGACACACAATTTTGTGTGGTTCGATGTGCACTGCAGAGTCAACATTAAAGTGTGCACTGATCACTGCAGGCACAGATCTCGGCTGCCTCCTCAGAAGCTCCACCTCTAATTTGATAACTCATCTTCTACTCCAATTTGTTTACTAATTCTGCATCCAAAGGAAACACTTATGGAGCTACACAGGACGTCTGGTGGAGGTGTGTACTGCACATTCAGCCTCACTGGCAAGTCAAATTGTTGATAAAAATGACAGATTTTGAGCATTTTTACAGCGAATGTTAACGTACAGAAATCAAAATTCACATGGTCTTCGTGTGAATCATGTCATCACAGGGCATTTTAAATATCTGCAATGGTCAATAATGCCAGTCACATAACAGAGGAACAGAAGCGCCCAGTCACACACCAGCATATTCTTTTCCGTGCATCCAAACAGGTAAACAAACTGAAAAGATGCCAGTGAATTTTAAGCCTGCCATCTGTGAGCTACCTCAGTGAAAATCCTTTCTCTGGACCCTGCACGATGTCTGTCAGTATGTGAGAAGTCACTGATACATCTCTAATAGGTGCTGTACTGAGACCATTAGGTAGGTACATAATCCTTTCGCTGAGGCTCAGTTATTACGGCGCTGGTAATATACAGTCGACTCCGAATCTTGGAAAATGAGTGGGGTTTTATGAAACGTGGCACGTTTGTTAAACTAAGCAACACGTCATTACATAATCTTTAGATTAGTGTTGCATTGAGGTGAACAGTGTTTCCCACAGGAAACAGGCAGATTTATTGGCACGCTCCCCCTGGGAGATAATTCACTGTATTTTAAAGTTCAACGGAGCAATTCAGTGAATTCTGAGAGTAAAATCTTGATGGTGATGAGCAGTGCTGACCTTTCAACAAAGTTGTGCTTTAATATCAGGAGTTTCGGTCTTCAAATTTTCTCTAAATGAAACATCCGACAGACAAACACACATTTCAACTCACAAAGAAGCCAAACAGAAATGATCAACTGCGTGTCATTTATCTCTAAATACTGAACTGGAAAAAGTCCTTGAAGTTTGTTACCAAGGTGTAATTTGACCTGAAAACAGAGACAATCACAGTTAGACAAATTAAATAGAGAATTTAGGGAATACATTTTGGTAAATTCTTTGAATTCAGATCAGATTTTACTGATTACAGTTTAGTGTTGAATGACTTTTCTGAATGTAGGCTGATGATCAAAGCATAGAAGGCTAAAATATGTTAGGATCTGTGAGACAATCCCAGGATTGATGATGACTAAATTACATTTTTATCTTCCAGTGTTGCAATATTGAAGTAAATTTAAATTTGAAAAATGACTTTCATGTTGTCAAGCCACCTGCATCAGGAAAACTAATGAGTGCTTACTGTAGCCAAAATGATGCTCGACTGGATGATATTGAAAGCTTGTAAGTAAACAGTCTGCATTAACTTTAGTTGTTTTTTCCAAGCCCACAACAAAATGGGGAGGTAAAAGATAACCACAGTTAAAGAAACCATGTTTTACTCCTGATTACAACCTTATTTTTAGGGACTTTTCAGAGAGGGTTTTACTTATTTATGTATTTATTTATTTGTTTAATTTTTCTGAAACACAAATGATACATTTTCACTTGAAATATTGTCATTTAGCCGTTGCCTTAAACTCTTGAGATTCAATAGGATGGTGCATTATATTCACATCAATGTGGCGTTAGTTATCAGCGCCAGTCAAGGATTTCTGTTTCACCGCTGATAGGGGTGACTGTAAAACAGTAAAAACAGCAGGTGACGCTGCAGAGTTCACGTTATGTACCAGTAACCGTGCAGCAGATGGGTCTGCCCCCCCCCCCCCCCACCCCCCGCGCGCCCCGCCCCGACCCACAGGTGAGTGCAGGTACATGCTTAGTGCATGTATAAACTGAGGGGGCGAGAGAGAAGTGTGGATGGTGAAGTGCTGGCGCAAAAAAAATAAAGTTATTGCTGTGCGCCATAATGTATGTAATTTCTGTGAATTCCTGATGTACCGTTAATTAATTAGTATTTTCCATTATTTACACTATGGTAAAAGCTTTGTACATATTTGTTTTGTATCCACCCACATATGTACATATCATATAAATGCATCCACACAGGTAAATAAGGCTTGCAAGCATGCCCGGATGTGACCCTGGCTCTCTCTGGGAATCCTTTTTTCTGGACCTCACGCTATATCAGTGAGTATATGGAAAGTCCCTGACTCATCTAAATGATGCCGTGCTGAGACCATTAGGTGGCTTTTTATTACTGGACTGAGGCACGGATGGCTTGTTACTGAGAAAACACACTTTTTCTGTTATTTATAAAACTAAATAACACTTTGCTTATGATATGATTGCTTAAAATGCATGTTTTCTGATCACGGTAGGCTGCCTGTTCTAAAAATTAGTGGGCATGAAATTGGTGTTTTAAAAAACACTTTTTTCTCTAAACTCCAGTATCTTAGTAGCTTTCAAACGTTTTTTATTTAGTCCATTAGATGAGTCAAAAAAAAAAATACAAACCGGAGTATCAACCCACACCTACATAGATCAAGTAAATGGGTAAACAAGACTGAGAAGATGTGACGCGGCTCTCACTAGAAATGCTTTCTGAGGACTATGCATAATGCACAACAGTACGTGAGAAGTCCCTGACACATTTGCAACGAGTGCTGTGCTGATGCCATCAGCTATCTAGATGATAACATACCGAGGCGATGTTAGTGCGGTCATGGCCAGTGGTTGCGGTCATGGCCATGTAAACTAAATTTGAGACAATGAGTACATCTTTCCTGAAGTGTGTAACATTTGTTAAAGAAACTAATAATTTATGACATTATATCATGATGGTGATTATGTTGCGTTTCATTTCAACTCAGTGAATGGCTCAGCAAAGCGCATTATGAAGCTACTTTTTCAGATCATTTAGATGAGGGATGTCAAAGACATTTTAGTTCAGGGGCCACATTCAGCCCAATTTCATCCTGAATGGGTGGGAACGGTGCCATAATAACCTTTAAATTTAAACTTTAAAAGATTCTCTTTGCTGCGGTGCAAAGTTTGCATCATGAAAATGTCTATTTTTTTTGTGAAACCAGACAATTGCTACTGGAAATGAGTCCACTTTCATCAGAGAGCCAATTTTAATGAAACCTTCTGGCACAAAATACAGTGAAATACCATTAAATAAAAAAGAGTCTCGGTGTTGTGTTGTATCTTAAGAAATCTTTAAACCAAATCAATGTTTTCTTTGAAGTTTTTATAGCTCACTTGCTGGTTTGGCAGGCCAAATTGGAGCCTTTTACAGGCTGGTTTTGGGCCATGGGCCTTATGTTTGATACCTCTGATGTAGATATTTGTTCCATCCAATACCCGCAAAATCAATAAAATGATACTGAAGTAGTGGTACACACACACGCCACAACCACACTCACACCTACACATGGAACATTCAGTATGTGAGAAGTCAGCGGCACACCTCTAATAGGTCAAGAACTGGCACCATTACAGAATGTCGGTATTGGTAGATAACAGGTGATTTTAACTAAGCATAATCTCTGAAACAGATAAATCTACATTTTCTTAAACTGAATATTATCTCACTGTTAGTTGTGGCACAAGTTTATAGTGTTTTTTTGTTTTTGTTTTTTTTTCCTGACCCAAGATATGATGTCTTTTTTAACTGTGTGGCATTACGGCAGTGTTGAAATCTCTAAAAGGTTACCTTTTCTCTAGAAATACTGCATTCAAGTGCTTTTTTGTACTTGCTTTAGCCAGTAAGGTGAAATAAAATACAAACAGGGAGTATTGATTCACACACCCACACATATCATACATAAATTCCTGTCAACAGGTATAGCACGACTGAATATATGCCCATGAATATTACGCTTGCTTCTCTGCCAACTATAGATTATTACACCCACTCTTGTTCCAATCCAGAATTTAATAAGTCACAAGGAAGCTGTAAATTTGAAGCCTTGTTTGGCATGTGACACTTGAGAGTCATTGTAGCTGGTGGAATTATCTTCCTTGGGGTTGCCTGCTTGCTGGATTACACTTAGCAAACCCTACATGGCTTTATCTAATTTGAGTAGACTTTGGACAGAAGTCACACGCACTCACATTCGCACCAATGAGCAATTTAGAGTGACGTAAAAATATGTATGAATGCAGGCAACTGGGTGAATAGTTAAATGTACTTATACCGCATGAGCTTCACAGTTTCATTAATTTTAGTCAAAAACCAAACAAATTAGTGAGCCACACCGAGGCTAAATGAATGTTGAAGCTTATTATCCCATCCAGTCTGAGACGAAGATGCAACTCATCAGGACAATGAATGTCCAAATTCCCCCTCAACTTGTTACAGGTAGAAGCTTCAGGAAGTTACTCTTGAGCTGAGATAGCTGAGGAACAATGTTAAATGCTAACCTCGCGAGTACTGCACAGAGCAAAGTGCCTCCTACGTTTGTGACATTTAAAATCCAATACATTCCTTGAACATTGTATTAAAGGCTTCACAAGGCTCTGACAGTTGTGCCATATTTGATTTGATTGATTCCTGAGCATTTTCCTTTTTTAGACTAGTCCACGAGCTGTTATTATATATTTTTTTTCCTACTGTTTGGCCTAAAAAACACTTTTTTGCCTGTACCAAACAGAAAAGAAAACTCGTGCATGCATACGTAAAATGATGCAAGGTCCACACAGAAAGACCCAGAAGTGGACTCGAACTGGGTACATCCTCGCTGTGAGGCGAACCGCTACGCCGCTGTATGCCACCGGTCCAAATATGACAGTGATTCAACATAGCAGGCTTCTTGTTTTGAGGGGAAAGCTAAAGACACAGAATAAGTAAAATACTCTTCCTGGCTTGCCGAAGCATTAATATATAATGCTGAACAGAAC